>NW_027397064.1:36532075-36888545 GCF_003265705.2 Callorhinus ursinus | reverse complement strand
AAGAAAGAAAGAAAGAAAGAAAGAAAGAAAGAAAAAGAAGAGAGAGAGAGAGAAAGGTAGGTGACAATAGCACATCTATCAAGTTGCTGGGACAAATCAATAAGATGATACACCCAAAGTGCTTAAAACAGTGTCTCACACAAAGTTATCTCTCAAAAAACACCAGGTATTAACAGTCAATGACTGGTTAACATTTCACTAACACTGCCTTATTTTTGCTTTTATCTGAGATGTCTTATAAATGCAATTTACAACAAGATATCACTTAAGAACGCATACAAGTATGGGGCATATCTGAGAGTGTTTTCTCAGATTGTATTTCCTAATTTATATTCTCACCATCAGTGTATGAATGGACCTGTCTCATTGCATTTTTACCAAACTGGGTATTATCTTCTTATCCTTCTGGCAGAGCCATTATGAAAAAAATTCAGTTAACAACTATCAAAGTCGATCTTTTTTAATACACAAGACACTAAGCACCTAAAAATCTAAAAATACAATAACTGCTTTCAGTTTATCCAAAGCTCTCACTGGTTTCATATTGCGTCTGTTATTTAATTTGGTTATTGACAAACCCAGGAAAGAAGGAAGTATGGCTTAAAATTTGGAGTACATAGGAAAGTAGAATTCTAAGCTGTAGAAGATTTTGTTTATCCCCTGCAGGAAATGCAAAAAAAATCTAGATAGAAATGATATCATGTCCTCAACTCATTAAAAGCAAAAGCTAAGTGAATATAAGAAAAAAGTGGGGCACCTGGGTGGCTCAGTCGTTTGGGCGTGGAACTCTTGATTTCGGCTCAGGTCATGATCATGGGTCGTGGGATTGAATAGAGAAAGGACGGGACTTTACGTAGGGAAAGAATAGGAGTCCCATTTAGGCTCTGAGGGTATTTCAGGTATACAGACACTGGGACAGAACAAAAATAGAGATAAAGAAGAAAAACCAGACCCCCTGTCCCAACTGCTAGGATTAAAATGTTTTTCTAATAATTACACTGTAACCCCAGAAAATAGAAAATAACCACAAAAAATGATCAGGCCTCAAAGGAGAAGTTAACTATAAAGATTAACCAGACCTAGCAAAACATATCTATAGATCACAGATGTCACAAGAAACAAAGACTCCACAATGTATACACGTCTTATCTAGTTCCAGACCACTGACCTAACCACTGGCAAGTCTCCTGGTAAGGTCCTAATAAAAGGGCAAAGATGAAAAGCCCTCACTAGCAACCGCTCGGGTCCCCTCTCACTCCTGAGAACTTTTGCTGTATCCTTGCTTAATAAAACTCTATCACTTTGCTCACTCTCCTTTGTCCACAAGATTCAGTCTTCCATTCCGTGAGACAAGAACCTTGCTCTCCTGTTTCAGGATCGAGCCTGTACCCAGCCCCCTGCTTGCACTAGCAGGGACTCTGCTTGCACTAGCAGGGACGCTGCTAGCAGAGACATGCATGCTCTCGAGCACGTGTGCATGCGCTCTCTCTCTCAAGTAAATAAGTCTCTAAAAAAAAAATAGGAAAAGGCACCTGGGTGGCTCAGTCAGTTAAGCGGCCAACTCTTGACTTGGTTCAGGTCATGATCTCAGCGTTCTGGGATGGAGCCCTGCATCCGGCTCTGCGCTCAGCAGGGAGTCTGCTTGAGATTCTCTCTCTCCTCTTCTTCTGCCCCTCCCCCCACTTGTGCACACACGTGCGTGAGCTCTCTCTCTCTCTCTCTCTCTCTCTCACTCTCTCTGTCGCGCGTGCACGCGCTCTCTCTCAAATAAAAATAAATCTGCAAAAAAAAAAAGGGAAAATTAGCCCATATTTAATGGGTGGAATAAAGTTGTAATGAATATTTTTCAACAGTTGTCTAATAAGAGTTTTGGAGCAGAGCATCAAATTGCATCAAATTGTTGTCATTTAAAAAAAATCAAACTCAATCTAAATTTCCTTATTAAAGTTAAAAATTAATAGGCCATTTATAGGAAATCTTGCATGCTTTTAAAATAAAGAAAACACTTCTTCCACTTTCTCAGCTTTCAAGTATTTCAGGAGGAAGATTCTAAATGGGATGCAGAATTCATTTATCCTCAAAAACCCCTTCAAGTGTCCCAGTGGATTTCATTCTCATTAGTGCCATAATTGAATACAAAGTCTGTATTATTAGTCGACTTTCCTGTCATTCTTTTCAAGTGTTTCTTGAATTGACAGGAAGATACTAAGCCCCTCCTGCTTGTGTGGGACCGTGAGAAGAGAGGGTGCTAAGGACCACCACTGTCATGCAGGGGCTGAGCACCTCAACGAGGACACAGGTCCCACTACGACAGAAATGTCCAGTAAGACTTAGACAGTGACTTGGAAGAAACAGAAACAGCAGGAAATTAAAAAGGAGAAATCAAAGTGTCCTAGGTGTCAGGAGTGGCTCCAGACAAAGAGGAAACTTGATCGAGACTCTGAAAAGCAGTATAATTTATTATTTTTTTTAGAGATTTTATGTATTTATTTGACAGACAGAGAGAGAGCACAAGCACGGGGGCGGGGAGAGCAGCAGGCAGAGGGAGAGAGAGAAGCAGGCTCCCCTCGGAGCAGGGAGCCCTGATCCCAGGACCCCGGGATCATGACCTGAGCCAAAGGCAGACACTTAACGACTGAGCCACCCAGGCGCCCTGAGGAGTAGAATTTAAACAGGCAGGATGGAGAGGGAAAAACTCCCCACCACAAACCTTGTACAATGCACAAGCGTTCTTGTAAAAACAGACACGCTCCCACAGACATGCCTCCTGGCTGAGGGTATGTAAGGTCATTACTTTCCCTACTGTTCAGTAATGTAAAAAGTGGATTTTATTCTGCGTGGCAGCTCTGCAGTCACTGGGGTTTGACTGGATACTTGTTTAAAGTATGTCTGAACATTCTGTTGCTTATACCCACTAACCAGGGTGGGTTAAAAAGGCATGTCAGGGGAGTAATTATTGCTGTTGTTAGTATTATCACTGTTCATTTTAACTTCACTCTCAACAGTTGTTTTTACCTAATCCCCACAAACATTTTCATAAAGAACAGTATCAGAAAAAATTATGACAAAAGTACCAGAGGAGATCCCAGCTCATACCAGAGGACACAAACCAGCCCTGCAGTTGAGAACAGGGAAGTTGGAAAGACTAGAAAGTAGAAAGCTGCCTTCATCACCACTTTCTCAATTTATAGGAAACCCTTACTGATTTACACTGCCAAATAGAAACATTTACAGCATCCATAGGAATGGGCAGCAGCCCAGGCTAGGGAAAAGAAACTCCTAAATTGTGGTATAAAATGTGATCTCTTATAACAAACTTGATGATTCCTGGATTTTATCCTAAGAGAGAAATGGGGTCAGGCAGCACCCATTAGAGCACCCACTGGAACCCCACTTAGCACTTAGCAAAAAGTACCACAGCCAATGTCAGGGCCAAAGAGGAGGGGAGACAATTCTGAAATACTTGAGCATAGGTCACAATAGAGTACAGCATAAACTCATTCCACTAGCATATTATTACTCAAGCATGGAGCCACAACCTCCGTTTCTCGTGTCACGGATAAAGAAGCAACAGTATAGAAAACGGGCCACTGTGAGCACATACAAGCTGCTGGCAGAATAAGGAAGTGAACCCAGGGCATTTGAATCATTTCTCAGACACACATTTTCCCCATCTCCATTGAGAGGATGGTGGGAGTAAAATCCCAAAAGTACCTGCAGCCCTTGGCATAATACTCATCACTCCACTATAGACATAAAACAACAAGAAGCAAGGATTTACACTTGCCAACAAGACTGCATGCTCTTTGCCATCATCAGCAAGGGGTTCTCAATCTTCTGAACAGGCCATGCAACTGACATCTGGGTGGAACAGCTCTTCCTTGTGCAAGGACGTCTCAAGAATGGCAGAGCGACTCCCACTAAATCCCAGCAGCACGAACAAAATCAAAATTGGCCCAACACGTGTCCCAGACTGCCTCTGATTGAAAATCACTGGGTCACTGAGCCATAGCTACTCTGTTCCACTGCCTGAGTCTCCGTCCAATGCTTAACCAAGCATATTACACTGTGTTAACACAGTACTCGATATTTCCAAGGACAAACTCAGGATCTCTCTCCTTTTCCTCTACCAGCTCCTTCTCCAGACTTCCTTATTTCCATAAATAGAAACCTGCCTCAAGAGCTCTGAGTTATCGTTGACTCCTCCTGCCAGTCCCCTATTTTCTTTTCCATCCCGCTCCGTCACTCCTGCTACCATCCTTTTGCTTGAAGGACTGAGGTAGTCCCTTACCCGGCTGCCCTGCTTCAGTGCATCATGAATCCCCTCCTAGTCGGTCTTAATTGCAGCTCTATTTGTAAATTACCTGCGCCGAGACATATTTCAAAGACTCACTACTGCCTACTGTTAAATACCTGGACCCAGGGGCGCCTGGGTGGCTCAGTCGTTAAGCGTCCACCTTCAGCTCAGGTCATGATCTCAGGGTCCTGGGATCGAGCCCTGCTTTGGGGCTCCCTGCTCAGCAAGGAGTCTGTCCCCCTCTCTCTCCCCCTGCCCTTCCCCCGCTTATGTTCTCTCTCCCTCTCTCTCTCTCAAATAAATAAATATTTAAAAAAAAAACACCTTGACCCAGCATTTGTGATCTTTCACAACATGACCCCAAAGGTTCTTCCCACCACACCAACCCTTCTCCCCCACAAATACCTATTCCCCTATCCATGTGTTCTTCCCTCACCCTGTTCCCACCTCTGCCATCTGTTTTCCCCATTTGTCCCAATAAAAGATATGGTTCTGCCTGAAATATCTTCCTTTCCACATTTCTAGCCAAATCACGGCAGCTTTGGAGGTGCACTCACAGAGCTTCTCCAACTTCCCTGACACAAATTTTTTTTTCTCTTTCATCCTCCCCCACACACCGTACTTGGTACTTTATTACCCTAATATACTTATTTGCGTACTCACTCATCCACTGGTGAAAGAACGCTGCCTGTGGGTTATTCCACATGGGTCATAAGCCTGACTGCTGTTTGGGGACCCAGTGTCCCGCCATTCTCAGTCCATCAGAATTGAAGGAGGCCCCCTCTGAGGCCCCCAGGGTGGAGAAGAGGGTCAGGCTCAGGCAGTCTGCACCTTTCATCCTCAGCCACAGCCAGGGGCTCTGGGATGTGCACTTGACAGAGTGGAGATAGGGACTGGGAAAGGCACTGAATGGGGAGAATGGCAAGCTGGACTGGCCACACGACAGAGGTAAAAGGTGACAGATACTCCCTGACTCCTGCACTGTGCCACACAAAACCCAATCCTGTCCCTAAAGTTGTCAGTTACACGAGTAAAAAAAATATCCTTTTCCTGCTTGAGCAAGTCTGAGGGCCCTCACAACCAGAGTTCTACTTAAAACATCCTTTCTATTGTCTGTTGGCTACTTAAGGGAAGTGTCTGACCCTTCATCCCCTTTCCCCTCCATGCCTAGCTCAGCGAGGTCACCGTCACTATACACACGTACAGAGACCTACGTGCACGGTCCTTAGTAAGTACTTGTACTCAAGAAACGTCTTTGACATGAATCTGAGAATAAATAGCTTAACTGGGAAGAAATAATGGATTTAATTTTAGCCCTTTGCAGTCTCTCCAGTCATCACCTTATCACTTGTAGTCAGTAGACACTGCAAAGCTTTCATTAGCAAGTTTCAGGAAGGTTTTGCATTCATAATTAAACTCTCCTGTGAAAACTCTCCCCTGCTTTCAGGATTACTTAAGTACTAGTGGCATATGGCAAAGCAGGTGTTTGGCAGCAAATGTTTTTTAAAAGAGCTTTTGAAGACCACAAACTTGTTTCTTGTTCTAAAATTAGGTAGACTCGCACAATTTTAGCTTGGATTCCCTGACCCCGTCAATTCCACATTCATCTCATCCTATCCAGAAGCCACAGACTCACAAGGAGCCCCCAAAACATGTACAGTAACGCCTGTTCTGTTCAAGATCTGAGAAAGCTGCCCACAGTCATTATTTGTGCCCAGAACATAAATGTTTTGGGAAAATAAATGCGTATGTGCCCCGCCACACTGTGGTGTTGTGGACTCACTCACAGTGGAAATCAGTGACAGACAGTCTCC
This sequence comes from Callorhinus ursinus, assembly GCF_003265705.2. Taxonomy (NCBI): domain Eukaryota; kingdom Metazoa; phylum Chordata; class Mammalia; order Carnivora; family Otariidae; genus Callorhinus; species Callorhinus ursinus. The sequence continues at coordinate 36,882,434 of NW_027397064.1, read as the reverse complement.
TGAGAGACCTCACAGGGTGCTGCTCCTTTCAGGGGTTAACTGACCACAATGCAATTCACAGCCCTCCGACTTGGGACGCTCAAGAACTTATCTGTGGCATCCCACCAAGCTGGATGCATCTTCAGAGGTGGACTTTCCTCAAACAAGCTTCCACTAATATAGAAAATCAAAATGCCAATTAGTTTAGCTCACAATAAAAGATAACTATCTTGTATTAGGTGTTAGGTATTAGAAAACTTTAGGTATTAGAAATCTTAAAGTTCATCGGATCACTACATTCTCTCCCATAGCTAAAGTCATGGAAGACAAATCATAATCATAAGATTGCTTTGGCAAACACTCGAAATCAAAGAAAAAGAGATTTAGATGTCCTTACAAAATGTACCTCTGACGAGGCAGCTTGGAAGATGTTGTTCTTAGAAAAATTCAGGTAAATGGACCACACTACACTCCCTCCGCACGGAGTGAGCCAGCTACACAATGACCAAACGCCCTTTTTTTTCATATGCACTCTAACTGCTTTCTCTCCAGGGCCAACTGCATAATTCGCGGGGTCCAATCCAAAATAAAAATGTGGAGCTAACCCCTTGTTCAAAAAGTAGGATAAAAAATGACCCTAAAGGTACTAAAATCTATTTTTCCTTTCTTCCATGGTCTTTCTCTCTTGACCTATCATGTTGCTTTTTATTTGCTATTTCATAGCATCCCCCATGAGTACAGAGATACTCCCTGGGCCAGAACAGACCCTCACAGGCACCAGATAGCCCTGCCCCATGGCTTGGCATAAGTGCGCAGCCCACTAACTAGAGGGTTCCCCCTCACACCAGCTGCCGGACTGACACTGTCTAGGCCAGGGACAGTAAAGTCAAGCCAGGTACTTCCCCTTGCAATAAGGCATGCAGCTCAACCCACTATGCACAGCCTACCCCAGGGGTTGCAAAATCTACATTAGGACACACTCAGTACCTGGATTAGCAGTGGGTGAGGGGCACTGAGTCACTGCTGAAAGCATTATGGCATTGCCAGCCCAGGGTGAAAAGGACCAACACCAGGCCTCTCACCGAGACACCATGGGGTGTGCAGATTGGACCCTCACACTCCTTGCACCCAGACTCCCACCTGGGACAAAGGGTGATAGTGGTTGCTTGATGGTCAGGGTGCGGGCAGGCCAAGCAGGACCAGAGAACCAGGGAGGAGGGGAGCAGGCTGTCAAGTATCTAGGGAGGCAGGGCTCCATGCTCCTGGACATGCTTCATTGTCCCATCAGGCTTCATTTACAAAACACAAATTCAAAAACAAAATTATTAAGAATTTCAAAATGGCACCTGGCTGGCTGGGTGGGAGGAGCATGCAACTCTTGATTTCAGGGTCATAAGTTCAAGTCCCATGTTGGGTGTAAAGATTACTTAAATAAATCTTTAAAAAAAAATTTTAAATAGCAACCACAGAGCACCGTATCCCAAGCACAGAGCCCTTCCCAGAGGGGTGCCCCGTGTGACTGCACTAGTCATATACCCTCCTTCTCTTGCTTTTTCTTTTCTTCTAAATGTCACTGGGCATGCCACAGATTCAACAAGCAAATACAGTCCAATTTTGCCTACACTTACAACTTGATAGCTTGCGTTGAGAAAATTAAGGTTCCCCTTTAATTAACCAATTATTTTTTAGACAGGGCATTTTAGAGACTAAGCAACTTCCACGTTGTATTGATCTCATAATTGAACTAAAAGAAGCATTCTTACTTTCCTCATTTCTAAGCCTTATACTGTGGCCCCCAAGTACTGACAACATAAGTCAACCGGCCAAGCGCAGCAATAACCACAGATTCAAACATGCCTAAGAATGCATTTATCTTCATTAACTTATTTATTCACTGGATTTAATAAATCTTACATGCCTACCTGCCAGGCATTATGCTAAGCTCTATGTTACAAAAATCAAGAATTATACAATCCCTTGAAGAGTGCACAACTCAAGTGGAAAAGACAAACAAGAAAGTAGACAATTTAGTTTCATAAGTGCTGTGGACTCATTTGTCATGGAGGCACAAGGGAAGGGCATCCAAGCAGCCAGGTGGGCTGGGGTGAAGGTTTTCCAACCTTTTCTATTAAGTAGTGGGAACATTTTTTCCCAAGAAAATTGACAGGATCTTGGAGTTACAAACTTTTTCCTACTAGCTTTTAGATTCTACTATGTGATCCAAAAAAAAAAAAAAAAGAAGAAGAACCACCTCTGAAGTATGAAGTAATCTTGGAAAAAATCAAACCCTAATCTTTTGAAGTCTCAGAGATTCATCTACCAATTTACAAGAAAAACAGGGGACAGAGGAACATGTTAAACTAACACCAAGGGATGCATTCAGCAAAATCCAGACTGTGAGGGAAACTCTAATAGGTCAAATCACTCAATTTCTTCAAAAATTAAATTGTAAGAAAAAACTGGGCAGACTGCTCATTAGGTTAAAAGAGACTTACAAGATATATTAGCTGATTGCAGTGCGTGGGCCTTGTATGGAAGTTTTTTGAATCCTTGTGGGGAGGGGAGGCATTATGACACTTATGAGACCAAACTATTTAATGAAATTAAGGAACTATTAGTGTTTTAGATTAACAATGGCATTGTAGTTATGGTTAAGGAGATGAGAAAGCATAATGGGTAAGGGTCCAAGCCTTGGGACTGTATTTCCTGGTTTCAAATACCTCTTCTGAGACTGCACAACAAAACTTTGAGTAAGATCCACTGGCTGTATGTCTCATCTCTGAACCAGGAAGTAATAATGGTAGCCGCTTCATTAAGTTGTTGGAGGGCTGTAAGATGTAACATGAAAAGGTTACTGGTCCACAGGAAGCAACCATTCCATGTTTATTACTCGTAAGGTGATGAGAGACTTTTTATAAGCCTTACTACGGATTTCACTCAGCCCAGTTACTCTAATCTCTGAACTAGGTTAATCCTCTTGCATTTTTCCATACGCTGTACCCTTATTAAGTGATCAAAATTTAGTTTTTCCTTTAGAATCCTGTTCAGAATTGCTTCAGTCACAATCTTTCTTAGGCTGCGTACACCAGCCTGGTTCCCTGAGGCTGCCTCGCTCACCCTGATGCCTGCAGGACATCTCTTAATCCAAGTGCACCATTCACATCCACCATCCTCCCTTGCATGGTCTCTACTCTGTCTCTCCCCTCCCAGCTGCCAGGTTCACAAATCCCTGTGCCTTTCCTCTACTGCCCTACGGACTTGAAGAGTACATTCCCAGGAATCAAGTCATTGTGCTAAATCTCTTTGGGTAAAGTCTCTTTTGGCTCCTATATTCATGCCCTAATGCGCCTCAGCGGGACCCGGGCAGTACCCTCCCCACTGTGGCTGCAGCAAGCTCATGCTTCTTCTTCCGCTCCAGGTTTGTACTGTATGTCCTAGGACTCAACAAACACAATTCACTGTTTGCTGTAGCTCATGGCCTTCAGGCCACAAAAGCACCTGCCAAATATGAAAGTTCCCATCCTCTTCAGCAATCCTAACCCCTTCTCCACTTCAGGGCAGAGAAGGTTTATCTCCTGATAAACCCTTAGGACCAGGGACTACCTTACACTGTTCTGATTCCTCCGAGGCCACTTACTTGGTGCTTTGTACATTTTAGCACTAGGAAAGTCCTTAGTGGATTTTTATACTGCTTAGGAGCAGGCACTAAGGATGCTTTACACATCAGGGGCAACAGAAAGAGAGTACAAAGACGGACTCAGGGAAACTAGTGTACAGAAGGTGATACTATTAATAGCCATGCCCTGCTCCCATCCCAAAAGAAAAAAAAAATCTAATCACTCCTGATGCCTTAGTAATCGATCTGGGTTGTTTGTCATAGTTGTGCTAATAAATATATAGGATTCCAGGTAAACAATTAAACCTCTCCAGGCCCCACCTGCTTCATCTGTAACATGAGGATGTTAGATTATAGAATCTCTAAAAACCCTCCCAGGTCTAAAGGTATGATTTTAAATGTAAGACATAAAACTCCCAGAGGCAGCTGTCTATGCTGTGTCAAAGTCTTTGATTAGTCTCACAATAACCATGAACCAAAACTGCTTCCTGACTACGAAACCGAACACTAACATGACTACTAACATTACTATAAATTCTAGTACTATCCTAACACATGTTATTTGCCTTATAGAAACTTAAATTGCATGTACCAAAGTCACAGAGCATTGGTCAAACATTTGTGAAATAATAGCATCGATATTAATGTTACCAGTTGATTAGCACAGGGTCCAGCAGATTTTCAAATACTAAATATGATCATTTATTCTAGCACCGTAGTTTGTACATGGTAGCCAGTCCAATGTCTGCTGAATTCAGTCATTTAATTAGGAATTCTGCCACAGACGGTACCTTGTTCAGGCTTTTGAGACTTTCGTGCTAAGGTGAGATTGCCTTGGCTGACCTGGAGCTCTGCTTTAGTCCCTTTTCTGTGCTCCCCTTTGTTCTTTGAAATTGAGGTATAAAATTGAGTTATCTACCACTTTTGTTGAAGGCTGACCCCACCTTAAGCCAGCATCTTGGGATGCAGCCAATGCTATAAAAATTCATCTCGAGACAGGAACATTTCCAGGAAACGGGAAAAAATTGAAATCACTGTTTGTAAACAGGAATCACAAAATCACAGCCTGCACAGAAGCAGGACCTCAGCTCAGCATCCTGCCACCTGGGACCTGTCTGGGTCTACATGGGCCTCACAATGAATCCAGTGGCCATAGCATAGAAAGGCAAGTGTTTGAAGGAACTCCAGCAAAAATCTGCCCAAAAGGGTGATCCCAAAAGAAAATCAACCTAAAAATGTCCTCCATCTTCTTCATGGAAGAAACACTCTTTTGGCAATGTGGGAGGGGGGCCAATCACGACTTACAAGGGTGGCATTCTAATAATGGGGACTGAATCACAGTGTCTGTCTGCTGAAGGAAATAGTCAAGAGCCAGCCCAATCATATCACTGCCCCTCTCTGGGCCTCAATTTTTATCAATAAAATGAGAGGACTGGACCACCCAATCTCTAAGATTCCTTCTGAATCCAACATCTAGGAATCTATGACATTCATTCAAATATCTGGGTTGCTGGGGCACCTGGGTGGCTCAGTCAGTCAAGCGTCTGCCTTCAGCTCAGGTCATGATCCCAGTGTCCTGGGTTCGAGCCCCATGTCAGGCTTTCTGCTCAGCAGGGAGCTTGCTTCTCCCTTTCCCTCTGCCTGCCGCTCCCCCTGCTTGTGCTCTCTCTCTCAAATAAAATCTTTAAAATAAAAATAAAAGTAAACAAATAGCTGGCTTGCCCTTTTGACCCATTTCACCCTTGCTACTTAGAAAACCCTTCCTCTCACCTTCACACCATCCTCTATAATGTGATGGAAATTTACATCAATTATTTAGACTCCTCACTCCCTTTCCTAAAGCTCTCCCACAAGCCATCCTCCATGTCTGCATGGTGGACTCTGCACCACCCCTCTGCATGGCCCCACCATGCTGCCATTCTCACTTCTCAAACAACCCAGTTTCATCCCATTTCAGGCAGGCTACCACATTTGACTTCTTTCAGAAACAGAACTCCTTCATTCTTCAGGCATATTTTTGTGAGTGGGCATACTATAAATAGTATATATTGAGGTCAATGGTCTGTATCTAGATTTCCCATGGGCCTGTCCATCTTCAATCCAGTCTCCACAGTCAGGTTACCACAATTGTCTCCCAGCCACCCGTTTCTGTAAGTGAGGTCTTACCAAAACACAGCCACGTGTATTCATTTACATATTATGGCTGCTTTCTCACGAAAATGGCAGAGTTTAGTAACTGCAATAGAGACAATATGGCTGGCAAACCCTATAATATTCACTATCTAGTCCTTTACAGAAGAAGTCTGCCAACCCCTGCCCTAAATGGATGCATGGCAAGCCTAGCACTAATCTGATCTTCCAGAGATCCTCCGGATAAAGGGAGTCCTGAAGGAAGGATGATCATTAACAACTGCTGAGAATCTACTATGTGACAGCAACATGCTAGCTTTTTACCTACTTTGTGTTTCACCAGTTATACTTACTTGATGCCACTAGATTGCACACTCCTCCAGGGCAGAAAGTAAGATTCTCTTATAACCTCACCTCCTAAAATACTGGCTGGTATCAATCAATGCACACAGCAGACACTCAAAATATATTTGTTGACCTGAATTACAGGTTATCGTATTTAGGTCTCAGGATAACCTACAAGGGAACTGAAGTGTAGGTGAATGGCAGGACAAGGTATGAACCCAGGCTGGTCAGGCTTTCTCCAATATTCCATAAGGTCTGAAACAAGTCAGCAGTCTTCCTGGGAACTCAATTATTGTCACAACCACCTGATAATATGGAGCTGCTGTTTGTTTCCTAAATTTTTCTACCACTCTACAGTTCTATCCCCAGCTGTCACATGTAGCTACCAATCTCTGAGCACTTAGTATGCACCAGGCACTATTACATGTGCTTTGTAGGCATTGACACCTTTAATCCTCATGACCCCATGAGTGGTACCAGTGATATTCTTATTTTATGGATGAGAAAACTGAGGCCCAAAGGATTCTACGGAGAAATGGTTTATAATCCACTTTCCACAGAGAAAAGACCCTGGGTCCATTTTTGGATAGCAGGCATCCTTCTGGACATTTGTAGGTGTGTTCCTGCCTGGGAGACAAATGTGATGGTCTGTTTCCTGTGACAACTGCAATTTCTTCAATGGACTGGTCTTCACCCAAGTCTCTCATTAAAATTGTACTCATCCTTCAAGACCCAAAGGCAAATGCCTCCTCTACCTTCTTCCCCCACCCCTCTTATAACTTCCATGGTACTTATCTCTTCCTCGACGGGACTTGAGCCCCCCACTATATTGGGAAGCTTCCAGGAATAAGATTTGCATCTGATTCGTTTCTGTATACCTCTAAGTGATTACCACAAATTAAAAGCCTAATAAATATTTTGAACTGAAAAAAAAAAAAAATCACATAGCTAGTCAAGGGTGGAGCAAGGATTTAAATCCAAGATGTCAGACTCCAGAGGACCTACCCTCAACCACTACCCTATGCTACCTCCCTTCTCTCATAACAGTTTTCTACAACTCAGCTCAAGACCCACATCTTCCATAAAGACTTCAAAACTGAGAACAAACATTTAATTCCATTTCTCCCCTTTACCCACCATATTATTGATTTATACTAAAAGTTAAGACATTCATGTGTTTTTTTATGCCACAAGCCTCTTTAAAGTAAAGACCATTCTAAGGAGTTGTAAGCCAAAGCATTTTAATAATAACAAACACTTATTCCTTTTGGCTCTACCACAAATTTTAAGAAAGAAAACTTTTTTTGGTGGCTTTCATTAGTTCAGTCTTCAAGTATAATAAAGGACAATTGTGCAAACTAAGCTTCTTTGTTGTTGTTAAGCAACAGGTTATATGGCAGTATTTGGAGAAGGGAAAGTAGGCAGGGTTTCATGGGTGGGTAGATCTGCTTATGCAAGATATTTCTAAGTCTTACCCCTAGCATACATATAAGATCCCCAATAAGTAAGTTGAGGATATGATACAAACACTTGAGATATTTGATTATCAGTTATATCAGCTGATTAAAGAAGGTTTTTTTTTAATTCTTTTAAAACATGGCCAGAGCACAAAATGTCAGTAAACAAACAATTTATATAACAATGGCATCATTTTTGTGACTCACATTGTGTGTTTTCATTATTATTTAAACAGCAAGTATGCCTGCTATCACAGAGTATGAAAGATGACCTTATGAGCACTAAGTTAATTTCGTATTGTTTTTAAAATACATAGTTGTAAGTACAGCATTACATTACTTTGCATGATCTTCATAGATTTCAAATCCAGGTAAGTTTAGAGTGTGTTTTTAGATTGGTTGCTTAACTTTTCAAATTTAAAGAACCTCATTTTTATCTAAACCTAAAAATATACTGAGCATCTATGATGGTAGACCACTTCCAAACTATTTCAGGCCAACTTGGCTACTAGATAGTCTTGAAGAAGCAATTTAGAATGTGACTCACTTTGGTGACCCAAAGGACATTTGCCAAGGGCCTCATTCACTCATTCAAGCACACAGCAAGCACCTTACATGGAAGGTACTTGGTGGAGTCAAGGGAGATCTAAAATTCCAATAGGACACCCTCCTCACCACCAAGGTGCCCACAGGCCAGTGTATCAACCACTCCAGCCAACACAATGAGACAAGTACTCCACAGATGCCCTGGAGCAGATCAGTCTCTGAGGTTGACACCAATTGGAAAGACATTTAGAATAAATGCACTGAATTCCTGAGGACATGCAAAAGTGCTCCCATATCACTCTCATTTCTCAGGAAAGGAAGAGATGCAACAAATTCATAAGCAAAGTCAGGAAAAGAAATCAGTGTTTTCACATATTAATTTAAATGCCTGTCATTTCCTTTATAATGGTATCATAAAGATGATACCATTTCCTTGACAAAGGAAGAGACCCAATCAGTTTACAATATTGTTTTCCATTCTCAAACTGAAGGTCTTCTTAACATATGAATGTATGTTGAATTGCAATCTATTATGGTGGTGAAAAGCATGTGCTTTGAAGACTGGCAGCCCCGACTTGAGTCCAAATTTTGCAATATATGAGCTGTGCAGCTCTAGGCAAAGCCTTTAACTTCTCTGACCCTCAGGCTTCTCATTGGCCAAATAGTGGTAACTATCTCCACACCATTGGGTCTTTGTAAGGATTAAATGAAATAACACATGGAAAGTACTTAAGCACAGTACCTACCACTTAGTAACTGCTAAATAAATGTTCATTACATTAATATAGTTTCATGTCAGTTCAGCATTCAGTCAGAGGCTCAGCTTCACAAAACAAGCCTGGTACACAAATCAAGGGTTCATTACAAAAAGCTCTTCAGTTACAAGCCTCTTTATAATCACCTATCAGGAAGCAAAATGCTACCAAACTTTCTTCTGAAATCAGTTAAGTACTTAACTAGGAGATTTTTTTTAAAGCCAAGCTAATTGTAGCCTCAAAAGATAAACGTTTCTCTGAAGTAAAAATGAGAGTGATGCCTGTTGCTCTTAATGACCTTTGACCTTAATGACCAAAGAATATATGCAAATTCCAACTTTTAAAAACCCTACCATTCTATATTTTTACTCTACAATTTCTTATCACCATCATCTGACATTAGATTGCACACCCAAATGATGAGGCCCTGGGACTCAGATAGCCTCTCATCTGAAAAATGAGGTAATAGTATCTAACCCTTAGGGTTTTCATGGGGATTAAATGAGATAGTGAGTGTAAAGTGCTTCACATAATGCTCTGAAACAGTGTACTAGGAAGCGCTGGATAGATGTAGCTATTATTCATATTATTAATTATTCAAATCTTTTCTCATAAATTGAACAGCAGAGGGGCACCTGGGATCTCAGTCAGTTAAGCATCTGCCTTCAGCTCAGGTCAGGATCCCAGGGTCCTGGGATCGAGTCCTGCATAGGGCTCCCGGCTCAGCGGGGGTCTGCTTCTCCCTCTGCCCCTCCCCCTGCTCATGCTCTCTCACTCTCTCTCTCTCGTTCTCTCTCACAAAAATAAATAAAAAATCTTAAATAAATAAATAAACTGAACAGCAGAGATGAATTGTTTGCATCTAATGATCTACACAGTTCTGGAAAACCCAGATTCTGAACTGTGTAAAGACCATGAAGAATTATGGATATTGTTGTTAAGCAAGTTCTTTCTTCTTAACAAACCTGCACACATTCTGGATTAAAATATGACAGGGATTCCAGCAAGGATGTCAATCACATTAGAAATTCTGAAAAGGCATCTGGAGCCTCTATATTTCCCTAACAGACACTTTTAGTCACTAATCCACAAATTTTGAAGTGGTGATTATCTGATATTAGGTTCTGTGTAGGTTCAGTGTTTCAGTCTAAAGAAGTTTACAACATTCCTTCTTGTGTGTATGAACCCCAGGATGTGTGTGAGGCAGTGGTTCTCATCCTGGCTGCATCTAAGAATCAGATGGGGAGCGCTAGGAATATATGATCCCAGGCTCTGGGAGACCAACTAAAACAGAGTGTCTGGGATGGGACCTGGTTGTCTGTAGTGTTTTGCTTGTTTTGAAGTTCCCCAGGTGGTACTAATACACAGTGAAAACTGAGAACCCACAGGTGTAAGGAGAAATAGGAGAAGCAGCCAAGAAAATTCTGGAAGGAGAGATCAGGCCAGTGTGTGGGAAGCTCTAGTTGTCCAATTACAGATTTAAAAGGTGGCTGAGAGATCTGAAGAGAGAAACACAATTACACACAACACAATTAAGCACTCAGTCCCAAACTAATCAAAACCACATAAAAGCAAGACTCTATTACTCGGGCTAATAGAAGTCCTGTAGAGCATCAGATTTTGGAATTTTGGAACTCCAGAACAAACTAAAAAATGAACTAAAAAATTCATAAAGGAATTGTAGTCGCCTTTTGGGGGGGAAGAGGGAGCCTGAGAACTGACCCTCCCACAGAGGTCACATTCACCTCCTTTTGGAGTTACACACAGGTCATTCATGAGACGTCTAGGCTGCATGAGAAGGCCACAAAACAGGCAGAAAACAAAGACATTCTCCAAGCATCAAAGCCTTGCTTACTTCATCACAGCTGATCCAGACGTCACGGAATATGGATGACAGCAAATGGTATATTCTGGAAAACAGAAGCAGGTAGCCAGCCTAGTAAGCTGGAGTCAGACAGCGGCTACTTTGATTCAGAAGAGATAAGAAGTAGAGAGTGTGATGATGTATAAATCCCATCAGCAGCAATAAAATGGGCAGTTATCAGTCTATTTGCAACCCCAGTGCTATGGCCTTTATCAGGGAAAGCAGAGATGGGGCAGTTGGTTTGTTACAACCCCACAGACAGGAAGTCGCCATCCAGACCATACGACAAAATAACCTATGTTTGAGTCACAACTGCCAGGCCATCCAGTGTCCACAGGAAGATGAGGGTTGTTAGGAGGGGCTCCTCTCATCCATGGGCACTTGCATGCCCCAGGGCCCTACATGTGCTGGGGGTGAGGGAGCACTGAGCTCGCTCCTGGGGAAAAGGATCCTGGGCAAGAGGGGTGTGGGGTGACTCCACCCAAAAACTGCTAAAACTCATACAGGAATTCAGTAAAGTGGCAGGATATGAAATGAATGCACAGAAATCAGTGGCATTCCTATACAGTTGAGGACAGGAGATAAGACTTTCTTAGAATATCTCTGGTGAATTATTATTCTAATTTTGAAGCATATTACATAAGGCCACTCCCTTTTTTTACTGTGGTAAAAAAACATAAAATTTACCACCTCAACCATTTCTCAGTATTCAGTAGTGTCAACTATATGCACATTACTGTACAAGAGATCTCCAAAACTTTTAGATCTTCCAAAACTGAAAATTTGTACTCCTTTTTGAACAAAATTTGCCCTCTTCCTCCTGTTCCCAGGCCTGAGAAACCACATTCCACTTTCTGTTTCTGAGGGTTTCACTCCTTTAGATACCTCATAAAAGTGGAATCTTGCAGGAGTTGTCTTTTTGCAACTGGCTTACTTCATTTAGCATAATGTGCTCAAGGCTCATCCATGTTGGAGCATGTGACAGGATTTCCTTCCCTTTTAAGACTAAATAATATTCCACTGTATGTATATACCAAATGGACATTAGGCTGTTTCCACCTCTTGACTACTGTGAATAATGCTACAATAAGCATGGGTGTGCAATATCTTTAAGAACCTATTTTCAATTTTGTGGAGCTATACAAGTGAGACTCCTGGATCATATGATCATTCTATTTTTAATTTTTTGGAGAATCATTATACTGTTTTCCACAGCAGCTCCACCATTTCACATTCCCACCAATAGTGCACAAGGGCTCCAATTTCTCCACATCCTCACCAATACTTGTTATTTTCTATGTTCTTGATACTGGCCATCCTAATAAGTATGAGGTGGTATATCATTGCAGTTTTGATTTGCATTTCCTTGATAATTAGTGATGTTGATTATCTTTCCATATGCTTGTGGGCCATCTGTATAACTTTTCTGGAGAAAAGCTTATCTAAGACCTTTTTCCTTTTTTAATTAGATAACTTGTTTTTTTGTTTCCAATTGTAGGAGTTCTTTATTTATTCTGGATATTAATTCCCTACCAAATATATAGTTTGCAAATATTTTATCTGATTCTATAAGGTGTCTTATCACCCTATTCCTTTGGCTGTATAGAAGTGTTCAAGTTTGGTGTAGTCCCATTTGTCTGTTTTTCCTTTTGTTGCCTTGCTTTGGCATCATATCCAAAAAATCGTTTCCAAATCCATTATCATGAGGATTTTCCCCTAAGTTTTCTTCCAGGAGCCTTAGAGTTTCAGGGTTACACTTAGGTCTTTAATCCACTGTGAGTTAATTTTTACATATGGTGTAAGATAAGGGTCCAACTTCTTGTATACGTGAGAATCCAGTTTTCCCAACACCATTTGTTGAATACACTATCCTTTTCCTATTGTGCAGCCTTGGCACCCTTGTTGAAAATTATTTCACCATACATGCAAGGCTTATATCTGTCTAAGGCACCATTTTTCACAACACATAAAACAATACTGTGCTTCTCCTGAATATATTGCTTTGTCATGTTTCATTTAAAAATATACAATCAGTGACTGATAATACAATCACTTTCTATTATAATTCTTATTTATTATTTTAAAGGTGTTTTACTCTTAATATAAAAATAACATATGCTCACTCTCACTCTTTGCAGATGATATGATACTTTATGTGGAAAACCCAAAAGACTCCACCCCAAAACTGCTAAAACTCATACAGGAATTTAGTAAAGTGGCAGGATATGAAATGAATGCACAGAAATCAGTGGCATTCCTATACACCAACAAGACAGAAGAAAGAGAAATGAAGGAGTCGATCCCATTTACAATTGCACCCAAAACCATAAGATACCTAGGAATAAATCTAACCAAAGAGGCAAAGAATCTGTACTCAGAAAACTATAAAATACTCATGAAAGAAACTGAGGAAGACACAAAGAAATGGAAAAACGTTCCATGCTCACAGACTGGAAGAACAAATATTGTGAAGATGTCAATGCTACCTAGAGCAATCTACACATTCAATGCAATCCCTATCAAAATACCATCCACTTTTTTCAAAGAAATGGAACAAACAATCCTAAAATTTGTGTGGAACCAGAAAAGACCTCGAATAGCCAGAGGAATGTTGAAAGAGAAAAGCAAAGCTGGTGGCATCACAATTCCGGACTTCAAGCTCTATTACAAAGCTGTAATCATCAAGACAGTATGGTACTGGCACAAACACAGACACATAGATCAATGGAACAGAACAGAGAGCCCAGAAATGGACCCTCAACTCTATGGTCAACTAATCTTCCACAAAGCAGGAAAGAATGTCCAATGGAAAAAAGTCTCTTCAACAAATGGTGTTGGGAAAATTGGACAGCCACATGCAGAAGAATGAAACTGGACCATTTCCTTACACCACACACAAAAATAGACTCCAAATGGTTGAAAGACCTAAATGTGAGACAGGAGTCCATCAAAATCCTTGAGGAGAACACAGGCAGCAACATCTTTGACGTCAGCCGCAGCAACTTCTTCCTAGAAACATTGCCAAAGGCAAGGGAAGCCAGGGCCAAAATGAACTATTGGTACTTCATCAATATAAAAAGCTTTTGCACAGCAAAAGAAATAGTCAACAAGACCAAAAGACAACCGACAGAATGGGAGAAAATATTTTTGCAAATGACATATCAGATAAAGGGCTAGTATCCAAAATCTATAAAGAACTTATGACACTCAACACCCAAAGAACAAATGATCCAATCAAGAAATGGGCAGAAGACATGAACAGACATTTTTCCAAAGAAGACATCCAAATGGTCAACAGACACATGAAAAAGTGCTCAACATCGCTCGGCATCAGGGAAATCCAAAGCAAAACCTCAATGAGATACCACTTCATACCAGTCAGAATGGCTAAAATTAACAAGTCAGGAAATGAGAGATGTTGGCAGGGATGCAGAGAAAGGGGAACTCTCCCCCACTGCTGGTGGGAATGCAAGCTGGTACAGCCACTCTGGAAAACAGTATGGAGGTTCCTCAAACAGTTGAAAATAGAGCTGCCCGATGACCCAGCAATTGCACTACTGGGTATTTACCCCAAAGATACAAATGTAGTGACCCAAAGGGGTACATGCACCCCAATGTTTATAGCAGCAATGTCCACAATAGCAAACTATGGAAAGAGCCAGGATGTCCATTGACAGATGAATGGATAAAGAAGATGTGGTATATATACAGAATGGAATATTATACAGCCACCAAAAGGAATGAAATCTTGCCATTTGCAATGACGTGGATGGAACTGGAGGGTATTATGCTGAGCGAAATAAGTCAATCAGAGAAAGACATGTATCATATGATCTCACTGATATGAGGAATTATTAATCTCAGGAAACAAAATGAGGGTTGCTGGAGTGGTGGGGGGTGGGAGGGATGGGGTGGCTGGGTGATAGACATTGGGGAGGGTATGTGCTATGGTGAGCACTGTGAATTGTGTAAGACTGTTGAATCACAGACCTGTACCCCTGAAACAAATAATACATTATATGCTAAAAAAAAAAAAAAAGAAGATAGTAGGAAGGGGAAAATGAAGAAGGGGAATCGGAGGGGGAGATGAACCATGAGAGATGATGGACTCTGAGAAACAAACTGAGGGTTCTAGAGGGGAGGGGGGCAGGGGGATGGGTTAGCCTGGTGATGGGTATTAAAGAGGGCACATACTGAAAGGAGCATTGGGTGTTATATGCAAACAACGAATCATGGAACACTACATCAAAAACTAATGATGTAATGTATAGTGATTAACATAACATAATAAAAAAAATAAAAAATAACATGCTCAATGTAAATGAAAAAAGTAAATAAAAAAGTATAAATAACCAGAAATCCCACAGCCACAGACAACCACTGCTACCAGTTGGATGTATTTGTCCAGGATATTTTCTCTTCTGAGGATGAAAATCTTTTCCCAGATTTTATTCTGACAAACATTTACTGTTATCCTAGTACTTCTAGTCACTACACTTAAGGTGCTAAACCCAGAGATACAAATAAAACAGCATCTGGATCAGTGCCTGGCAGATAGAAGACACTCAAATACTTGTTGAATGAATGAATGAGTAAGTGAATGAATGAATGAATGAACAAAGGAACAGGTCTGTACCTTGATGAATTTACATCATGATTAACTAGTCGATCCAGTTAAGGAGCAAACAAGCACAAAAATCACTACAGGGCAGAATGATAAATGTTACAACAGGGCTGTGGTCACAGTTAGAGGAGCACTGAAGCACAAAATAATACTCAAAATGTCGGGTTACTTTTTCCAGAAGAGATGGTACCTACTCAGTCTTAAAGAAGGACCACAATAGGGGCACCTGGGTGGCTCAGTCGGTAAGCATCTGCCTTTGGCTCAGGTCATGGTCCTGGGGTCCTGGGATCGAGCCCCGCATCCGGCTCCCTGCTCTGCGGGAAGCCTGCTTCTCCCTCTCCCTCTTGCCCGTCCTCCTGGCTCGTGCTCACTCTCTTTCTCTCAAAGAAATAAATAAAAACTTTTTAAAATAAATCAATACATAAATAAGAAGGACCACAAGAAGATAGCCAGGTGAAAAAGCAAAGGAAGAGCAATCAGGAAGAGCAATGGAGGGCGCCTGGGTGGCTCAGTGGGTTAAGCATCTGCCTTCGGCTCAGGTCATGATCCCAGGGTCCTGGGGTTGAGCCCCACATTGGGCTCCTTGCTTGGCGGGGAGCCTGCTTCTCCCTCTGCCTGCCGCTCCTCCTGTCAGATAAATAAATAAAATCTTTAAAAAAAAAAAAAAAGGAAGAGCAATGGATTGCCAAAAACAAGTCAACAAACAAAAACAAACAAATAGAAGCATATGGCGTGTTCAGGGAGCTGCACAGTTCACCTGTGAGGAAACGTAACAGCAAGTGTGGTGTGTGTATGTGTGTGTGTGTGTGTACAAATGTGATTTGAGGATGAAGTGTGTGGCAAAACAGCAACCATAAGGCTGATGAGGCATGAAAAAGCCAAATCATAAAGGGCTTTGCATATACCTCTGAGTTTCAACTTCATCTTTTTTTTTCTAAATTTTGCAGATCAAAAAAACATTTTATTATAAAAGCAGGTGGATATTTCCAAATTTAATAAACACCTATATCCTAACTTCCCTTTAAAAACATTACTCACTAATGAATTCAGGCCAGTTAAAGTAAGGATTCAGGCTTGGATCACAATGCAATTTCCGTATTCTGGAGAATTATGAAAAACACATGCTTGTTATGCATACTATAAATTTAGATCATCTTTCCAAATAGGAAAAATTTTCTTGAAAAACTTTTGAATTGTTCAAGTTCTCATATTTTTGGTTTTGTTTCTGTTAGAATTAGGCTATGCCCAATCAGTTCCTTCCATACCTCGAATTATATATCAGAAATGCTTTGGGCCCCTCAGGAGAAAAGTAGGTAAGATATTTTCATTAATATCATCGTCACATCTGAAAAACAAACTGAGGGTTCTAGAGGGGAGCGGGGTGGGGGGATGGGTTAGCCTGGTGATGGGTATTAAAGAGGGCACGTTCCACATGGAGCACTGGGTGTTATACACAAACAACGAACCATGGAACACTACATCAAAAAACTAATGATGTGACGTATGGTGATGTTATGTCAATCACATAACAATAAAATTTTTTTAAAAAGCAAAGAAAAGTAGATGGTAAAAAATCTCAGAGTGTCAACCTCATCTTGAAAACCATGGGAGCGCTTGAAGGAGTCAAGCATGAAAGTTTCAGTGTGGTTAACAGTCTTGGGGCTGTACTTTGGGTGGGTGACAAAACTGGAATCTGCTAGAGGTTCTATTACAGGATTCTAAGTCAAAAGTGATGCAGGTCTGACTCAAGCCAGCACGGGAGCAATGTGGCAGTGGGGAAGTCAGGATAATTGATATTAAGGAGGAAGAGAGAACAAGGCTCAGCGAGTGACTGATGGAGTGTGGTTACTGAGAGAATGAAGAGTCGAGGCAATTCCTAGTTTTCTGAAGGGCATGATCACAAGAGAAACAGCAGTTAAAGAAGAGAAAATTGAAGAAAATGACAGTTCCATTCAGGGCATGCTGAGTGTGAGGATTTGTGAAACATCAAAGTGGAGGTCTCCAGAAAAGGTGTAGCTCAGAGAAACTGAGTTGGGAGCAGAGCACAGAGTGGAAACCAGGAAGGGAAAAAGATCAGGTCAAGGACGGAAGAGGAGAGAACATCATCAGTATGCACCAAGGGGATCACAGAAGGTACGTCTGGGAAAAAGACTAGGAAGGGAACTGACCAGAGGGATGATAAGGAAAAGAAGGAGATGATTTATCACCATGAAAGCCAAGGTTTTAAAAACTAACTAATTTTTTAAAATTTAAAATGAGTTTTAAGAAGAAAAATGTGACAAAATGTAAGGAAGGAAGATACTTAGAAAGTAAAAGACGAGTAAAATAAATAAAAAGTAGACACTCTCATAACACAGGAAGGTAAATCCCTGAGTCAATTCAGAACCAGCCATCTTCCATCGTACCACTTTATTCCTATTTCTTACCAATACCAAATATAGTGTCTATAATTTCCCCACCTATATCACAGAAATAGTGTCAGAAACATGGTAATTCTTGCGGACTTTGTAAAGGGAGTGGTGGTACTCTAGATCCAGATTCTGGTACCATGGTTCCTGTGGTGGCTGACTTCTTTGTAGGGGGCAGAATCCAGCCCAGGCCTTAGTTTTTGCAGCCTTTTGTTTTAAAGGAAAGAAAGAAAGTAGGAGCGGACAGAGAGGAGAGAAAAGATGAAAACAAGAAAAGAAATAATCTCATAGAAGTGAGAAAATGCTCTGGAAGCCATGCCAGTGTGAGACCTCACGTGGTATCACACATTTCTGTATGCAAACTAAATGCATTTTTGTAGCTCTCCAGAGCCTCCCCACGGAGCTGCTTGCATACTTCCCAACTTTCACGTAAGTGGGTGGGACTGAGCAATTAGACCTTCTCATTATGTCAGAGCACCGCAAGGGTGGCCAAGCTTCACGTTGTCATGTGCTACAGATGGAACCCCCCTGGGCCCAAAAAAAAGAGATGATTTTGGAAAACCCTCAAGCCCATGCAATCTGCCAGCATTGTACATACATGAATGTTCCTCACAGAAAAAATAAAATCAGTGGCAACATCTTCTCAGGGCCCAGAGTGTGGGTGGCAGCCTTCCCCTGGAAGGGGTAGAAATGCAAGAAGACATGCAGAAAGAAGCACCCTTAATTATTACTGCATTCTCCGCCCTGTTTTTAGAGAAGCTTAATGAATGGAACCATATTTCAGCCTGGAAACAAAACTGAGACCCAGCATCCAAGGGAACTATTAAAACAAGAATAAACATGTTCAGTGTCCACCCCTTGTCCATGTCATTCCAAATATAAGTACAGAGAAACTTAAGCAGCTTCACTTCTATACATTTCCTCATTAGGAATCTAGGGCTAACATTAAATCCTCAAACATAGGATTTAAATAAACTATTATAGCTGTAGTGGTACCATGAAAGGCAGGGCGTTATCACTGTATCACCAACTTCTGGGTGATAATACTCAGGCTGGCTCATAAAAAAAAAAAAAAAAAAACAGACCCCTGTCTATTCTTAGAAAAATTTAACCCTATCCAGATCTTGCTTACTATTGCTCCAATATGCAGATATTGAGACCTTAGCCCTAGAGTGGAACCACATCCCACTCTCCAGGGAAATTAGCTGGCCTTTTGGTCACAGCCCCTGCAGAAGAGGTCTCCAGATAACTGCCTTAAATTATATCCCACCCCAGGCAATACCTTGTCAGACAATTTGACTTTGACACAGATGTCCTTTTAAGACAGAGGCCCAATACTAATGAATTTAATCATCTCAAAACTGTAGCATTGACCACAAATGCATGGCTCAAATATTTTTACATTGTTATAAGATAAGATGTTCATATACAAACAGCAGTTCTATTAGGTCAATGCATTTACCAGGCAGTATTCCCATGAGTGCAGCGTCAATGACATCTACCCAAAATGTACCAGGTTTAAGGAGTCCTTTGGTCTTTCACAACATTTGTATTCTTAAATTAGCTGGCTAGAATGTGAACGAAGCTTAGTTTAAAAAAAAAGTATAGTCCTAGAACTACAATGGGATAGTTTCAAAAACCATGATGTTTTTAAAACCTCATTTACTCTATTTCATTTTTAAAATGGGAAAGTGCATGTACATATTCTAAGATTGGGAAGTATTCAGTAAGATTATTATTACCACGTTAAGCAATAGATCCACATGTATGTAAGTCAGTTTGCTCATATTCTCCAAGGGGTCTCTTAAAATCTCATTTCTCAGGGGTATGTTACAACAAACAGGATCAAATCCCTTCTTACATCCAAAACAATAAAATACCCAATTCGCCTCTTATAAACACCAGTAAGAGTTAAGGCATGTCAGATCATAGTCCTGAAAAATATTTCTACCCACATATAAATAGCTCTTTTAAAGGAGATCAAGAATAGAAAAAAAGTCTTAAAGCATAGACACAAAACAGTGATTCTATTTTTTCTTTACATTTCTAAATTGGCTCACTGAATAACAATGTGCTTTATTCCCTTTACAATAAGCAGAGAAAATTATTAGAACGGTGTTATACGAGAATATGTAATGGCATGGGGAAATGTTCATTCTGCTATACGTGGTTAAAATAATAAAAAACACTTTTCAAAACAACATATCTATTAAGATCCTAATTTTATAGTGAAAAACACACACACCATACCACATAAAACACAGCTGCACCCATATAAACCTGGTGGGGGGGAGAAGTAAAATTAATTTCTCCAAAATATTATCTCTAAATAGTTGGACTGCTAATGAATTTTTTCTTTTTAGTTTTCAATATTTTCCTGTTTTTCTACAATGACCATGACCTTTAGCATAGGAGATTATGGAAATTAAATGAGATGATACTTGAGTACAGCACAAAACTCAGTACTCAACAAGTAAGCATTCAATAACCATTAGTTTAAAAATCCAAGCAAAAAAAAAATCCAATGCATAAAAATGTATACATACAAAAATAAATTAAGGGCACCTGAGTGGCTCAGTCGTTAAGCATCTGCCTTCAGCTCAGGTCATGATCCCAGGGTCCTGGGATTGAGTCCCACATTGGGCTCCTGATCGGCGGGAAGCCTGCTTCTCCCTCTCCCACTCCCCCTGCTTGTGTTCCTGCTCTCACTTTCTCTGTCTCTGTCAAATAAATAAATAAAATCTTTAAAAAATAAAATAACATAAAAAGGGTAAAATATTGCCTACACAGATTATGTTGTATTAAAATTATATATCGACTAAAATAAATTCAAAAGATTTTTAGAGGGGCGCCTGGGCAGCTCAGTCAGTTTAGTGTCTGACTCTTGATTTTGGCTTAGGTCATGTTCTCAGGATCCCTGCTTGGGATTCTCTCTCTCCCTCTGTCACCCCCACCTCACCACCTGTGCACACTCTCACTCTCTCTCTCAAAAAAAAAAAAAAAAAAAAGATTTAAAATATTTTTAGAGTAATGAAAATAGAGTTAGTGCCTTTTATTCTTACAATTTTATTTAAGTTCCTCTTTTTTAAGGTGTACTTATATTGGGAGATGACCTCAAGAAACCTGGAATTCACAGAGGACCCGGTATTGTTTTGCTTTGTTAATCAGAAGACAGTATAATATTGTAAATTAGTAGGTTCATGGAAGGGTATACTGAACATACTTTTCAAAATGGTGCTTTGTTTTTATGCTTTGCTAGAAACTGTGAGCTGATTTTACAAGGACTCAAAGAGGGAGATATAACCACCCTACCATAACAAAGCTATCATTTTCCATAACAAAGTACTGCTTTTCTTCTAAGGTCCTCAAAGCTATTTATTTTCAAAGATGCTGTTATAATTCAGTGGTGTGCTGGAGGGACACAGCTAAATTCGATAGGGACTAATGAGTGACCAGGAGAAAGATCAAAAGAACCCACACCACCGGATACACACAATAATGCAAATCTCATAGAGTCAAAATGCTCAATCCAAATCCTTTCCTTCAAACCATTAAACCAAAAAATCCCAAGAGAAAAGAGCGCTGGGAGTGTGAAGGGGCAGACCCCAAAGCCTGTTTCAAATGCTTACTCCTTACACACTCAAGTTGGCCACTGCCATTTTAACAGGGCAGGACGGCCCATCCACTTGGCCCCCAGCCTTGGGAAGTGGATCTTGGTAACTAGCAAGTAACTCATGGAACTACGGGTGAGGGGGCACAGCAAAAGGTAAAGAATAGGATGGCACTGTTCCCTAACTTTCTTCTATTCATTGAAAGACACTTTAACCCCCATGATTGTATCTGAAGCTCATCTTCAGAGAAGACTACAAACAGGGAGGAACTAAGTAACCAAGAGGAAGGAGGTAAAGGAGAATCAGAAGAGCACAGGGACTCAAAAACATTCACATGATAAAGGCAGAGACATGTTTCCAAAGCCAAGGCTGTCCAATTCCATGCAGATGCAAAAAAACAAACACAAAGGGACAGAGGTGCCCAATTGCCTGGAACATTCTATTTACTGGGCTAGGCTTTCCTTGGAAAGGATTTTATTTAACTTTATTTCCTTGGAAATATAAATATAAAATATTTATATTTTAAAATATAAAATAACTTTATTTCCTTGGAAAGGATTTTATTTAACTTTATTTAACTTTATTTAACTATTTAACAAGACACTATTCTTGATAAGCACTGAAAAACTACAACCAAAACCAAATTAAACAAAGAAAAAATTCAACAGTGTTTGTTCAAAGGCTGGAGGATGGGGTTGCCCTTCTTTCCCTCCACTTTATTTTCTCTTCCTTTTCCTGTTTCATCTTTCTTATGAAAGCAGCCACACTCCCCCCTCTGTTGCCTGACAATGACAGGGGATCTACTTGCCCACAAACTAAATTCATTCATCAGTCTGCTCTCATTTGACCCAGACAATGCCTCAAAGCACTATTAAAATTTTTATTCCAACAAGAACCTTCGTATGCAGCCACTTTGAAAAACTGGCATTTTCTTAAAAAGATAAACATGTGTTTATCATACAATCCAGCAACTTCACACCTAGGTACCTATCCAAGTGAAATGAAAACATATGTCCACATGAAAACTTATACACAGAGGTTCACAGCAGCATTATTCATCATTATCAAAAAGTGAAAACTCAATGTCCATCAACTGTGAGTGGCTAAATAACATATATACGTTCATACACTGGAATGGAGTATCATTCAGCAATAAAACAGAAGAAAGAACTGATTCATGCTACAGCACAGACGAACCTCAAAAACAAGCGAAGTAAAAAAAAAAAAAAGGAAAAACAAAAACAAAAAATACCAATATATATTGTATAAGTCCATTTATATCTAGAAAGTAAAATCTAGAGAGACAGAAAATATATTTGTGGTTGCCTAGGGCTTGGGGCGGGAAAAAGGATTCACGGTAAATGGGCATGAAGAATTTTATTGTGGTGATGAAAATGTTCCAAAACTGGATTGTGGTGATGCACATCTCTGTAAATTCACTAAAAACCATTGGATCGTATAGGTAATAAGAGTGAATTTTACAGCATGCACATTATACCTCAATAAAGTTGTAAGAAAAAAAGTTCGCAGAGCAGGTAACAGTCTATCTACAATTAAGGTTTGCATTATATACCTGTGAAGCAGCCAGAAAAATTGCCCTTAACAAAAATTTCACAAAATTCAATAGACTCATTTTATTGGCAAAAACAACAAAGACTTTTCAAGTCTGTGATGCTAGAGAGCAGAGATGTAATTTTAACAATGACCTTGACTCTTTAAAGAAAATGAAAGACAAAACTCCACTCTACAATTCAGGGGGAGGCGGACAGAATAGAGATGGCTAATTGAAATAAGCACATTCAGGATATTTTCAGAAAAATCTGGTTGAATGTTTCCAGTAAGATCAGAATTAGATAATAAACAAGTTCAGATATGTTTCTGTGACTAATGGAAATTGTTTTTTTAACCATTGAGTCTCTGGGTATCTGAATGCTCAATCCAATTATCTCTCAAAGAGTAAATTACAGATGTCGGCATATCAGTATTGTCCATCTCTTTCTTTAAAAAACGTATGTTTTGGGGTTACCTGGATGGTGCAGTCGGTTCGGCATCTGACTCTTGGTTCTGGCTCAGGTCATGATCTCAGGGTGGTCGGATTGAGCCCCACATGGGGCTCCGAGCTCAGCACAGAGTCTATTTGATATTCACTCTCCCTTGGCCTCTCCCTGCCATGCTCTCTCTCTCAAATAAATAAATCTTTAAAAAAAAAAAAAGTATGTTTCTTTGGTCTGTCAAAGACCTAACTGGCCATAATTTTAGCTAGAGATGGAGGAGGAGAATTTCCCAGGTGCTCTGAATGCTTTTCAAAAAGCAAATTTTGGACTAGAGGTCAGTAAGATTATATCAGATTTATACAATAGTTCAACATTAGCTCCTAAATTGGGGTGGGGGGAAGCTTATTTACTTACTATCCAAAATTGGCTTTTCTCTATAAGCCTTTACTGAGTGACTAGACTATAAAGCATTAGACTACAAAGACAAGTTGCTCATAATCTAAGAGAGGAAACAGTCATGTAAGCAGATATATTACAGTTCAGCTCTAAGTAGGAATTGAGCTAGAAAAACAGAGCAGGACTACTCCCTCCGGGGCTTCCGTGATGTCTCACAGAAGTCATGCCTTTTGAGTTCGGTCTTAAAGGATGAATAGGAGTTTACCAGGTAAGGGGAGGCATTCCAAGAAAAAGGAATCCCAAATCATTTGAGAGCAGGACTTGTTCAGGAAAATGGCCTGTGCTGCCAAAGAGGGTAGAAGTGGGCACTGGGGCTGGACAAAGAGCTGAAGCCCAGATCATAAACATGTATGCCATGTGGACAAATTGGCGGTGGGGGCCACCAAAAAGGAATTTCCAGCTGGAAAGTGAGATGATCCAATTTTCATGTTAAAAATCACATTCTAGTAGCAATGTGGAGGACAGTATTGAGAGGAGAAAACCTGAAAGCAACTGCATTGACCCCAAATGGCAGGGAGGATGGTACAGATTAAGAGAGATTTAAGAGAGAGAATTTCTAGAACTCAGTATTTGATTAGAGGGGGCGGGGGGAAAGGGCAGTGACAGAAGGGACAAGTTTAAGGAAGATTCCCAGATTTCTGGGGACAACTGGGTAGACGGTACTGCCATTAACAAAAAGAGACACACAAGGGAAGGGAATGTCAACTGAGGAGACCAAGACACTCTGCGATGTTCAAGACTGTCCAGTACACAACTGAATATATGAAATCCAAAAGTTTAAGACTACAGCAATTTCCCAGTACATATTTTATATGCAGAATTCTCTTTAGGTGGCAGTTGAGGCAATTCATCTTTATTCACTTGACAGATTTTATCGCACGCTTCCCAGATTAAGGGTACTCCACTGAGGGTTCGATGAGGCTTCTGTATGTGGTGGAAAGAGCTCTAGACACAGTCAAGATTCAGAGAACAAATATTGGCTTTGCATCTGCTCTGTGATCTCCAGCACACTTGCCCACTCTGATCTTCTGTAAAATGCAGATGAGTCCTTCTGCTCAGCACTGCTGGGAGGGTTAAATAAGATAACTGCATGGAAAGGCATAGCATGATACCAGACACATTGTAGGTGATCAGTAAAAGTCGGTAGAACGCAACCTCTAATTGCTCTGCATACTCAGAGAGCTCGTGAGCTGGTGGGGAAGATGAGCTAGGTAACATAAAAATGCTATAATATACTGTAAAAGATAATGGTCACCTCTACAGAGATATAAAGAGTGATGGGCAGTCAAAGGAAGGAGAGGCGATCTATAGAAAAGATTTAGAGAACTTTCCCATAAGCTGGGCCTGCAGAATGGGTAGGATTTAGACCTGCAGAGAGGCAAGAGGGCAAGCTCAGTGGTAAGGAAAGGGCAGAATAACAAAAGCACAAGCTTCTGCTCAGAGAAGCTGGCTTTTTACTAAGGCTCTGACACTCACGAGCTGCGTGACTTTGGACAAAATAATGAACCCAAATGAGAATAACAGCAACTATCTTTCAGTCACCGTTCGGATTTAATGAGATTAAAATATGTAAGATTCTTAACACAGGGCACCTGTCAGCTGGCATCATACTTCGCAGAAATGAAGAGGCAGAAACTGAGGAAAGGTCAATTTGGCTAGTGTACGGTTCACAATGCTGAGTAGTGGGCATAAAGTTAAAAACAAACTAAAACGTTAAAAGAAAGAGAGAGAGAGAGGATTATGGACTTAATTCTGCAGGCAAGAAGTACCAATGATGGTTTTAGAGCAGGAAAGGAAGATGCCTGCCCTTTATCTTTCCAAATATCAGAGTTTATATTTACAATATAAGGAACTTCAATTATAAAATGATCTGCTTTCTGCCCCATGCTTGACTGCACACAAGTTTTCAATAACAACATATAGAGGTTGAAAGGACTAATTTTAGACCTGCTTTTAAAAAAAAAAAAACTGGCTGAAATTCCTATAGCACATAGTTTTTGAAAATTGTGTGTGTGTGTCCTGTATCACTAAAAAAATACAAAACCCTTGGGCCATGGTGGCTTCAGATACCAGCACAGTATTCGAAACATAAGACTAAGAGAATATTTACTGATGTTTTCAATGATTTTTCTTTTTACTAATCATAAGTGCAATACACTGGTGCTGATATGAGAAACACCAATCATTTTTTCCATATATACACATGTATTTATATTACATGTATTTATGTATGCACATATACATATATAGTAACTCATGTGTATATTCTATCAGTATGACTAATCTGAAGCATTTTCTTTATAATTATCACACTCATATTCTTTTTCCAGCAAGTTTTCCTCCAAACCTTAAACCCTTCTCACTCTTCATTTGCCAACTGAACTCCCACTGAAGTTAAAAATAATCAAATTTCCAATTCAGATATGCATAGCACTTTTCTTCCAAGGAGCTTTGGTTGCTTTATAATTAGTCTCAAGTTTATTAAGTCCTGTGAGATAGTAGGTATAAAATACTATATAACCTCACTGGCCTGTAAAACAGAGTAAATATTCTTCCTAAATGTTCACCCCAGAAAAGTGATGACATTGAGGAAGTCATGTTTTTTTGTTATTTAAATGTTAACCTGGATTTTTCCCCATCCGCCTACTCGCTATCACAGCAGTTGTTAACTATACTATAAATACACCAGTAAGTCATTTTTTCCAAGCATTTATTGAGTGCCTACCATTAGCTGGAGAGAAATGGACTAAAAGAGAAATAAATCTTGGCATCTGCCTTGAACGAATTCTCAGTTAAGTGGAGAAGACAGACCCATTCTCAGTTGATAGTAAGACTAACACAAACCAGCCTGGCTGAAGGAGTTGAGAAGCCCAATGGAGTGAGAAATATGGAAAAAAGTATATCAAATCATACTCTTAAATCCCAATTCCAGGATCTATAAATTACTCCCAAAATAGGTGCCGAAAATGTTCAGACCAAATTGTGCACTTAAGATTTCCTAAGGTAAGTTGGATTTCCTGCCTTTTTTTTTTTTTTCTGCTGCTGCAATTGGGTCGTCCCACCTTGATTCCTAAAGCAAACAAAGCTTTCCACCCAGAATGAAATGCAGGCTGTGCATTTAACCAGAATTCCATTGCTTACTAGTAAACGCTTATGAGTAAATATTAAGTTTGCACTAAAGATTTTAGGCTCTTCATCTTTGTACCTCAGAGGCCAGCTCAATATCTGGCAGACAAGATGGGATATGAATGCCTGTTGACTTAACTGAATGAATTACAAGGCCACACTATTGTACGATGATAACACACCAACTCACCAGGAAAGTAAAGGGACTTCAAGAGCTAGTCACTCCTAATAACTGGAAATTGTATAAATCTTACAACCTGTCTTTTTTCACTTAACATTCTAGCATGTGTTTTCTCATTTAATCAAAAATTCTTGGCTGCCTGAGTGGCTCAGTCGATTAAGTATCTGCTTCTGGCTCAGGTCATGATCTCAGGGTCCTGGGATATAGCCCGGGGTCAGGTTCCCTGCTCAGCAAGGAGTCTGCTTCTCCCTCTCCCCCACTGCTCATGCTCTCTCTCTCTCTCAAATAAATAAAATCTTTAAAAAAAAGTTTAAAAAAATTATCAACCCCACGTCGTCGGGCTCAGCAGGGAATCTGCTTGAGGATTCTCTCCCTCTCCCTCTGTCCCTTCCCTCACTCACACTCTCCCTTCCTCCCTCCCTCTCTCTCTCTCTAAAAGAAATAAATCTTTAAAAAAAATTCTCAGTATGTGTCACTTTAGAAGCTAGGTAAATATTGCATGACTACGTCATAATTTTTCTAACCATTCCCATTTATTGGAATAGTCCAAAGGTCCTTTTATTTTTCATGAATAATATTGTGCTGAATATCTTTGTGTATAAAGGTTTGTATGGATTTCTGATTATTTTGTGAACAGGAACCCCAAAGTAGAATTAAAAGGTCATATATTTAAAGTTCATATGATGTACTGACAAACTGCTTTTAAACAAAGCTTAAAGTCATTCTGATTGCAGGATATAAAAGCACTAGTTTCACTGGACCTTCGTCAAGTTTAAGCATTCTGAATTTTGTTTAAATCAATGCTAGTTTGTAAACTGAAAATACATCTGACAAATAAATGTAAATAATCCCCTTTGCTTAACCAGTTTCAAAGCAAGAGGACCCTTAAAAGACTTGAGAATGCAGGTAAGCTATTTAGATAGGGGCTTACCTTGGAAAATGATGCTGTGTTTATTCTTAGAATCTACAGTTTCAGGTATCTTTTATCTTTACTGGTAACATTCTCAAAGGCAAATTTAGAGTCCTTCACTTCGTAAATATTCATATTACATTAAATTCTGGAGCTTGCTTTTCACTTGTGGGCTCCACAACATAATGAAATGCATGCATTTTTTAAATTAGAAAGCACTCTACACTAAATATCAGTGCTGACCAAACCCCAACACCTCCCTAAAGAACTCAAGGACTTACAGAAAGTTCTCTTCTTTAGGGTTTTAATTTTTCTAACTTCATTGTTCTTAATCATTCTGAATTAAGGATTATGTTGCATGACCTTTCAGAGAGACTTGACTTTGTTGCAACAAAACTCACTTATGTATTATACTGCTACTCTTTTCTATGAACACATGACAACAGATGGAACAATGATTCTAAGATTCCATTTTATTTCAAGTTCTACTATATATTTTGTTCTAACCTTAACCATCCCTAAAAATGTCCCTCTTCAAAAAAAAAAAAAAGAGAGACTGCAAACCTGTTGCTCATAATTGAAATTCTCAAGTGAATAATGCTACATTTATGACTCCCAGTTATTGTAAGAATTAAATGAGATAATGTGAAAACACTCTCAAGAACTACAGAACTTCCTTTCCTCAAGTTTTTTGACCGGATCCAGAACTTTGAATATCAACTTTTAGAAAAAGAAAGAACAGCATATAACGTACTGTAATCACCTCACCTTCTCTTCTAGCACACTCTCCCAACCTCCACAGATGATTGAGATTTCAAATGACCTTAATCACTCAAGCCACACTAAGTTAAGCATTCTTCACTATGAAAACCTTGACTTTCCTTGAATCTTGATGTACTGGAATCTTGATATCCTTAGTAGTTTCGTTTATTTTGAAAATGCTTTCAAAATAGTTCTAGGATTTAGATGAAAAAAATTGTCAGAAAATATAATATTCCTATTTTGTTTAAAAATTTAGTCTTCATAATCAATAACAATCACCATGGTTTTTATAATTTATTTCCCTACATATTTGGCTTGATTTAACCAACCTGTGGTAACCTGGGGTTTTGTTTATATGTCTTCTTTCTTTGTTTTTCTTTTTTTCCTTCTTTCTTCCAACCTAATTGAACTACATACCATCCTATAATGGATATTTGTTGGGAAATTCTGAATCAGGAAAATTATGGTGTAATTAAATCCCTTCCCTCAAAAATATGATACAAAGTCAAACAAGAATAAAATATCAAATTTACATAGCCAAGGATCTCTAAATGATACAAAAATTTTCAAACTTCATATGATCCAAGAGGAAAATGGATACCAGAGAGCATCCTGGGACAGCATTCAGTCTATCA
The DNA here is from genome assembly GCF_003265705.2 of Callorhinus ursinus. Classification (NCBI taxonomy): domain Eukaryota; kingdom Metazoa; phylum Chordata; class Mammalia; order Carnivora; family Otariidae; genus Callorhinus; species Callorhinus ursinus. The sequence goes on along the minus strand of NW_027397064.1, from coordinate 36,853,035 downwards.
CACATAGTCATACCCCAGTGGAGTCACTAAGGGTACTTTCCCTCTCCTGCTGAATAATTCTCTGCCTTCCACTGCTCCTCAGATCCCATGATTCATCCTTCTTTCATTCACCATGTGCCAGGCACTGTTCTAAAGAACAATGGTGAGCAGAAGCAGTGATGGCTCCTGCCCAATGGAGCTCTTCACCTGGCCTCGATCCTCTCAACACCACTAGGCAATAGAGTGTGGGCATGGGGCAATGCTCTTATGCAGGTCCACTGCTAACATTTGCAAAGTTCAGGACAAGAGTACCCGTGGAGGCTGACCCCCATATGTCTAAATATTTAAAGGTATAAATTAAGCTAATGAGTATGTTTTATTCTCATAATGGCCTGAAAAACCAGGTTTGAATGGAGAATTCTAGCCAAAATGTAGGGTGCCAGAGGTGCAAGGTACCCTTCTCCATCCACCTCCAGCTCTATCCTGCACAAGGGACCTCATCTGTGCATACTTGTGGGCACCCAAGCCAGCTCATCAAGCTCCATTCACACTCCCTGCAAATAGGTGCTTCTTAAACACTCCTTGGGTCTAAGGGTGTGCACACTGGCTTCCCTTGTCTGTCCTCAATAAGAACCCCCTTGAAGAGACCCAAGCAGGCCCCAGAAGCAGGCTTGGGGCTTTGGGGCAGGGAAATCAGTACCCAGAGAGTGTTTCAGAAGGCTCAGCTCAGGCTCCCGGTGGGAACACTCACCAGGCTCTGTAGACTCCTTGCTCTATGGGGAGGGGCAGACGGGGGCGCCAGAGGAAGGGCCTCTCACCCAGTGCTAAGGGCATTAGTGTGCTCTCTACAGAGGCAGGAGATTAGATTTTTCAGTATCAGTCTGAAGAGCAGCCCTGAGAGACAGAGGAAAAGAGGAGTCAAGGGCAAAGGAAAAACAACATCCTTTCCTGATGCCCTCCTACCCTTGTGTTCCTTCACCCAGATGGCCAACAGCAGCAGAGCGAAGAGAAGAGGCCTGGCACTCTGCTGCTGCAGGGGTGCTGTCTCCCTGTAATGCCACGCTGAGTATACAGCCCAGGAGAGTCAGGTAAAGAGAAAGGAAACAAGAAGGAAGCTGGAAGGGAACTGATAGTTATTAAGCCTCCACTGAAGGCCAGTTCTGCCCACCTCAGAAATACAGAAAGGCAAACAAACAGACAAAAAAATCCAACATATTTAAAAAGTTGTTTATTAAATTATACCCCCCAATTTTTTTTTAAGTAAAGTGCCTTTCCCACCACCAGCTTTGCTCTGCTGTTTGTGAGCCTCCTATGGCAGAGCCCCACCAACTCAGCAACTCCCACTGTCAAAACAATCATCCATGCTACTATTTGGGAGCATCTCACACTTGCTTTACTCACAAATGGCAGAGGCCATGCAATGCCTAACTAACCAGGGGTGCCAGTACTCTGGGAAACCCCACCCCCAACCATGCAGATGCAGTACATACTCTCCTGGGCTCACCTGCTGGATGCTTCCACCTGATTAATTCCCTACTCGGTTCCGCCCAGCCAGAGACACCTGGCAGGCAGGCTGCCTCACATGTCCACCACAGTGGTTAACTCCTCTTCCTCTACGCACTGGGCAAATGCTATGGGCTTCAGAGAAATACTTACCAGGTCCGTCCCAGCCCACAGCTCCCCAAACCTCTCCATTAAGTTATATTCTGCATTGTGTTATACTTTCAACTCCAGTGTAATTCTCCCCTTCTTCCTCCATACCAGCCCTCACCCACACAGGAATTCAAGTTCCTTCCCATTCTTTCTCCTGACATGTCTCTCTTTTTTGACTTGACTTATTTGTTTATTTGTGAGTTCTTTGGGACAGAGTGTGTATGATCAAACCTTATATATCAGGCAGGGGATATGAGGGAAGGAGTTTTTGAACATGGCTTCCATGTTCAGGAACCATCTATTTTACATATATTTTCTCATTTACTCATCACAAAACTTTACAACCATCATTATTACCCACATTTTTGTCCACTGAGCTCAGAAAAATTAAGCAAGTTACTCAAGATGACAAACCTAGAAAATGTGTGAAAGCACCCAACAGAGTTCTCCCTGTACCTGTGGAACTCCAAAGTTACTCTCTTCCCACTGCATTAGCTAACTGCCTGATGAATGGCTGACTCTAGAGATTCTTATGTGTTGATGGTTGGCTACATGGGGCCTCAAATAGCCTTTTAAGGGCTGAGGTACAATAACAAGAGTAAAATACTCTATTAACCAGATTTTATAGTTTAAAAAGAACTTTAAAAATAATTTTCAAACACCAAGACAGCAGAAAGAATTAATAAGGATAAAAACAGAAAGAGAAAACAAAGAAACTAACTTGATTAATAAACCAAAAGATGATACTGTAAAAGGACCAAGAGAAGAAACAAATCACAGGCCATGCCATTTTTAAAAAAGAAGGAAAATACAAATAAACAATGTTACAAATGAAAAAGGGACACAACTGCCAATCTGGTATTAAGAGAATAGTACATATTTATGACAATCAATTTGGAATGCTAAACCAAGTGGATAATTTTCTACGAAAATATAAATCTATCAATTCATTCAGTGACTAATTACTGAAGACCTTCTATTTGCCAAGCAGTGGGGCTATCACAATCAACAAACAGATAAAGTCCCTCCCATTATGGAGCCTTCCTTTGGAGGCTGTGGGGCGTAGGGTTGAGGGACATAAAGAAATAAATGTATAGCATGTCTTATGGTAATACACACCATGAGGAAGAACAAAGAGAGTTGGCAGAGGGAGACCAGGAAAAAGGAACATCTTTCAAAGCACTGTTCAGAGAAGGATAGAGCCACACGGGTCAAAGGGGAAGGGAGCTGGAGTGTACTTGGCTTGTTCAAGTACAATGAGGAGTAAATGGGCATTATCATCTGGTGTGTACTTTAAAAGAAGCATTCAAGGGGTGCCTAGGTGACTCAGTCAGTTAAGCACCCTGGCTCAGGTCATGATCTCAGAGTCATGAGATCAAGCTCCGCATCTGGCTCCGTGCTGGGCATGGAGCCTGCTTGAGATTCTCTGCCCCCCTCTCCCTCTGCCCCTTCACCCCACTCTCTCCCTCTCTCTAAAATAAAAGAAGCATCCAAGGTGAAAATAAGACCCAAAAGAGGTAAAAATACTGCACAGACCAATAAGTACACAAGAAACTAGAAAAGCCATTTAAAAAACAAACAAACCCATTTAGAAATGCACCAAAAATAATAAAATACCTAAGAATAAGTTCAACCAAGGAGGTGAAAGACCTGTACTCTAAAAACTATAAAATACTGACGAAAAAGCTCAAGGCAACAAAAGGAAATGGAAAGACATTCCATGTTCATGGGTTGGATGAATAAATACTGTTAAAATATCTATAATGCCCAAAGCAATCTACGATTTAATGCAATCCCTATCAAATTACCAACAGCATTTCTGGAAGAACTAGAACAATCTTCAAATTTGTATGGAACCACAAAAGACCCCAAAGAGTCAAAGTAATCTTGAAAAAGAAAAAAAAAAAAAAAAACTTGAGGTGTCACAACTCCAGACTTCAAGTCACATTACAAAGCTGCAGTAATCAAAACTGTATGGTACTGGCATAAAAACAGACATATAGATCAATGGAATAGAATGGAAAACCTAGAAATAATCCCACATTTATATGGTCAGTTAATCTTTAACAAAGGAGGAAAGAGTATATAATAGGAAAAACACAGTCTCTTCAACAAATTGTGTTGGGAAAACTGGACAGCTACATGCAAAAGAATTAAACTGGACCACTTTCTTATACCATATATAAAAATAAACTCAAAATGGATTAAAGACCTAAATTAGAGACTTGAAACCATAACAATCTTAGAAGAGAGGCCATGCAGTAATTTCTCTGACACTGGCCACACAGCAACATTTTTCTAGATATATCTCCTGAGGCAAGAGAAATAAAAGCAAAAATATACTATTGGGACTATATCAAAATAAAAAGTTTCTGCACTATGAAAGAAATATCAAAACTAAAAGGCCACCTAATGAATGGGAGAAGATATTTGCAAATGACATATCCAATAAAGGGTTAGTATCCAAAATATATTAAGAACTTATACAACTTAATACCCAAAAAACAAATAATCTGATTAAAATGGGCAGGAGATATGAACAGACATTTCTCTAAAGAAAACATACAGACACATGAAAAGATGCTCAACATCACTCATCATCAGGGAAATTCAATGAAAACCACAATGAGATATCACATCACTTCAGATGATATGATGGCAAAAATCAAAAACACAAGATAAAACAAGTGTTGGCAAGGCTATGGAGAAAAAGGAACCCTCTGGCACTGCTGATGGGAGTGTAAACTGGTGCAGCCACTGTGGAATACAGTACAGAGGTTCATCAAAAAGTTAAAAATAGAACTACCTTATGATCCAATAATTGCACTACTAGGTATTTATCCCCAAAATACAAAAACACAGAGATTCATGCACCCCTATGTTTACTGCAGCATTACCTATCATAGCCAAATTACAGAAGTAACCCAAGTGTCCATCGATAGATGAATGGATAAAGAAGACACACACACACACACACACACACACACACACACACACACACGGGAATATTATTCAGTCATGAAAAAGAATGAAATCTTGCCATTTGCAATAACATGGATGGAGCTAGAGAGTATAATACTAAGCAAATAAGTCAGAGAAAGACATACAATATGATTTCACTCATGCAGAATTTAAGAAATAAACAAACAAAGGGAAAAAAAGGGGGGATGGGGGAGCAAACCAAGAAACAGACTCTTAGACTATAATAGAGAACAAACTGATGGTTACCAGAGGGGGGATGGGTGTGGGGATGATGAAACAGGTGAAGGGGATTAAAGAGCCCACTTATCAGGATGAGCACTGAGTAAGTGGAGAATTGTTGAATCACTACATTGTATACCTGAAACTAATATAACACTGTATGTTAACCACAATGGATTTAAAATTAAAAACTTAATTTAAAAAGAAAAAGAAAACAACAATAAAAAAACCACCTCTAAAACAAAATGGGTCCAGGTAGCTTTAAAGGTAAATTCCACCAAGCTTTTGAAGAACTGATAATCCCTACATGAAAAGCCTCTGAACATTTATGAGGCTCACAGAATATGGAAAACAAACCAAACAAAGATATATATAGAGGGCTCTTCTATTCACCTCCACCCCTTTCTCTAGCTAGCAAACACACACACACACACACACACACACACACACACACACACACACACACTCTCTCTACAGGCCAATGTTACCCAAACCTCAGTCATTCTAGTACCATCTTCACAATTTTAAGACATCTAGATACCACCTATAGTACATATAAATATTATTAATGTTCATTTAAATTGACTACTCTAAAAGATAAATTTTTTATCATTATCAAAAATGAAAAATACTGTCACTTATCAAAATTAACTGAATAATTGCATATATATACAATTTTTAAAATATTTATCTACATAGTACCTAAGAGTAGGTCACATTCTACCAATATTTGGTACTGGTATACAGACCATATTTTAAGAAACACTAATATAGGCCAAGCTTACTTATGATCTAGGTATACAAAATTTTAAATATAATATTAGAAAATCTAATATAAAAAATGCTTTTAAAGAACAATATATCATGATCAACCAGGTTTTACTACAGAAATAAAAGAATGGCTTACCATTGGGAAACCAATTTATATGTGTGCACATTAAATATAACATATATACATATATGCACACATATTAATAAAGACACATGTAGATAGACTACAGAGCACATTCAAAACCATTCATTATCTCTTGTGATATAAGTAGTACCCAACTTATAGACAGAAAAACAGGCTGAGGACTATTATGTAATATGTCCAAGGTCTTAGACTTGGACTTTTAGACTTACTTTTAGAGCAGTGATTCTCAACCAGGGACAATTTTGCCTCCCAGGACACATTTTTGATTGTCATGACTGGGTGACTGCTACTGGCATCCAGTGGGTAGAAGTCAGGGATGCTGTTAAATCTACAATGAAATACAGGACAATCTTGCAAGACAAATAACCAGTCCGAAATGTCAACAGTGGTAAGGTTGAGAAACCCTGGCTTAGAGAAAATGAAACCTCAAACTCCAAATCTGATTCCAGGTCCAGGGCTCTTTCATTCTATTACACTGCGCCCCTATCACTGAATTAAAACTTTATTTCTATGGAAAAATGCATTTTGAATTCCAAATAACCAACTCTAAAACCTACCTAAACGTTATACCTAACTGAATAGTTATAATTAAGAGAAAGGCCAGTTCACTCCACAAGGAGTCTTCTTCTCCAAGTGAAACTTTAAGTGAGAAAAGTTAATGAATCCCTTCTACCACCAGGCAATGGGTAGAAGGTGTAAGAGCAGCTGACCAGGGGCACCTGGGTGGCTTAGTCCGTTAAGCATCTGACTTCAGCTCTGGTCATGGCCTCAAGTCCTGTGTAGGGCTCCCCCCTCAGAGGGGAGTCTGTTTGTCCGTCTCCTTCCGCCCTTCCCCCTGCTTGTGCTCTCATGCTTTCTCTCTTTCTCAAATAAAATCTTAAAAAAAGAGAGTTGACCAAAATGTTTGTCCAGCTATTTTTCTCCTCTGACATGAACATTTCTCTTTGACTCCAATATGTTCTGGAAACCTAGGTTCACTGTTTTAAACTGGCCTGGGAAATTTTATAATAGTCTAGTGTTTTTTAAATACTGTTTGCTGATGTCATTTATACAATTCATGTGTTAGGAGGAAAAAAAAAACAGGCTACTTTAAACAAGCAGACATTTTTATCTCTCTGCAACTGTCTAGAAGTGTACTACTTTCTGAAAGATGGAAGGAGACATAAATATGATATTTTACTTTTCTTCAGTTAAATCTCATGACCTACTTCTCCTAACCTGTTTTCTACTCTTATACTACTACAACAGCAGAGAGGAGAAAAAGAACGCTTAATAAGCCACCCTTTGTCAAACACAGAAGCTTGCGTCCATCAGTCTCTGGGTACATTCAAGACAAACAAGCAAAATATTTCCACCCTTCCCAGCGGTGCAGCTAAAATACAAATTAGAAAACTAAGCCAGTAAACATTTTCTTCAAGATCACAACTGAAGAGCCTGCAAAAGAAACCTGCTGGATTCTCACTGCAGCTAATGCACATCAAGTGTCTGACTTTCAAAAGGCATGGATTATAAAAAGCATCAGTGTATATGGAGGGATGTGTGTAGGATGAGTAGGCGGGGGTATAATAAGAAAGAACAGTATTTTGGTTCTCTAGCAGATTTAATTCCTTCATCCCAACCTCCCACTAATATTTCTGAGAATATGCAATTTACCCCAGGACGTGCCTCTCCAACCTTCCCCCCCTTTGCCCTCCAGTCCCTCATCGCCCAAAGGCATCTCAGTGGGGGACGAGCACGCTTGTTTCTTTCACTCCTTCTCCATTTTGCTCCTCCCTGAAGAGAACTCCATTATTCCCTCTAGGATTTCTTTTTATGAATACTTTCATCTTGAGCTTTCAAACAACCACAATTATTACTCTGTAAAAGATATTTCTACCAAAATTAGGACAAAAATAAATTATTAAATGTTTAAATGAGCTTCTGGTTTGAGTGTGGAAAATTAAAAATGGCTTAGTAAAATTTTCTTTAAAAAGATTCCCTTAATTGCTATACTTCATAATTTTTTAAAAAACAAAACCTTCAGCTCTCAACACTGAAGACACTGGCTAAAAAAAGGTAGGATCTTAGTAGTTACTTTCCACAAATACAGGGATTATTATATTATTTTTTTACTTAGCCATCTATTTTTTTAATGGTGTGATCAAAAGCCCAAAAGAGCTTATGGACAAGCAGTTCTAATTATTGTGTAGCCTGCAGCTTTAATTAGTATGAAGCTAATTTAATGGTGACTTATTTTCCCCTCAGAATTATAACCACAAGCACTTAGTAATAAGAGCCTACCTTCTTGAAAATCTCTAAAAATTAGACTTTGAAATCTGACTGATGATAATATAAATACAATAAATAAATTATTCTGGAAGTTTAAAAATTATATTCCTAAATGCAAAATCATAAGCACCAAAAATATAATTAATACACTTATAAGACATCAATCAATATTTCCATTCATTTTCTGGGATAATTCAAAAATTCAAATAATTCAAATAGCTTTTAATTAGGATTGACTGGTGTACTGCACACTGCGTAACTGCAAATCAATTCCACAACCCATCCTCAAGCTTACTGCACCAATACTTTCATTTCATTCAGCCACCAAATATGTCCAATGTATGTCATGCACAATAGCAGGGGTTAAGAATTCAGTGGGGGACAAAGCAGAAATGGTCCATCAGGGAGCATACAGTTTGGTATTAAATAAGTAAGCATATAAGTAAGTGTATGATTATAAACTACGGTAAGTGCAATTAAAGAAACAAACAGAGCTATAAAGAATATTCCAGAATAAGGGATATACAAAGATAAAACCAGAGGTATTGTAAGGTTAGCACTGCATAAGGAAAACGTGTGATCCAAAGGACAGAGCTGTATGAGGCAAGCAGATAGAGGTTTATAGGTAGAGGTTTCTAGAAAGGCCTGTAGGAAAGTAGGGGCAGAGGAAGATAGAAGTTAGGGTAAAGAGAACAGCAACCATTCAGAGAATCAGGGCAATAGGAGTATGACATCACATCAGTGATGCCCAGTGGGGGCAACCTGATGGATTCTCTTTCAAACGGTGTCCCTCCCCACAGCCTGCTCACTAGACATTCTGCAGTGCAGGAGGGATTTTAACACATTACTCTGGACCAGAGCTCACAAACTCCAATGACCACAGCAGGTAAGCAGGTGAGAAAAATTAACAAAACACCTGCATGTGCACCCTGTGTAAAAGGTAGGGACTGTGGAGACGCAGTTGGGGACCCTGCACTGATTGACATCACATGGAGATGCAGGCCCCACATGGGGTCAAATATCAGGATTTTTTAAAGAGATGCCAGAAGTCTGGATTTTTTTTTTATATGACATATTTCAATTTTTTAAAAACTATAGTGGGCCAAATAAATCAAGTTTAGGGACCACCATTTTGTAACCTTCCTTCAATATTTTACTTCTGTTATCTATGGAAAAAAAGACTTCTCTTCTTAACTCTTCAACCGGTTTTACTTTTTAACATACCACTAACACACTATTTCAGACTAAGAAAACAAACAAAAAACTGTAAGACAATGTATTCCACTATTACTGACCTTTAGTCTTTAAGCCTAAAAAATTCGTATGTATTTTAGGCATGAATAACATTGCATGTATTTCTCTCTTTCTTCAAGAGGCAAGTTATTTACTAAAATAGTTGAGATTGATTACTGATAAAGGATGGAAGATTAATGTAAAAAATAGCATTACTTGCTTTACTTTGGATAAAAGTTTTAAGTGAATATCCGGAGCTTGCTGAAATTGCTATAAAAATATCTTTTTCGGGGCACCTGGGTGGCACAGTCAGTTGAGCCAACTAACTCTTGGTTCTGGCTCAGGACGTGATCTCAGGGTCATGAGATCGGACCCCACGTCGGGCTCCACGCTCAGTGAGGAGACTGCACGAGATTCTCTCTCCTTCTCCCTCTGCCCCTCCTGCTCACCCACTCTCTCTCTCCCCAAATAAATAAATCTTAAAAAATATATATATATACATATATATATGTGTACATATATATATATATATATATATATATATCTTTTTTCCATTCTTGTAAACATGCCTTCTGTGAGGCTGGTTTCTCTACTATGAGTGTTATTAAAACAAAACCTTAAACATTTTGAGTAGACATTATGCCTTGTGAATAGCATGTCATCCATCCAACCTAGATTAGATATGTTCACAAGCAAGAAGCAAGACCATTTGGAGAATAAGAAACTATAAATACTGGTATACACACAATTTACATTCCAAGTGTGCATATGGACATTGCTATTTCACTTACAACTATTTGTTTAGTTACAATTGCAGGTCAAGAAAGGTATGAATGTAATAACAATTCTCTATGTTAATTGCTTATACATATACACATTTTCAGAAACCTGTATAATTTTCAGAATTATAATTTTCAGAATTCTTTTCTCTTTGTCTATGTTAGGTTTGTCATTTATTATTGAAATGTCATTTTATGTCTTAAACCTAGTAATAAAAAGTATGTGCTATGTTTTGTATGTGCAGTTCCTATTTTATTTTTCTAGTAATTCAGAGTAGCAGCCTACAACATATTGGAAATTAAGATAAAAAAAAAAAAACTGGTCCTTCTCCACAGATAGTTTGAGAAATACTGATCTACCCAAGACTGCTAGAAAACAAGCCAGAGTTATTTCAAACATAGATTTCCCTAGGGCTGTATTTTCCAAAACTTCAGGACATGTGGTTTGGTAATAAACAAGGCTTTCAATCACACTGAATCAGAGAATAAGAAAGGTACTGCAAACTGATCTGATCGGTAACAGTCACGGTCTTTCAGTAAGGGTCTGTGAAGCCAGGTACAAGCCAGATATCTCATTCCTCAAGCTCACTACCTGGTAGTATTTTATGAAATCAAGTCATAAATTAAATTCAGCCAGAAGTACATTAGCAAGCAGGCACCAAGCCTGTCTTGTAGCTCAAGGAAGTCCCATTTTCTTCCTCAGGTACTTCCTACTACCCCCTAAGATGAAAGACGCTCCCAGAGAGACTCCCGAAGATCTAGATGGTAGGATGAGCCCTCCTGGGAACACCAAACCCGTGGCGAATCCTGGGCTTCCCACAGCTCATTCATGCAATTCCCAACCATTTCACAGATGAAAAATTGTTCCTAACATTCCTGAAGCTAATTAAATCCTCTGGTATAGGTTTCTATAACAATATTTGAAGTTCTAAGTATCTAATACTGAAGGTGTTAATTCCTTATTAGGATGCCTGAAATGATAACAGCCTGTAAGGAGAAAATTAGGCAAGAATCATGCCATTTATACTGAAGCACTTCCAAAGTAAATTACACACATACAATATAAAGATCTTATTCCAATAATTCTACTGAAATAAAGTCTCTGATGATAGGATGCTGTGGATAAATCTTCAACACTTGCTCATCTCCCATTTTAACAAAGAACAGAAATTTGGTTTTAGGGACTTTGGCAAATATCAGTATCCAACTAGAAAAAAATTACATTGTTTCATTTTCATTGTAATGACTGCAACAGTTACCCTCACTTAATCATGTAATAATATTATAGAGCTACCTTTCAAAATAAATTCCCTTAAGTTAAATAAAAAGTGAGTAAATAGAAATTTAGATAATCAATAATAGAGCCATATAAGGTAAAAATTTGTGAAAATTGTTCTGTCCTAAGTTATGAACACTCCCAACTGACCACCCCAGCCATACCTCCCCACAATTTCAGGATCACCAGTAACTAAGGAGGGCAGCTATTGCTAAAAAGGCCTGGGGCACATAATTTCCCATAATTCTGCCTCAAAGCACTACCCAGGCAACCCTGTAGGATAATCCGTCCTTACTGGAACCCTTTTCCTTTAACACCCCACAGACAGCATGTGGCTTACAATTCAGACTTCCTTTAATGTTTGTGTCAATCAAATTTTAGCACTTTAACAAAGGAAGGGAAGATAACTTTCATATACATCCAGGATAAGACGAACAGAGACTGAAATCCACTGTACTAACATAGCTATCGAATTGTAGACTTTTTTTTTTCCTTTTCTCTATTTTTCAAATTTTCTGTAATGTTGTTATAGGCCTTTTCTAAGCAATATAACATTAAAAAAATACACCTAAGCCTGATGTGATGGGAAAGGGGATACTGAAACCAAATTTATAAGACTCAAGTGGTGGTGGCTTGCTTTACAACAGGCTTCTGTGCATCACTGCAGAGAACTCCTTTAAAGAGTTCACGTTAAGAGGATCTGTAGGATCCTTAATTCCTCTGTGCCATGCCCCACCCTTCCCAGTAATTTAAAACTCAGCCTTAGCTCAGCACCTACTGCCATCTTGTCTGCCTGGGTGTCCCACAGGGACACTCTGTATCTCTGTCTCTCCCAGACAGGCCTCTCTGGCTCATTCCTCACCTGTCTTCCCACAATGCCTGTCCCACAGTTCCCGTGGTTTTGACGTCTGTCTCCACTACTACTATGTGCCATGCCTGAGAATCTGGACATGTCATTTCTCCATGTCCCTAGCACCATGACCAGATCTTAGCACCCAGAGGAAAGCTCAACAGATGTCTGCCCAAGACTGGAATTGATTCAATTGATAACCATTAAAAAAAAAAGAAAATACATTTGATATTAATAATAGCTACCATGCATTTAAGTGTTTTACATGCATCATCTCAGTTACTGTAACCTTTAGCTCTCCGAGGTATTCATCACCCTCCTGCTCTACAGGTGAGGAAACAAGGCGGGGAGAAGCGACACAGCATGTCCATTTCCAATCTCCAAGCTGGAGAAGGTGGTGTGGAATCAAGCATGAAACTCCCCCATCATGTGAAACTGACCTTCCTCCTCACCCAGTTCTACCTTCACAGGTTTACCAGTACAACAGACATGCAAAACCATTGTCATCAATCTCTCCCACAATTCCATATCAGGAACGCAACAACTATACAAATAATAATAATAATAATTCAAAATAAACAAAATAAACAAAAAGAGCACTGGCAGCTTGCTTCAGCTGTGACATCAACATGTTAATTAGTCTATATTCTGAGGAACATTTGCACACTTTTTGATTTTGTAAAAACACAGAAGTATAAAATTCTGTAATGAACTCCACTTAAAAGTAATAATTTATGCTAGGAAACATTTTGCCTCCTTGTCCCTCAATTCTTGAGATCAGTCTAGTCCACCCCTGATGGCAAAAAGGCAAAAGCTTCTCTGTAACAGTAAATCAGAGAAAGATGGATACAGATTCAGATTAAAGTATTTCTGACATTTTCCTTGTTTCCGGGGGATCACAGGGGTAATTAGATTTAAGGGAAAAATAACATTTAAGTCAAAAAATCAGTATGATAGGAATTATGTGAATTAGGCATATTTACTTTGTATGCTTTTCTATATTTTCTGTCTGTCTTACAAGTGAATAAAAGTACTATTTTTATATAATTAGGGTAGACTTTGTTACGAATGTTTAAAAAGGACTAAGGATATCCTTTCATCAATAATCTACAGCACACACTTAATTTAAACAGAACTTCAATATAACCAAGGTTAGATTACATGGAATTTACTTTAAAATACCACAACAGAGCAATATGAAATGTATGTGTGTGTTAGTTTCAGTCTCCACCCTAATAGGAACTACACACTCCAATGGTGGTCAACTGACATTTATTCAAAGGAACCACACTCCCAGAGGCAGCTAGTTATCTCTCTTTCCATCTGACACTGTGGTTTTTGTCAAAGTATTGTAGATATTAGAAATAAATTTTCATTGATAAAATTAGCAGTGGTTAAGATGTATAAACTGATCTCTTTCATGAATCTGGTACAAAAGTCTAATGACTAAATGCAATGTGATATTCTGGATTGGATTCTAGAACTGTAAAGGGAATTAATGAAAAAAAGTCTGGAGTTTAGTTAATATTAATGTACCAATGTTGATTTCTTAGTTTTGATAAATATAAAAACTCTGTATCATCTTTGCAATTTTCCTGTAGATCTCAAATTATTACCAAAAAATAAAAACTGAGTGAGCATGTAGAATATGACATTAAAACTGGAACCCTAGGCTTGATTCTTAAAGGTCCTGTGCCTAGAAACTGTTGCAAAGGACTCCTGTCCGCACAACCCAGATAGTTAACAAAATCTTCCTACTAAAATATGATGTAACTGCCCCCAGGAAAACCTATCATGTAATGTGCACCTAAAGAACACATGAAAGGAAAGATAAACATCTTTACGTGCAATGGAATGAAGTCTGAAAGTTGCTTTCATTATAATGCAGTAAGAAAGTTACTCCTAATTATTGGAGTTTAGAGATATTTACCAAAACAAATGAGCCTATTAGTTGTGCATAACCAGATCCGTTTGTAATATAATACTCATAACAGTTCTTCAACTGTAGCTTCTAAAGATGAATGTGCATCAATGTCTCATGGATTGGCAGAACAGTTAACATGGGAGGCAGGGGTTTCGTCTCAGGTCATGATCTCATGGGTGGTGGGATTGAGCTCCGCATCAGGCTCCATGCTCAGCGGGGAGTCTGCTTGAAAAGTCTCTCCCTCTGCCCCTCCCCCCACTTGTGCCCACTCTCTCTCTCTCTCTCTCTCTCTCTCTCTCTCAAATACATAAATCTTAAAAAAATATGTGTTTCAAGCTAGCAGCAAGCTTCCCATCTATTCCTTCACGCTGCTCATATCCCTACCCAATGGCCATGTGGTATATAAACACACTGGAAAGAGTTCAAACCAAAAAAAGAGCATCATTCCATTTGATCTGCACAACAGTCTAATATTGATGATGAAGGTGATGGAGACTGTACTGGGGGTGCTGTCTCTATGTTCACCTATATTTCCAGATCATGTGGGCCATTACTTAATAGGCCAATTTTTCCCTCAGTAAATATGATACAGACTTTTAACTATATCCCTTTAAATGATTCGACTGCAAGTGTGAGATGTGTTATCAAGCAATTAATTAAATATTAACATTGGTGCCTACGTTACTGGAAATCGACTAATTAGTGGAAAAGAGAGTCAAATGTATTATTTTTTAATTACACAAATTAAATTACATAAAAGCAACATTATCACCATCCTGTTCTCTACACAGGAGGTAGAACACACTCAGCCTCCATCATTTAAAAATTGTTTGTTGCCTGAAGCTACCAAAAGCTATTTCCAAAGTCAATGCTGAGAGTCAGGAGCAGAAACACCACGACTAGAACCCTGGTATACAGGCATTATAATCCTGGGCTCCACCAACCAGAACATGATGCTCCTTCAAAAAGCAAAACAAAACAAAACAAAAAAGAAGGCTTTTCTATTGTGCATATCCAAGGCATTGTCAACACATCACTGCTTCATTGTTCTGCCCATTCTTCATCAGAGAAGCCACAATTAAATGATGAGGCCTTCTTTTCCTTTTTCTAATAAAAGCCAGAGGAGAGTTCCACATCCTTACAACTTTTCATTTTCTAGAACTCCAAATTCCCTCTTCAATAAATGTTTCATTCAAAGGCCTGAGTAAAAACAAAAGAGACCAGTCAACTATCTGGAAATTCTGTGGCTTTCTCTGATCTGTATTAGGGAAATGCCCCCAAAACTGTCAAATGAAATTTCACTTATCTGTGCACAATTGTGGTTACCCAGGACTAGAAAAGTGGTCTGACTAATGAGAGCAATTCTGGCCATGACAGTAATAGTTTTCTCAGAAACAGAAATTGAATGAGGCTAAGGGTTATAGCCACATGTAAAAACCATGCCATAAGGAATCAATGTTCCTGTGCATAATTAAACTGTAATATTTAAGACAAAAAGAATGTACTGGTACTGCCAGAACAAAACCATCCTACTAAGTAAGTACTCAAAGGGCTGTTAGCTTTTGTGGATTCCCAGGAACAATCAGGAATGATACTTTGGAAGGGGAATATGGTAACATATCCAGGAGGAAAAATATACATTGCCATCTCTCTTCACCTTTCACTAAGTGACTGAACTTTGTTTAGTAACAGGAACTCAAATACATTTTATTTTATATAGTTATCACAAGTGCATCTAAAAGACATTTTATTATTACAAGGGGGTCAAGGTAGATTCTAGTCCTGCCACTAATTCTCTTTGTGATTCTGGGCAAGTTAAAATTTACTTGAACTTCATTTTTCTAACTGTTAAATAGGATTAATAACCCATCATGCCAGGCTCAAAAGTCTATAAGGATAAAAAAGTTAATAGGGAAGTGTGCTGGAAAAAATACAAAAAAAAAAAAAAAAAAGAGTTGTTATAAATGTATGGCCAGATGACTCATCCGTGTTCTTTCTCCGATGATCCAACTTTACCCATGAAGATGAAAACACT
The DNA here is from genome assembly GCF_003265705.2 of Callorhinus ursinus. NCBI lineage: Eukaryota > Metazoa > Chordata > Mammalia > Carnivora > Otariidae > Callorhinus > Callorhinus ursinus. Next base: position 36,836,921 of record NW_027397064.1, on the reverse strand, counting down.
ATACTTGGGGATGGTATAACAACATTTTGGGAAGTACCTGAATAACCATGAATAGCAACCATGTCCATTCACACTGGAACTATCACATAAGAAACAAACACCTCTGTTCTCTTGGCCACCGTATTACTGGATCTTTTTGTTATAGCAGCCTACCCAAACTAATACAGTTATTAAGACCTAAGCATACATGAACTGTGCAAATCAAATCTCATTTACAGACATGTTTCGCTTGGTCCTTACAATGTTGCTCTACACAGTACTTCGTATGTTTGTTTAATTTTTACTTAGACATCAACATTTAAAAATCAGAAGATTTCATCTAACAATCCAAGATTCTTTAGAAAAAAGATGGGGGAATCAGAAGATCTGGCAACAATGAACTTTTATTTACAAATGGCAACATTTGGCTAGAACTGAGTAGACCTGGCCCCTTTAGAGAGGGAATGAGCTGTGCTCAGTTTTCCATAACCTCCCACCATGACAATAGGCCTGCCTTATTAATTTCATTTTCCTATTCTTAAGCCCTAGTGAATATTTGATTTTGCAACCCCTCATCAAAATAAACTTGTGGACATTCAAAATTCAAACTGAAGTCACCTTAACCTTTGTAGAGAAACTAACAAACTAACAAACTAACTAAGAACACCAAGTTGGTTGAGAATTAGCAACCAGTGACCTCTACTTCCACAGCTATGTTTCTAAATGTCTGTCATTGATATGGGACATTCTACAGCCCCTTTTATAATATGAAGCAGCCTCAACCATCACAGATGACCTTTGCCCTTTAAATTATTTTGTATCACAATCAGGGTGCCTAGGTGGCTCAGTTGGTTGAGCGTCTGACTCTTGATTTCGACTCAGGTCATGATATCAGCAACGTGAGATCAAGCCCTGGCTCAGGCTCTATGCTCCGTGGGGAGTCTGCTTGAGATTCTCCTTCTCCCTCTCCCTCTCCCTCTGCCCCTCCCCCTGCTCACTCCCTCTCTCTCTCTAAAATAAAGAAATCTTTAAAAAATTAAATTATTTTGACTCACAACAGCCAAAAGACAACTTGAGTTTTTTTTCCCTTACCTTGTATTTCACTTCCCTTTCCATACTCCTGCTTTCCCCTTCAATTTTAAGCCTGTAGGACAGAAAAGCTCCTATTCTCTGATCTCAACAAAATCATACTTATTTTTTCTATGGCACAAGAAAAGGAATATATAGATGTAATTTCATTCTTGATTTTCCTTTAACAATGTGTTTAATTAGGCAAGTAGCTCTGTTACTGTTACCTTAAACGAGGCTGACTTTTTTCTGGCTCAGCTTACTTCGCTATAAAACAGTATGAAGTCAATGCTAGATTGCAGAATTTAATTAAATGCCTAAGATGAAAGCTTTATAACATCTCCAATTCTTGCTTTGCATCAAGAACAAGAAACCAAATTTTGCTTGAGGCTAAAATATAATACTAACCTTGTAAAAAATGATTACTGGACATAATTTATAACCTCATTGCCATGAACTATCCAACCTAGCACATCTGCTATTTTGATAGCAGATATCAGCTGGGCTGAGAATCTTTATTTTATAACTGCACTCTGATTTACTGTTATACACACTATTCCCAGAATCCCGATTTCATTTGTTTTTACTGTTAATATGAGTCTGCTAAAAAGTCCCGACTTTGGGTACTAAACCAAATGAGATCGGCCAATTGGAAAGTAGTATGTATAAATTTTAACATCCAGCTATTTATAGTCCTATTTCCCAGACGTGTTTCCTGACCACAGGAAAGGTTTAGTCTGGCTATAAATGACTCTCCAGTATGTGTCAGGACCTCCTTCCTGTCCTTGTGCAGCAAAAAATCTTTACTCTGCTTTGTTTTTAAATTATGCAGATCTTCCCTGCCACACACACTAAGCCACTCATATGTCAGCATTAATACACGGGAATAAATTATTAGTAGCAACATGCTCTGAGATCTCAATTCAGTGAGTGTGAAACATCAGACAGAATGTGTTACTTTTTTCCTCTTTAAATAATACACACCTAAGGGCCATGGAAGAATCTTTTCGGCCTTGGAAATGAGAATAGGGATTGAAATGATAGTCAAATCCCCTTCTATTCTCTTCTGCTTCACTCCACCACCCATAAATATCAGATGAGAGGCTGCATATTCTGGTGAATGTAGGCCAGCTTCTGTGACGCACGCCGGAGGGAGATTTGGAGCTTTGAGATATAAATTTTTCAAAGAACTAAAAGTAGCTCCCAAGAACCTGCTTAAGACAACCGCCTGCTTCAGCCTCCGACAGCATTTCCATCATCAATCTCTACTGGGAAACAAGCTGCTGTTCATCCTCCTCCTCCAGTGGCTTCACCATGCTGGGAAGGGTTCACTAGAAGGAATGGCGTACTACTGCTCTTTTCTCGCCACAAACTGTCTGAGGGCAAACCATCTTGCTACAAGCCTCAAATACCAAAATCAAATCCTGTTTCCACTGCCACATAGTTCCGTACATCTAAATGGGGAAATTTTTCAAATGGCAAACAGTAAATTAGCATAGCAGCTAACTCCTCAACTAACTAGTCTTCTTCAGAATTTGCACAACAAAATGACTAGGAAGAAAAAAAATTGTCAACATAACTCTTCTTCAACTGCTAAAAAAGCTAGCCCCTAAAAAGCCATATTTAAAGCTTCAAGCCTCATTTCTCACAGCACTCCCAGAAGAGGGAAAACAGATTTCCCAGTTTGTGAAAATCAGTGCTGCTTTCAGCAAGTTGGTAAAGACTCCAATTGCAGAAACACAAAATCAGGATCATACTAAAATAGAAGTGGTTGGTCCTTACCACCAATGTGAGACATACAGACTGTGCACCATGCTGGCTTTGTTATTTAAGAGCTGCTTCCAACATAATGCATAGGAAAGGACAAGATTCCAAAAGCATCAATGTTTAGAAATTTTATACTGTTCTACATCACATTTACATGCCACAGGCAGAGTCTGGGTAAGTCTGATGTAATGCCTTGCATAATGTATTGAAAGATTTGCTAAGGCAAATTATAAGACAATTTAAGTAGAAGAATTATCCCCTTACCACATACCTTTCTAGTCTGTTTCTGGCCAAGTCAACCCTAAACATATACCTAATGGCCCTGGCTATTCTCCCCCCGCCCCACTCTACCCTACCCCACCCCCCCACCTCCCCTATCCCTAACTGCTACAGTCACTTTGGAAATGCAGAGATGATATGCGTTCAAAAGCAGCAAAAAAATAGAGAAAGCACAAACAGCTTAGATTAGACCTCTTTTATGTTGTCTCTTCACTTTTTTTTCAGAATGTCTGAAATTGCTCATTTCATGATACATTGCCTCAGATGTCATCAATTAAAGATTTGAGTCAACAAGCATTACTTGTTTTTTTAAAAAAAAAATATCTTCAGGAGAATCACTACACTATGAAGAATTTAATCAGATTGCTTTCTACTCTAACGTTTATCAGAGAACAGCTACAGAGTGAAGAAATGGATGAATGAGGCTTAATAATCTGGGAGCATTTTAGAACAATCGGGAAAGGTAAAGTGGGCTCTCAGGAACCAGATGGCACCGAAAAACTCAAGCTCTCTTTTTCTAAATGACCAATGTTGGATATGGAGGACACACTGAATAAATTAACAATTAACAGTTCTTATGCAAGAGTAACCTGACCTGAGAACACTCTGACACTTCTATAGAATAGTCATGGACCCTCTAGCTTTAGCCAATTCTGAGTTCATTAGTTTCTTGGTGCACCTCGGTGCATGGCTTGCCACTCTAAACTATGACAGCTGTGGCAGCATTCTGCATAAGGGACTACTGTAGGGGCCACAGGACCACATGAGACAGCTGGACTAGAAAAATCAGAAATGTCAGTGGGCACTTGCTTCCCAGAATGTGTCTAAAGCCCATAAATCTTAAAACCTGGCATACTCGGCCTCACAAAACTCCTCTGCCCCCATCAACTTCCAGACTTAGTCTACTGATAAGCAGAAAGAGAAGCAAAAAATATGTAATAATTTCTTGAAAACCATTAATCTTGCTATTTGGCGCCTAGGACTCACCTCCAGCTTGAAGGGGAAAAGGAGAATACACAAAGTTACATGGCAAATGATCTTTAGAAAGCATATAATCCAACTTTCTGGACTAGAAGCTGAGAGCTACGGGGCCAGTCACCACCGATATTAATCTGCCAAAATGGCCAATGTGCTTATGAATAAACTCAGCACTGATCCACCAAGTTACAGGTCCTGACTTCTACCTCAGTGGTGCTGGGGGGTGGGCAGCCACAACTGAACAAGCCCAGAGCTCCCCACACATCACCCATCATATGTGTGGGGCACACATGGCACTCATTTCACAGCTGGATCACCTGACTTCATACACAGAGGCCAAGAACGGTAGATCTAGTAAAAGAAAAGGAGAGGGCAAAAACCATTTCCTTTCTGTTCGATTTTGCCTAAAGTCATTCCCATCCTAGGCACAAGAAAGAAAACTGTTCCTCCTGCCTCCATGTCACAAGCCTCCTGCTCCTAGGAAACAATTCTGTTACCATATAGGGCAAATCAGGTTTCACAGGAGAACCTGAGCACCTTAACACCATGACAGAATTTCCAGGAAAATGTGTTCCTAGACATAAACAAAAACAAAAAAGTACATTGGGAAACCTGTTTGGAATTTGAGAATGTGCTGTGTAGGTACGGCGACACAGTGAGAAGTGAGAAGAATGAAAGCCTCTGACTCTTAACTATAGAGAACAAACTGACAGCTCCCAGAAGTGGGGGGATGGGTAAAAGGGGGCAGGGATTAAGGAGTGCACTTACCATGATGAGCACTGAGTAATGTATGGAATTGTTGAATCATTATGTTGTACACCTGAAACTAAAAGAACACTGTATGTTAACTATACTGGAATTGAAATTAAAAACAAGAGAGAGAGAGACTGAAAGCCTCTGAATAGATCCAAAAGGAATTCAAACTTCCAATCCAGAGACCAGCTAGCTAAATGCAAAGGTTTATAATTCAGCTGAAGCTAGGAATCAGGAGATGGCAGAGCTCTTGGCCTGCCGGGCAGACCAGACAGGGCACAGATGATTGTAATTATGAAAAGACTTCTCGTAAAACCAGGGACAGCATGAACCAGGGAGGAAAACAGACCAGGCTGAGGTGTGGCTGAACAGCACTCAAGAGTCTAACAGAGACCATGGAGAATGGTAATTGTTTTTCTACCCTATAGAGAGCATTCCCCTGCATCCTCCTCACCCCGTTCCCCAAAGTGATTTGTCCTTAGTGTGTCTCAACTGCTCGTGATAAAGACCAACAAGGGAAATGAGAAAGGAGCCAGTAGTTGTCAGATCTTAAAGCATCTATGAATACTTGGAGGGTTTGTTTAAAATTAAGAAGCCCAAGCCCTACCCCAAGAGATTCTAATGCAGGCAGTTCTGGACCATGCTTTGGCAAACACTGAATGACTGTGAGGGCAATAAAAAGGGTAATTTGCTGGCCAGCACAGCAGCTCCAGATTTGTTTTAACAGCATAAAGAGTACCCTACACACTCTGCAATCCACAGAGAGGATACTGCAAAGGGGTTCTAAAGCACCACCCACATTACATTCATGGGAGAGTCAGGGCTCCGATTCGGAATACCCTTCTATGGGGCAGTCACCTTGGAGGCCAGTTAATCAGACTTAGCCAGTGCCCCACCATGCCTACTAATGAGTTTTGTTGTTTTCTTTAAAAATGACTTGTCTTGAGGCACCTGGGTGGCTCAGTCGGTTAAGTGTCTGACTCTTGATTTCTGCTCAGGTCATGATTTCAGGGTCATGAGATTGAGCGGGAATCAGGCTCCACCCTCAGCAGGGAGTCTGCTTGAGATTCTCTCTCTCCCTCTCCTCTGCCCCTCCCCCCCTCTAAAATAAATAATCTTTTTAAAAAAATGACTTATTGAAAACTTTGAGTTTGTAAAACTATGCAAAGGTATCATGAGCCAACATGTTCTGACATTTTTGTTTTTGTTGGTATAAAATTTCCTCCCAGGTACCTTCATTTTTACATGAGAGACAATCCTGGTGATATGACAGAGAATACAGGCCAGCTTTCAGGCTGCTAATCAAAACTTACCAGAAATAAAAGCCTAGCAACTTGTGTGGAAACCAGCAGTTGCCTCCATACCAAATCAGCCTGCTGCCATGGCAGTTTCCTTGGAGCTGAAACACTCTTTGAAAGTGAGAAAAAATATCTCTGAACAAAGAAAACAAGTCCTTCCAACAGTGAGAAGTGCTAGTCTGAAAAGGAAGAGTCTATTTAATTCCTTTAGTCCTAAAAGCAAGTAACTGTTACTCAAATGGCTTGGAAGAGTGGCAGAAGTCCAGAGGTATCCTATACCTTTAAGCTGAGACTAAAGATGGGTTGGAAGAGAAATTCTGAACACTGCTGAGTTCTTGTCTGAGAAACTCAACTACTGTAGGACCCTGGGTAAATCACTGAACCTCTGAGGCTCATTTTACAAATGTGTCAAATGGGGATAATATTCCCTGCCATTTCTCCTCATAGGAGGTGGTAAAGTTTGAGTGACAGAAAACACGAGAGAGCTTTTCAAAAAATATTAGTCAATAAACAAAAATTTTTGATTGCTACTCTGTTATTCCTGTAAGGCTTTTAAAAATTGAAAGAGGAAGTAGTCGCTCTACCCATTGGTGACCTACTCATGAATCTTTTTTTTTAAAGTTACTATGCTAGGGGCACCTGAGTGGCTCAGTTTGTTGAGCATCTGCTTTCAGCTCAGGTCATGATCTTAGGGTCCTAGGATCAAGCCCCATGTCGGGCTCCCTGCTCAGAGGGGAGTCTGCTTCTCCCTCTCCCTCTGCCCTTCCCCCTGCTTGTGCTCTCTCATGCTCTCTCTGTGAAATAAATAAATAAATAAAATCTTTAAAAAAAATAAAGTTACTATGCTAAAAGCAAGGTCCACAACGGCCAACTATGGAAAGAGCCAAGATGTCCATTCACGAATGAATGGATAAAGGAGGATGTGGTATATATACACAATGGATACTACTCAGAGAAGATGAAATCTTACCATTTACATCGACATGGATGGAATTGGATGGTATTATGCTAAGTGAAATAAGTCAATCAGAGAAAGACAAGTATCATATGGTTTCACTCATACAAAGAATATAAGAAACAGTGCAGAGGATCATAGGGGAAGGGAGGGAAAAATGGAAATGGGAAGAAATCAGAGAGGGAGACAAACCATGAGAGACTCTTAAGTATGGGAAAGAAACTGAGGGTTGCTGGAAGGGAGATGAGCAGGGGGATGGGTTAACTGGATGACGGGCATTAAGGAGGGCACGTGATATGATGAGCACTGGGTGTTATATGCAACTGATGAGTTACTGAACTCCACATCTGAAACTAATGATGTTCTATACGTTGGCTAATTGAATTTAAATTAAAAAAAAGAAAAAGTTACTATGCTAAAGAAATGTTAATGTCAATGAAATTGATCAGTATTTAGAAATCAAGTATAGGAGAGGAGATGTTATTTGTGCCTAAAAAATCTAAACCTCAAATACTATCTTCTATCATACATTTTTCTGAAGCAAAGAATAGAAATCATATGAGGAAGCACAACATTTTTTTTAAGATTTTATTTATTTATTTGAAAAAGAGAGGGAGGGAAAGAGGGAGAGAGAGCACAGAGGGAGAGAGAGAAGCAGACTCCCTGCGGAGCAGGGAGCCTGATGCGGGGCTTGATCCCAGTAGCCTGAGATCATGACCTGAGCTGAAGGCAGCTGCTTAACCGATTGAGCCACCCAGGTGCCCCGGAAGCACATTTTTAACTACTACACTTTCTCCATGGAATGATCATACAGTGAAATGACTGGTCATCCTATTTACATGACAGAGAATGTGAGTAGTAGGAACTAGAAAGAAAAAGAAGACATGGAAATTTAACATTGTGGCAAGAGACTGTACATAAAACTATCCTCAGCTCATCTATGCTCTTCTGTCCCTCAGTATCTTTATATTAAAAATTCTCTTACCAACCTCCTCTAACCCAACCTTCACTTACCCAACCACCACAAAGAGGCAATGCTCTTCAGTCCCTCCACAAACCATATGGCATGGTGCCCATTGAATCCCCAGGGAGGCTACCTCCAGGCTGCCTGTGCACCTGTGTTCCCATTAGCTGAGTCATGTGCCCCCAAAGCCAATGGTGTTGGATTCCAGACCTGTATATGCCAGCTCTACTTGTTATTGTTAATTATATAATTGAATTAAATATTATGTAAACCCCAGAAATGTGAGAGCAAAAAGCAAGAGTGATCGTATCTATGGAAACCAAGATAAATGCTTTAGAAAGATCTGGTAAAGGCAAGTAACTAAAAATATGTCTGTCAAATTAAGAATGAGTAAAGAATTGGAAAAAAAATCTTAAAATTTTAGGATTCTTCACTCAGGCTGCTTCACAAGAGTCTCTGGGTCCTTTCCCTAGAGAAGAGATTGAAATTGCCAAGCATGGAGGAGGCAGATTGATTGCAGCTTATGCAAGAAAGTCCATGAGGAACTCCAATGAGCAGATACAAAGAGAAGACCGCAGTCATATCGAAAGACAGGGGAGTGTGCATAAAGATTTCTTTCATCATCTTTTTATGGCTCTGTTTTAACTGACTCTTTATATTTAAAGACCCCCATAATAAAACATTAAAAAAAAAAAAACTTTCTGCTTTTATTCCAAGAATTCAAATCTCAGAAACCAGGGGGGAAAGACTCTTAAAAACAAACTCCTTCAAAAATTTGGAGATCTTTTTAGAAAAACATCCAACATCTTTCATAATATCCAAAAAGAACTGCCTGAATAAGTAATGCAGTAAAGAGAGAGAGATTGTACCTCAATGTTTATAAATATATAAAGAAATAGCAGGCCAAATTGAAAAAAACTTGAATAAAACACAAAGACCAAAATACAAGATAAGGGAAATCATAGTAAACAAGGAAGAACAAGAGGAAGGTGTGAAACTAAAACCACACTGGACATTTGGTGAAATGAAAAACAAATGTGAGAAAATTAAGCCGCAGTTAAAATGTGGGTTTTGAAAAACTACCTCCTGACAGAAACTGCGCTTTTTTGAACAGTTTTTTTTTTAAAAACTGTGATTTTTAGGTATTTTCTTTCATCCACAATTTTAGGAAAAGTAATATAGACACAGGGTACAACACTCAGAGACAACAAATGAGTAAATATTGAAAAGCAAGTCTCCCTCACATCCTTTGCCTTCAGCCACCCATTTGTCCCCAGAGGCAACTACTACAACCAGCTTCTGTTTCCTTCTACGGACAGTGCATGCATACAAGCATGGATGTATGTAAATAATAATATAATTTTAAGCACAAAACTCTGGACAAATACAGATATTTCTAATAAATCTATGTATAGGTTCTTCAGAAAATCTCAGTCCACTGTTGCAGAACTACATCGAAATTCCACAGGTACCATTTTTGGGAAATGAATTCCATCCAAAGTCATATTTTCACAGCATAAAAATAGGAATGGGAAAAATAATAGTGCTCCTTCTCAAAGAGCAAGTCAAATCAGAGGTCTCTAGAGAGTATTTATGTCAAAAACAAAGCTGGCTAGATGACAGGTTTGATCTGTTACGGCAATTCACGTCTTCCTGTTGCCATGCCCTTTTTAAAAACTGGCATACCATACATACAATGTGGTAATCGGTGTGGGAATTCAAAAGAAAAACACAAGCACAAACAGCAAGGGAGAGGAGACCTCCACGGGTCTCATACCACAGGCTTTTCTCGTCCAAGTGCGAACTCTGCATCACCGTCCAGAAGGTTTTGGAATCTGATTAGTTGTCATGTTCAGAGTAGATCCTTCTCTTGGACAAACTCACCACAATGTAACTCATAAGATCTACATGCGTATGTGTATGTACATGTAAACACATACACTTACAGAATGCTGAAGTATTCATGTACAGGGAGAACTCTGTCAAGGAGCCTTCAACACTCAACACAGGGGCAAGTGCATTTTCTTTCTGTGGGAACAGCACATGAAAACCAAATAACAGAACTACAGAAGAACTGTCATTTCTGCCTATCCAAATGCGTTCCTCTTTATTCTGATTACAGACTTTTACTTCTGAGAACTTTTCATTCCCCATTAGCAGAACCTATGCTTAGATGGTTGGGTGGGCACGTGTCCCAGGAGTGGCCGGTCCCAGGGCTGAAAGAGAGCCCATAGTTGGCAGGATGGTTAAACTGTGAGAATATGAGCAGGGAGATTCAGAAAGCCCCCTCAAGAAGAGAGAGCTTTGACTGAAAATGAAGCCAAATGGGTGAGCGGAACCAAGAGATGGAGAGAGACATTGCTTGACAATACCTTTTAACATTGAAGTCAAGCCATATCTGAGACCAGGATACGTACTGAACTTTTCACTTATGAGAAACAATAAACTCCTTTCTTAATCCACTTTGAGGTGGGATTCTATCTCTTGCAAACAAAAATAAGTCCTGATTAATGTATAAGTATTTTCACAGAGAAAATGGAATTGGACTAAGGAAGGTTTATAATATGATTTGAATGTTTCATCAACATTAAAGTAGCTTAATGCATCCACATCTGGGCAAGCCAGGGCTCTTCCTTGGGCATCCTTCTGTCCTTCAACATCTGACTGACCCCACTTGCACTGACACATTCTCTCTAAACCATGCTCATATGTTCAGCCTGCCTGGCAAACCTGTAGTCATTCTGTCTCTGCTCCATTTAACTAACTCTCAGAGGGCAAATCACATATCCCTTGTTCCCAAGTTCTTAGGGTATGCTTCACTGGATCCCAAGTACTGAGAGTAATGGAAAACCACTTAATAGATTATTAAATTCTATGGCACCCACGAGAACTCATAACTCATCCAAATTAAATGCTATGAATTTCTTCCAGTGAATTCTAGCATCAAAAAATCATTTACTGTAGCAAAATGACACTCAACGGTTTCCAACTATGAGAATATATCAATGATATTTTCAATTAAGGTGAACACATAGCGCAGATACTTTAAGGTGGGTTCTCCAAACCCATATTATTTTGATGATAAGGCGTTATTTATGCTCACGTCAATTCATAGGACAAGACAAAAGTATACACCTTTATAAGTTAAGCCCCTATTAGAGCTACCTGTTAGGCAAATAATGGCTGCAGTGTATTACTTTTCTTCCTCCTTTCAGGCACAAATCCTGAGTTCGATTCTTGAGTGCCTCCGTCCAGCGCCACTTCCCAGCTCCTTGTCCCAATTAACCCAAGCCGTAGAGAGGTGCAAACAGTTTCTCTTCAAGCTATTGTCATCATTTGTTTTTGTGTCTCTCCCACTAGACTCAGCTCTCTGGAAGACTTGATCACTAGTCTAGCACGGTGTCTGGCTGACACTCTATAAACGTTAGTTTGTGTGGATTTAATTAACTACACTTGTCAGCAATTTACCAGAATATCTGGTCTGTGACCTTTATGTCACTGTGTGGTTTCAAGCATCAAGGAAAATACTAGAGAGGAGTCTTACAAACTTGACATCTGCCCTCCCTTCAAGAACAAAGGGTCCAGAAACAGTTTCTTGTGGACAAGTTTTCAACCTCTGTAAAATATATCCTGCAACCCTGGCTATGGCTATCAGGCCCAGGGGTTGGTGTCTAACCTAAAAAAGGTGTCAGATCTCAGACTGGACATGAGGAAGACCACTGGCCTTCAACGTGGCCAGGCATGACAGTTTAACCCCAGGAGGGACAAAGTGTACCGAACAGTGATGAAGCCCCTCGGTAAGACCCTTTCTCAGAGTGTGTGAATGCAACTCCGACAGAGAAAGACGTCAGAGACCAGCACAGAAAAAAATCAAGAGAAAGTAAAAACTGAAACTCTAAAGCAGGAGAAGCCAAGAATAACCCAAAGCTAGGAGGCCTTAAGGGGAAGGAAGTTTGTAAGACTACAGAGAAAGCGTGGAAGGAGAAGGCACAGCAAGAAGCTGCGACGAGTATGAGGAAAGTACTCAGGCCACTGTAATGTGGTCTCAAATTTCCTTCACAACAGCATGAGGTCAGTGGATCAAAAGGCCACATGAAGAGACAGCGCTCTAAGTTTTCCAGTTATCTTTACCTCAGCTAACTGAGGTTGTAATGATCAAAATGGACATTAGACATAGGCTTTTTTATTGTTGAAATCTAAGATGTTCAAGATTTGTGAGTTGACAGGGGCGCCTGGGTGGCTCAGTCATTAAGCGTCTGCCTTCAGCTCAGGTCATGGTCCCAGGGTCCTGGGATCGAGCCCCACATTGGGTTCCCTGCTCAGCAGGAAGCCTGCTTCCCCCTCTCCCACTCCTCCTGCTTGTGTTACCTCTCTCGCTGTGTCTCTTTCTGTCAAATAAATAAAATCTTTTAAAAAAAAAAAAAGATTTGTGAGTTGGCAAGAAAATCTTCAGGGGTACCCCATCCTTTCATGAAGGGGTATGATCTAGCATGTTCCCCAGGCTGCTCTCAGGAACGGGCCCCAGGCTGGATTCTGCACTCAGGCACAGTTTATTTGGATGAGCTTGGCTGTCCAATGCCAACACGAAGTTTAAATGAATCCTGCCTCCACAACATTGCCATGTTTGCCTCAAGTGACTCTCTTAAGCAAAGCAAGGAACATCCAAAAGGGCAGAAATATAAACTCTATTAAACATCCAAAAGGGCAGAAATATAGACTTTATTTAATTAAAAATAAGTTGTGGGTATATTTTTATGCCCTTTTACAAATGCACATTTGGCTTTCATATCTAGGGGAGGGGAGTTGATGGGAGACCTAGAGCCCTCACCTTCCTCTAACTCCTGGGTGTGTTCATTGGGGCTTTAGACTCGGGTGGTATTACACAGAAACCAAAAAGAAAAGTGGCTTGACCAAGGGCCATATTTATGTCTTAATATCTAACAGTCCAGAGGTAAACCAGTCCATGCAGGAAAAACTTCCACTTCTAATTCCAGACGGCTATGTCAAGTCTCACCATCCCCTAGTCAGCAGGAAAGCAGAGAGAGCAATGGGGGGGCCCACCCTTTCCCCACTGGCTCGATTTTACCCCATGATCATGCCTAGCTTCAAGGGCAGCAAGGAAAATAATCTCTCAGCTAGCAAGCAAAGGACAAATGAGTGAAATTTATACCATCATACATCATTTAAGGGCCTCCTTCTCTGTGCAGCTCCCATCACTTGAGGAAACTTGAGTGAGATCTATTCTTCACAGTATGGATGAGTCTAATACAGCAAATCAACTCACTGCTTAAATACCAATAAGATAGGTGGGGGGATGGGGTAAACTAGGTGATGGGCATTAAGGAGGACACCGGATACAATGAGCACTGAGTGTTAGATGCAAGTGATGAATCACTATATTCTACACCTGAAACCAATAATACACTGTTAACTAAATTGAATTTAAATAAAAATTTTTTAAAAATAATTAATAATACCAATACCAAATCCACTATGAAGTCACTACAGAAAAGAGACAAATGTTTACAAAAAGAGAAAAGAAAAAAAATCAGTAAAGGCCCTGAAAGATCAGATAACTATTATATTCAGCAAAATCTGGATGACCTGAGAAAAGAGGGTTCCTAACCTTCTTCAATCACCTTAATGAGAGATACCTGAATCACATGGGAACCTAACTCTCCTTGCTCCACACTGAAAGACCCCAAACAGGTCAGTGTAATTAGTAAAGCCACTGGTTAAAAAATAAAGTCATCTTTATCAGTCTTAACAAACGGCACTACTTTGTTTGAGTTGCCATAACAAATACCACAAACTGGGTGGCATAAAAACAGAACTTTATTGTCTCACAGGGCTGGAAGCAAGTCCACAATCCAGATGTCAGCAGGGTTGGTTCCTCGTGAGGTCTATGAGGAAAGGATCATTCTAGGCCACTTACCTTGGCTTGTAGATGGCCATAGTCTTACGTCTCTTCACAATGTCTTCCCTCTATGTGTGGCTCAGTGTTGAAATTTCAACTTTTTATAAGGACACCTGTATGAGTGCCCACCTAATCACCTCATTTTAACTTGATTATCTCTGTAAAAACCCCACCTCAAAGTAAGTTCACCTTCTGAGGTACTTGTGGTTAGACTTCAACATATGGATTTGCTGGGGGCGGGGAGGATTGGAGCACACAATTCAACCCCTAACACAAACTCAGAAGCCCTATACAGCTGAGACCAAAGATTGCATATTCACTACATTCATTATAACCTTTTTAAAGCCTTTCTATTGGAAAATATAACAGATACAGAAAATGCATAAGACCTAAATATACAATGTCATAAATAATTATGAAATAAGCACCTGCATAACTGCCATTTGGGTCCAAAACATTTGAGCATTGTCAATAACCGGAGCCCCATAGGCCTCTTCCTGATCACAAATCTCTCCTTCTTCCAGAAGGTATAATATCATTACTCTTAGGAAAATGGCTTCCTTCCTTTCCTACGTAAGTCTTACCATTTCTGAATACATCCCAAAACAACATGGTTTGGTTTTACCTATTTTTGAACTGCCTATGAATAGAGTTATATTGTCATCTATCATTTGGGATCTTCTATCCCTCAATATATTTGTAAGATTTATCCATAGATTTATATTTTTTAATGGTTCCAAACAATAGGTTAATGACAATTAACCTATATCCAATATTGTTGGTCAAAACTATATTTTCTCTGGTATTTACCATTCTCACTCTCCTCTAACATCCCCACAGCTTTCCATGTCTATATCACAGTCCTATCTGTATCTACAAACTACTCTAAACTTATTCTTACAGTTTTTTTTCTTACAAAAAAAGCCTTTTGTGCTTAAAACTTCTGTGTAGACAGATTATAAGACAAGCAATTTTCTTCAGTGTTACCTCTGCAGACATTTTCCCAGAAAATACTCATAGCAAAGTATATTTACCAATTGACTTGATATGTCGCAGGCAATGCTGTAATACTCTAGGTTGAACTGACCCACAAGCCATTTCTCACAAGGTATGTGAACCACCAGGAAAAGGTGAGAGAGGGTACAGCTCAGTGGTCTGAGGGGACAGTCATTTGCCAGGGTTTAGTTGACAGGTTTCACTGATGAGGAAAGGACCTCAAAGGAAAGATGACAATGTAACCTGCGGGGCTATGTGGACAAAAGAGGCCTGCCCAATTCTTGGGTTTTCAATGGTAAGAGACTTGCTCCTTGGTCAGTTCTATTTGAGATTTGCTTAACTTAAGGTCTCAGCACTCTGTCCTTGCTTGCCTGCTCACCTTTCAGTCTGCAGTCTCAGGCTGGACTCTGACACTGGTTTGGTTATTAACTCATCCACTTGTTAACGCCCGGGCCCTGAAGAGGCCGACTGACTTTCTATCCTTCGGTTGGTATTGTGAGCTTAGATCCTAATTCCTGCTTCTAAGTCTCCATGCAGACTTCATTCTTGATCCTGATAATCAAATGTATTTTCCAATCCCAACTTAAATTCAAGTTCTAACAGTGATGTGACCCCCCGTACAAAATGAATCACAACTGGAAAGCTGGGTGTTTTTTTTTTTCTGTCACTCTAGATTTATCTCTATGAAGTAGAGATGAGCTAAATAAAAAAGGAAATTAAGAAATTACTACAGACATGAAATTTTCACTAAAGGTCTTTAAATAATAAAACAGCTTCTCTTTTCAAATTTATTATCAATTTTTAGTCTCTATAAAGTTATCAGGAATAAAGGGAAAACCACTCTTATTTCTAACACTCAGAGATAATCACTGTTAACATTTTGACACATATCCTTCCAGACTATTCTTTTCTATTCATAAATAGATAAATAGATACAAAAATGAGATCATGTTATAATTTATATTATTTTGTGACTACCTTTATTGCCTTAAAAAAAAAAAACCTATATATAGCTTTTTATCCAATGAGGTCATTTGCAGAAATTTTAACTAAGAAATAACTAAGGCTACCTTTTTTTTTTTTAACTAAAGCTACATCTTAATTAAGTTTTAGTTAAGGCTATTTCAGGAATGTTTAAATCCTATAGTGAGACATAAAATAGCAAATATTCAACAACTAAATTGTGGAACATCTATGAGGTGGACTGCAATGCATCATATTAAGAATGATGTTGTTGGGGGTGCCTGGGTGGCTCAGTAGGTTAAGCACCTGCCTTTGGCTCAGGTCATGATCCCAGGGTCCTGGGAGGGAACCCCATGTGAGGCTCCCTGCAGGAAGCCTGCTTCTCCCACTCCCTCTGCTGCTCTCCCTGCTTGTGCTCTCTCGCTCTCTGTCAAGTAAACAAATAAAATCTTTAAAAAAAATTTTAAAAATAAAAATTTAATTTAATTTAAAAATCTTCATAAAAAATGAGGTTGAAAAGTATATTTTTATATGGAAAAGTGCAGGCTAAAAACAGTATGCACAGACGATTGCTTTTTAAATTAGTGTGAATATCTGTATGCATACACATATATAGAAAAACACTGCCACGAAGACTGGTGATGTCATGGAGAATTTGTTTCCTTCAATTTGCTTAAATGTATTTCTAATAAACACATATTACAATCATTTAATAAAAGCTATACAATGTTGAAAAAAATACAAAGACCAAAGACCATCTTCTGGCAAAATGTTTTCTTTATATCATCACTTTTAATGGCAAAATAGAATTCCATTGTAAGAATGTACCATAATTTATTAGGCATCTATTTAAATAATATTTTCCATGAAGGTATATGTTTGATGAATGAGAACATTCCATTCTGATCTTCTGTCCTGGTAATTTGTTATAGTTTAAGACCAAATACAGTCAACTACAACAAGATGCTAAAGAAACCTTAGTTACACCCCAAAAGATTAATGACTGAAAAGAATTTCTAATAATATCAATAAAGATTTTAAATCTTTCATGCCTCATCGCTAGCCAGCAAGACAGTGCTAAACATTCAAACTTCTGATTAGGATAAAATCTAAGAATTTGTCTTCTTGCCCAGTATTTTTACTGCCATCGTCTCCATAAGCAACTAGGAAATTCAATGAAATCCAAATGTTCCTCTCATCTCCATCACAACAGACCAAGTAAACAGCTCTATCTGCCTAATATGTTAGGAAAGAGCCAAAGAAACGCAACACCTCAGGGACCAAAAAAAAAAAGTTTCACAGTGAAAACAACTAAGAAACACGCCCACCTCATTTTATTAGGAAGAAACACAATAACTCTTACAGCCAAGGACAGGGGCAGGAGTTAAGGAAAAATAGTAATTAGAAGGAAAAATAGTAATTAGATACAATTCTTCACAAGCATTTGTATGAGATATTAAAAGAACAAAGAATTTCAAGCTATACAAAGTGGCAGACTATAGAAAACACAACTATTTTGAATCACTCCACCCTAGGAAATGGAAAGACTAATATTTGTAGACACCACCAGGCAGAAGTTGGCTTCTGTTTACCACTAAAACTCTATTCCAGATGATAACTCAGAACAAACACTTGAATTTAATATGCTTCTTTACATATGTGTAATTTCTCCCCACAAGATGTAAAGATTTATAGCTCTACAATACCATACAGTTTCAAGATATCTAAATATAGTATCTGATAACTTTGTTTAAATGGTAAACATGATTATAAATTTCTTTTAAACTCAGATGTATAATAACTACTCCCTGATTTATAAGAGAATCAACATGAATTGAAAATTACAGTAAATGTTGAGGGAATGTAATTTACTTAATCATACATTCTTTTCATGGGCCTCTACAATCCGACTTCAGGATCCAAATCTTGCCAAAAATGCTCTTTTCCCATGGTCATCAGTGACTTCATACCATATGCAATACTTCTCATTCCTGAATTTTCTTTTCCTAGCATTTCTTTCTGTTGAGTATTGCTCTTTCTTAACATTCTCTACTCTCCAGCTTTTATAACAATATACAATCCTGAATCACTTCTCTCCCTCTCTTCCCAATCTGTTGTTAAGTCAAACATTACCTAGAGCCCAATACAAGATGGACACAACACAATGTCCTATAGATAATGAAAGATCAAGATATGCCTGGTCCTTGAGGAGAGAGATGCAGGAAACTAATATTTCAGGCCAAAATGATAAGAATTATAATGACCAAGTTGGTGTAAGAATATCAGTGAAAGATATTTTAAGTTTTAACCAGAATTGAAGATTTATGGTCAAAGAAGGCTTCCTGGAGGATGTGATGCTGACCAACCACGTTTGTGCCAGACACTTTTATATTTCCCAAAGTAGTCCTCGGGCCCTCAACTGCCTGGAAATCCTTCTAGATTTTCCCTGGGCAGCTCTCCGGTCCACTTCCATGACAACTATTTCTTACTTTCTCCACTCTCAAAATTTTCAGACAGCCTCTGTTTGCCTCATTCACAGTAGATGACCTAAACTTCAACTTCAGAGAAAACAGAAATACAGTCCATCAGCAGAAAAGTCTTACTATTACAAGGTGAAACACAGAGTACAGAGGATGGTACAAAAGTTGTTTTATAGTTCTCTAAATCCCAGTTCATAACATGATCACTTTGGGAGGCACAGGGAAGTCCTTCCCCTCTTCTGTTTCCCTATGGTCCTCAAGTGTCTTCGCTCCTATCCAGAGCCCCAGGTTCACTCTCCTCTTCCTCTGCTATGACTCAGAATCTTCACCATTTGGTTGCACTGGATTTTCCTTTGGTGGAGCAAGGTAGAGGCCAGCATGGCAGTGAAGGGGAAGATCCTTTCTCTTCAGAGAATGAGGAGAAACGAACTTCTAGATCCAGCCTGAGAATGAAGTCTCTAGGACCCTCTCAACATAAACCTAGATCCAAAAATACCTCCAAATCTCCATCCTGCTCTACCAAAGCTGTTCTCATTAACCTAACCTGGTCAAGCCCCAGAAGAAAAATGGCTGTGCTCCAAAGCCCAGAAAGACTGGGTACGGTGGGCCCAAAGGGAAGAAAATCCAATCCTTTCTCACAAGCTGTCATGTTTTACTACAGCTGCTTTCTAGGAATCAAATTTAGATACACTGGAAGCTAACAACTGTTTCTGCAAATCGTTAGAAAATGTATTTCACGTGCAAACAACAGTTCTCCAAAACTATTCAAATTCTTTTGTTCAAATTCTTCTCACAGTATGGATTACATGCAGTAATTCTACTATACCTGCAAGAGATTTTAGAATCCAGTTAATTGAAGTTGTGGGTTAGCCGACAAAAGTCAAAAACTTAAGTCTATAACTCCCCTATAAAACTGAAGACACTTAGACTCTTCCAAGTTCATTCATTTCTTCAGCAAATATGTGTAAAACACCTATCACATGCCCAATACAGCCCTAGGCTCTGAGCACACAGTGGAGAATAAAACAAATATGTCCACTGCTTAAAGACTATTGAGAAGACAGACAAAAAACAAGTAAACAAGTAAACAGAGCATTACAAATGGTAATAGGTGTTTGTATTACATCCTGCAACAAAATTATACCCCCGGGCACTACTCGATTGCCATCGGAATGAAGCAGTGACCAAGAAAACATGGTAGAAAATTGCACCAAATTGTTGGTCTAAGGGACATAATGCATTTAAACTCTGATTTGCAAAGCAACTGTCTGGAGAGGACTTCAGGCTGATGACTCACTAGACCAAAGGAGACTCTTACAGACCTTTACATTTAATCAAACTGATGCCCCAAGGACTGCATAAGTTTTTCACCAGAGACAGCGTTACCTTGAGCCATCAACAATATTCAACCCACACAAGCCTCAAAACACATTTATATGCTAGTGTCATTTCCACATAACCAATAAAATCTCTTCAGTCAGTAACCTCAGTATCTCACTCAAATCACCCAGCCCCAAGTGCCACAGAAGACAAGAAGCTATTCACCTAGAAGGGTATCTATCTCCCAGGCATCTCAGATGTGGGTGGAGAGGGTTTTTGTTTTTAAGATTTCTGAATTACAACGGCAGAAAACAAGCAACTCCCGATTTACACTCATTGGCTCACTGACTTCTCAGTAACATTTTTGAGGTCCTGGAAATTTGAGAGAAACATCTCCTAACCCTCACTTGAAGCCCTGAGACCTAAATCAAAGAAGGAGGCAGGTAGTCAGGTAGGAGAATTCCACCCTACCAAAAAATATCTGCACTTCCCCACCCCTCCCTGCCCAGATCTGGGCTTTGCACAAAAGGAAAGCAAACTACTCCCTCGTGCTGCTTTCTAGGGCAGCAGGGAGCTGCCCCCCATCTACCAATACTTCTTTTCTTGTACCAATTCCACTTTAATTCCCACCAACTACACTTCCCAGCATGCAGTGCACCAATAAGAAGTCAATCGTTGGAGCTTAGCCTAGAAAAACAATAAGCAATACATTCTGTGGTGTGCAAAACTGCTGGCTTGGAAATTACTTGTAGGTTTCTCAGATCATCCAGGAATAAATTCTCACCTTTATAAAAAGATAACAAAGACAAGGCATCAGAAAATCTCTGCTTTAGACAACAGATCCATAAACGATAAAGACCACAGGAACACAATGCACTCTTAGCCCTCTAGCTTAAAAGCCAAAGGAGGATTACAAAACCTACAACAGAGCCCTGAATAAGTACACCAGGAATAAAGATAAGTATGTCCTACATCAAGAATGAACAGATTCCCCTCGTGTAGGACTAAGCAAAGAAAAAAATGTCAATATGGATCCTATCAAAACATCTCACTGCATAAAAGACATGAGTTATATGTAAAATGTTATTAGATGATAAGAGTTCAGTTTGGATCCATGGAAAAAGGAAGGACTAGATAACAAAATAACAATAAAAATCACATTTCATGGCCTTCTTCATGAAAAATAATTCCACATACCGCAACCATTCAAAGACGATTAATAATTCACTGAAGCCCTTTTCACCACAGTTAATGTTACTGCTTTACGCATATCCTCTCTTTTTCCTGACTCTGACTACATGTTGGCATATCCTCTATGTAAAATGGAATATTCTCAGTTTTCTGGACATGTAATCCTTCCTGGCTATGATCCAGCTGATGAATCTGCCAGGCTGAAAACACTGTGCCTTTGAAGGCCAAGGACTGCCATACAGTGATGACAACAAAAGATGATGCTTACCTGGCAAAGAATCACTTGGAAATACACTTGATGGACAAAACTATCAGAAGCTACTTAAATCCCTATTTAGTTTACCTGGAGCAGCCATTAAAAAAAACTGGTAAGGAATTATTTAATATACCAAATGTATATGGTAATGTGTACTTAATATTCAATGGGCACCTACTCTGTGTCAGGCACAGTATTGGCCTATTAATATATCATCTCATTACGATGGGCCTCACAGCAACCCCGAAAGAAATCAATTAACCTTATTCTTACAAGTATGTAACTCAAAAATCAGAGGTTAAAAAACTGCTACTAAGTCACAAAACTAACAAGCAGAAGAGGTGGGATTCAAACCCATACCCAGCTAATTCCAAACAAAATCCTCTTTTTCATGCCACTATACTGCCGCCCTCTGTCCGCTCATTACCCGCAGCTCCCGGTGGGCCTCCCACCGAGTGAGCCAGTAAGATGTCGCTGCAGTCGGGCACTGGCTTAAGGCATTTGCTTCAACAGCACATTTATGAGCCTATCAGAGGCACATCTGACCCACCCACCCCTCAGAAATATCTAGAGATGTGAGAGACCCATGAGGGGAGGAGGCTCGATTTCTTCACCATCACCCCATCACCTCTAGATATAAGTGAAACATCTAAAAAGCTGGGAAAACCTGGGTTATGTCAAGCTGCCATCAACATTATCAAAGCCAATGCCAGGCTAATATGAATCACTGACACCTAATGTTCAGCTGAGTACTACACACAGGGTAATGCAGTAAATCAGCACCTCTGCCCCAACCCTCCAGCCTTGTGAAATAGAGTGGCCATCCTGCAAACAGAGGCAGCCGAAAGTCTCTCCATACAAGTGGAAGCATGACTTCAAAATTTTAACCATTGGTATCAACAAAATACAAAGAATATATAAAGCAAGGAAAGGGGAGGAAGTAGTTGAGCACTCTAGCCTACGACTAGCACAATCACTTAAAAATCACATTTTTAAAAAAATAGTATTCTTGGTATCTTGGAAACATCTCTTTAAGTCTTCTTGGAAGGAGCAATGTGGGAAGGTTAATATCTAACAACGATATTGTGCCAATACACATTTACAGAATACATGTGAAATGCTTTCACTCTAAAAGGATTTTCCTAAATATGCTATTTAGTATGGGCAGGTACTTCACAAAATGAGCCTTTATCACCCAACCAGCTATGTGCAGAAAGGGACAGACTTACAAAAATGATTTCCAGTGCTTCCCAAACCTAATTTGTATGTGAACCACCTGGAGATAGTGTTCAAATGCAGATTCTGATTCACTAGGCTAGAACAGAGCCGAAGATTTTGCTTTCCTAACAAACACCCAGGTGACCTTGACGTGCAGAGACCAACCTTAGCAGCAAAGATCTCAGCCACTGTTTCTTCACTAAAATGCCCATGCTCCCCATACTAGCGCCAGGAAACTGAGCTTTACACAGATTATTTATTGTGCATTCATATTTTTGATAATCTAAAAAATATACATTTTACTAGTTCAGTAACAAGACTTCTCTTCTGCAGAAAAAATTGACAGGCGCTTCCAGATAATTGGTTTTCTTTAGTCAGCTTTTTTCCAAACAGAGTCTGCAGACATTTTTTTGGTGGGTACTCAAGAAGAATTTTCCATAAAAGAGGTCTAGGTCCATACAATGACTTCTCGATTAGTTTTACCTTATTTGGCAGCATAGCCAACATCCAGCTGCAGGAAAAGGACTGCCATCTGGGAATGGACCAAACGTTAGGAGGAAGGGTGAATTCTGAAAATCACAGAATTTACTGATTTCCTGTCCCCCAAACCTCTGACATGGATTACTGAACAAGTGGTCTGTGAGAACTTAGGGGAGATAAAAAGAGGCATTCACTAGAAAACAGCATGTTTCACTGAGAATTAGTTATGCTAAACCCTTTATTTCCTTTTTGACAGGCTTATAAGAACAGTGGATTACAACAATGCTTTAGACAGCATATCTAGATTTCAGGAAGGTACGAGTCTCTTAAAACAGTCTTGTGGTCAAGACGAGAGAAATGTAGCCTAAATAATAATGTGTTGAACAGATTCACAGGTGGTTAAACAGAAGATCCAAAGGCAGCGGGTGGATGAAATAATGTCAGTCTAGGAACAGACCCCTTCACAGTCCCCTTCCTTCCTCCTGCTGCCTGCCTGCCAATCCCTCCCAACCTTCAAATTAGAGACAACACAAATCATACAGACTGAAATTGAAATTCTTACACATACTTACATAAGAACTTTACAAAAGAGAGATTCAATTTCAGTATACTTCACAGCAACTTCTCTTGATAAGGCCCCAGTAATTAAAATTTAATGACTTGTCCCTGTGTAAGTTACTTAAACTGCTTTCAGTGGTGATTTCTGCGCTTCATGCTTAGAGAGGCTGGTAACAGAGGAGGTAAAGCGGATGACAGAGAAGCAGTAGGGGGTTTTCCAATTAAAATTTAGGAAAGATAATGGAAAATGAGCTCCAGTAAACACTGTATTTATAAAGGATATAGGAGGAAGGAGGAACAGAGCAAAAATGTGTGTGAGGAGGGCTATCCTGAAGCTTTTTTACCATCTTAAGCATCCACATGATTCTGCCTCTCCAGGATCAGAGAGAGTCCCAGGAGGCAGCACGCAGGAGTCTTTATTCTGAATCATAAATCAGAAAAGGATTTTGAGAAACCAGAAACTGGCCTCTTGATATGTTTGTAATCTTCAAATAGCCAGTTATGCACATATTAGGGACACTACACGGAACAGAGAACTTTCCATCAAACAACTGATGACAGAAGGAAATTAATTTGTATAAAATGTCTAAGATATCTTTATTTCTTTTATTATAAAATAAATATAACTTTATTTTAGCCACTTAAAAATATTTATTCTGAAAAGCACAGAAGTGCTCAAAAACTACAGAAGTCATGTATAAAAAGATCATAGGAGCTAGCGTGCAGTGGTGCCAGATTTAGGACAATTTGTGCATCTAAAAGTATAATATCAATAATTATAACATCTAATTTTTTAAATTTTGATATACCAGTATACATGCTTCTTTATTAATGCATTAAATAACAAGATTAATGCATTAAATAACATCAGGTCTCAGAACTATTATAATTTCAAAGTTATGGTAAATTTAGAAAATATGAGATAAATACAATGACTATAATGTGATACAAATACATCTGAAATAGCTGATTTCTAGTTGTGATAAAGTGATGTGTACTGTGAATACTGGTATGACTTGTTGCCTATTTTCATAATTTAAAGAAATGTTAAATTTTAATTAGAAGTAGGGGCGCCTGGGTGGCTCAGTCGTTAAGCGTCTGCCTGCGGCTCAGGTCATGATCCCAGAGTCCTGGGATCAAGCCCCACATCGGGGGTCCCTGCTCAGCGGGAGACCTGCTTCTCCCTCTCCCACTCCCCCTGCTTGTGTTCCCTCTCTCGCTGTGTCTCTCTCTGTCAAATAAAAAAAATAATAAAATATTAAAAAAAATTTTAGTTAGAAGTAGTGAAAATAAATGTAATTATTTTCCATTCAAGTTCCTGCATTTGCTTGTTCAGACTCTTAAGTCTCTTATTCTACAACAATCTTCCCTACCACTGCCTTCCTTTCATGTCATTGATTTGTTGGAGAAATCAGATTATTCATTTTGAAGAAACTCCTACATTCCATATTTGACTGATTACTTCTTCATGTTCATGTCATTTAAACATTCTTCTATTCCCCAGTATTTCTTCTGTCCCATTTACTTCTTATAATTAGATATTTTTTCTAGAGACTTCTAGGTTTGTGTTCAATTTTTTTACAAGAATACTTCACAGGTGATACTGAGAATTTCCTATTGCATCACATGGACAGGCACAGAATATCTCTTGCTTTTGCACTTTCAATGTGTTAAGATTAATCAGTGGGATCATGGTTGGCAGGCTGATCCTTCATTATAAATGTCTGCATCAACTTTCATCTTACAGCTCGACTACTCATTGGTAATCATTATCTGTATAGATTATTTCAGTAAAAGTTGCACAATGGGGTCGAACTGTAACTTCTTATGTATTTACTAGCTGGGATTTAATTATAAAAAACAATTTTTTGGGATGCCTGGCTCTGTCGGTGGAGCATGCTAATTTTATTTTTTTTTAAGATTTCATTTATTTATTTTGAGAGAGAGTGCACACAAGCAGGGGAAGAAGCAGAGGGAGAAGGAGAGAAAGAATCTTAAGCAGGATCCCTGCTGAGTGCAGAGCGGGTTTGATCTCACAACTCCGAGATCACGACCTGAGCTGAAATCAAGAGTTGGACACTTAACCAACTGAGCCACCTAGGTGCCCCAACACCTAATTTTAAAAATTCACAAATCCATGTTAATGGGGGAGATGAGAGAATTTCTTCTTGCAAAATGCCAGCTATTCGATGGAAAAGGAATAATACAAGTAGAAAATAATCCCTTTGCAATCTCCAGGATAACTGATTCAGGCAAGAATCACCTATGAATACTAAAAGTTCTTGGGAAAAAATTATAGGAAACAGAATATTCACCTAACCTCAAGCGTCATCCCATGGATTACCTACTACTCATAAAAGGACAAATGTACTTGTATATGGGAAAGCTGTGGGGCCCCCACTTAACCAAGTAGCCCCATATCACCATCACCAACAGCAGGATGATCAGATCTCATGTGCCTCCTGGTGTGATGCAGTAAGTGGTATCACCTCCACTGGCTTCTTGACAAAAATGCTAACTTGAACTAAACGTTGGGAAACAAGGAGACAAATTCAAAATGGGGAACATTCTACAACCAGTCTAAACTCTTCAGAAAAAAATCAATGTTATAAAACAAAACAAAAGGAAGAAACATGAGGATCAAATGCAATGCATGAACATGACTGCATCCCGGATTTTTTTTTTAAGTTGTGGGATAATTTCAACATAAAATGTACATGAGATGATATTACTGAATTATGGTAAATTTTCTTAGGCTTAACAATGATGATAAAAACCAGTAACAATAATACTGGGGTGGTGGGAGACTGTTTACTCTCAGGGAACATGAAAGTATTTAGCGGTGCTGTGTAATGGTGTCTGCAACTCATTCTTTAAAAGTTCAGAAAAAAATCACTTCTCAGCCTTTGGCTAAGATCAAGTGTAAAAATTCATTAAAAACATATAGACATGTAGAGAGAGAATCCAAGGTGACAGAATGTTAACAATCGATATAAAGAGTATAAATGTGTTTTTCTTTTTATTTCAACTTTTTCACAGTTAGTAATTTTTCAAAATTAAAGGCTGAGGGAAAGAGGATACAAACTTTTTTTTAATTTAAACACTCATATTAATGTTTCTTTTCCCCTCAGCCTTATTTTTCCCATAAAAGCTTATGTTCCTCAACCTCATACCTCCTACTACAGAATTTTCCAGTACTAATTTACCCTTCGAGTTTGATAGCAATTACAGTTCTCTCTGAACAATGCATTCAATATTCTAAATCTAGATAGATCATAATAAAAATGTATTTAACAATAAAATGGAGCTTCAAAAGTTTAATGAGCAGGGTAGTAAGAAGATAATAGATGAAAAGCTGAGCGCTCATTTCTGTTTCTCTGCTTTCCATTGTTTCCAAGGCAAGTACTTCAACGATTTCTTCAGAGTTACAGAAACGCTTTGGCAAAATTCAAAACTGTCCGTAGCCCAACGCTCCCCACCAAGTGAATAATGAAATCAAACTGAAGTGATTATGAGGCTGATAGCTGTGTAACACCAGCCCTATCTTCCCACAGGAGACACTTGAACAACTTGGGGTTGAGGGGTGCCAACCCCCACATAGTGGAAAACCCACATATAACTTTATAAGTTAAAACTATTACCAGCCTACTGTTGACTGGGAGCCCTACCAATTACATACTATTAACCAATAACAGACCAATAACAGCTGATTAACACATATTTTGTGTGTTGTATTATATACAACAATAAATAAGAATTCTCTCAATAAAGTAAGCTAGAGAAAAGAGAATGTTATTAAGAAAATTATAGGGGTGCCTGGGTGGCTCGGTTGGTTAAGCGTCTGCCTTTGGCTCAGGTCATGATACCAGGGTCCTGGGATCGAGCCCCACGTCGGGCCCCCTGTTCCTCGGAGAGCCTGCTTCTCCCTCTCCCTCTGCCCTCTGCTCTGCCTACTTGTGCTCTCTCTCTGTCAAATAAATAAATAAAATCTTTAAAAAAAAAAAAAAGAAAGAAAATTATAAAGAAGAGAAAACCTCCAAAAAATTTTCAATTATATTTATGGAAAAAATGCCCCGAGTAAGTGGACCCACACAATTCAGACCTATGCTGTTCGAGGGTCAGCTGTACATGTAAAGGTCATCCTAAAATTACTCAGAAAATTAGCCAGCAGAGATCAAGAAGAAAAATATTACAAAAAGCTGCAGGTTAAATCAATGAGAATCATCCTAAATTGGGGGAATGCTATCTAAAACTGATGATGACAAAGCAGATGGCACACATATCCCCTTCTGGCATTTGGCCCAAGAAATAGCAAACCAAGGAAGAATTCTTATGCAACAAATGAACACACTTTAGAGATGCTAAAGCAAAATAAAACTTAACCTATTCTTCACTTGTTTGTTTCTCATGTTCTTAACATTAAAGAGAGAAAGGGATTAATGCACAGTTTTAAAGGTAAGCTTTGTCATAATTTTTTTTATTTGACAGAGAGAGAGAGAGAGAGAGAGAGAGTGTGGCAGACAGAGGGAGAGGGAGAGGGAGAAGCAGGCTCCCTGCTGAGCAGAGAGTCAGCCGCTGGGGCTTGATCCCAAAACCCTGGGATCATGACCTGAGCCAAAAGCAGACACTTAACCAGCTGAGCACCCAGGCACCCTAGCTGTCATATTTAAAACGTATTTCCAGTGGAAGGACTGCTTGAACCAAATTAACATATGATCTCACAAAACTAATTAAAATCCCTCAATAAATGCCTAGCTTCTTTTTATCTTTTTATTTTAACCAAAAACTGACTTTTGCTAAGAATTGCTTTCAAAAAAGTTAATGAATGATCCTTAACAACTAACAGGATAAAATAAAAAAGGAACCCAAACTAAAGTTATCTTTCTTTATTCAAAAATAGTAACAACCAGCTATGAAAGATTAAAGGTAATTTGTTTAAGGATTTCTTTTTAGCTACCAACAACACATAATATATAATAGACTAAAATAGTTACGATACTATTATACTAGGAGAAGTAGGGATTACTTTCTGTACTTTCAAAATCAGGCAGTTTAAAATATTAGGAAATTTTCTCCTCATTGGTATACGTTAAAAATATCAATAAAAAAGAAGTTTTGGGTTTAAGTTAGTAAGAGGTTTTATAGTTTATTCGCCCTAGCCAAATACCAAAAAGCAACTTTTAATTTTTGTTTATTTTTTTTAAAGATGTATTTATTTATTTGAGAGAGTGTGTGTGCCTGAGCAGGAGGAGGGGCGGAGGGAGAGAGAGAGCAAAGCAGACTCCCCATTGAGCATGGAGCCCACTGCAGAGGGGCTTGATGTCAAGACCCTGAGATCATGACCCGAGCTGAAATCAAGACCCAGACACTTATCCGACTGAGACACCCAGGCACCCCTCAAGAAAACAACTTTTAAAATTACAAAGGCATTTTAGAATTCTCACTTCTGCAGTAAATCCATATGTTAAGAATATCTTGCCAAATAAATGAATTGCTTCTAGCGATGACCCATTTTAAAAGAAAAATCTAACTAAAAATTTTGCAAGTGAAATTAAATTACTCTAATGGACTACTTACCTCAAAACCTACTTATGTGTTATCTACATTAAAACCATTCTAAAAAATAGCAAGAAATGCTCTTCCCTTAATAATACTTTTTCAAAAGTAAGCTAAAACAAAACACCTAGATGTTACATTTCTATAAGATCTGTTATCTCCATGCATTTAGTGACTTTTACTGCTTTAAATAGTATAATTCTCTTGAAGTAACATGAACACTGCTTAAGAGTTCTTTAAGCTTTAAAAAACAATAAAACAAGTTGCTCTTGTCATTAGAAACATCTTCATAATTAATAGCTAATATTTATTGAGCATATTTTATATATCAGAAATGGAATAAATAATGTATTACCTTACCTATTCTTCAAAATAATCCTCTAAGGTAGATTATATTATCACCATTTTAAAAATAAGAAAACTAAGTTCAGAAAAATTAAGTAACTATGGCAGGTTGCTAGACATTGCCCCAAATATACTCCCCATTCTTTCTTAGTAACAGAGTATCAACTGGGCATATGGCTGCCCAGCCAGAGGATGCATCTGCCCGCCTCCATTCAGCTTCTGTGTGGTCATGAACTAAGTTCTCACCAGTGGCTGTCACTGGTGAACGAGTTCTCAGAGTAGAGGTGATGCATGCACCTACCATGTTACATGCTTCTCTCCCTTCTTAGGCTAGAACACAAATGTGGAACTGAGGCAGCTTCAACCATGCAGATGGTTGAACCCTAAGGGGTGGCAAAGCAACAAAATACAAGACTCAAGCAGCGCTCAAAGGGCCTATCCATCCCAGACTACCCGTCCACCTGTGAAATAATAGAAAAAAAATACAAGGTAGTCTCTGATCCCTGTTCCTGACACAGGGCTTTCTGAAACCCTTGTAATTTCCTAGGTGACA
Source organism: Callorhinus ursinus (assembly GCF_003265705.2). Lineage (NCBI taxonomy): Eukaryota > Metazoa > Chordata > Mammalia > Carnivora > Otariidae > Callorhinus > Callorhinus ursinus. Next base: position 36,807,047 of record NW_027397064.1, on the reverse strand, counting down.
GAAGTGTCTTTTGCTCTAATAAGGTGACTTGAGGTGGGGTCCTGGAATGAGAGCAGGTTATTAGAAGGAACAAACCATGGATTAGAAGACTGGAATTTTCAGCCCTGTCTTCCATTCTCTTGAGAAGAGAGAAGGGCTGCAAATAGAGTTAATGATCTCTCTCGTACCTACGTGATGAAGCCTCCATAAAAATCCCAATAGCACAGGGTACAGAGAGATTCCAGGTGGGTGAACACATTCATGTCCTGGGAGGTGGTGCACCCCAACTCCACAGGGAAAGAAGCCCCCGCCCTCGGGACCCTTCCAAACTTCACCCTATGTATCTTCATCTTGCTGTTCATCTGTGACCTCTACCATATCCTTTAATAAATTGGGAAACATAAGTAAGTGTTTCCCTGAGTTCTATGAGCTGCTCTAGCAAATTAATCTAATCCAAAGGTCATGGGAACCTCCAAAGTGTAGCCAAGTTGGCCAGAAGTTGGACATAACCTGGGGACCTACTACTTGTGACTGGCATATGAAATGGCAGTGTGTGAAAGTGAGCCCTTAACCTGTAGAACCTGATGCTGTCTCCAAATACACAGTGTCAGAAATGAGTTAAATTACAGGACAACCAGCTGGTATGCCAGAGAATCGCTGGGTGGGGGGAAACCTCCACACTTTGGGTAACTGGAAGTGTCTGAAGTGAGGTGTTCTGTGTGAAAGTAAAGGAGACACACGGGAGGGAAGGACTGAAGTTTTTCCAAAACACTACCTCAGGTAAAAATAAGCGAAATAGCAAGAGAAAATGTTAGACAGAAATAAGCTTCTATCATTAGGTAATTTTGAGAAAGTGTTTATTACACTGGCTTATTAGCTCATACCCAAACAACCATAGGAACTGGTAACAGAATTGGGGTGCTGATGTTAAATATAAAATAGGAGGCACTGGCTTAGAGGATTACTGCTAGGTAACAAGAAAGAAGATGTTGGTAACTGAAAAAAGGTCCTAAACCAGTGACCTTTGTCACAGTAAGAGAGTTTGTGTATCTGTCACCTGAGACAACCTCTAAGGCAGGGGACAACATACCTATAGAACCTGCTGACCTAAGGAAAAGTAGATGGAAAGTGCAAGAATGGGCCATTCCTATAATTCCAGGTATTTAACTACCCAACACTGATATGAGCTATTGTCACAAAGAAATCCTAGAACTAACTACATTCTCTAGCAAAGGTCAGAGGCTTCCCTACCTTGTACAACTAAAACATCAGTGATAAGATACCTTAACAAGCCTGTTTCTAATTTCATCCTTCCCTCAGTAGGGATTAACAGCACTACATAAAACCTTCTCACATTTTGGAAATTGAGAAGTGGAATATTTTATTTCCCCCAAAATTTGTTGGAGGAAAACAAATTTCTAATCTTAAATACCACAGTTACCCAGTAAGTCTTTTGTTTCACTTTAATGTTACACATATCTAAAAATAAAACAATTAATACAACACATCATTGCAAACATATTTCCTTTAGAAATACTTCATTGTTTTAACTGAAGAGCACAATTTGCTTCACTTGTTCTCTTTCTTAATATTTTTTTATTTCCAAATTTACCTAAAGACGTATTGGAACTTCATTCAAGGTCAAGTTGTTTCTTTTTTTTTTTTTTTTAGATTTATTTATTTATTTGACAGAGAATGAAAGACAGCGAGAGAGGAAACACATGCAGGAGGAGTGGGAGAGGGAGAAGCAGGCCTCCTGCGGAGCAGGGAGCCCAATGCGGGGCTCAATCCCAGGACCCTGGGATCATGACCTGAGCCAAAGGCAGACGCTTAACGACTGAGCCACCCAGGCGCCCCTAGGTCAAGTTGTTTCTTTAAAAAAATTGGGAAGTCATTATAATCCTCAAATATATATCTAAATAAAAGTTCTCTATATTATGTAGTTATGTCTGTATTTTCATTACATGAAAGTGTAATTCCTAACAGAATGTCTGACAGTGCTGCCAACTTAAAAATTCACAGTACTTAACTTCAGCCACCTCCACCTCCTGCAAAGTGGAGACTAGATGTATGAATAAAATTAAGTGCAAGAAAACAACAAGTCTTAAAAAGCACTAGTCAAAAAACTAAGAAAAATTATAAAAATAAAACTTTGTCTCAAATGTCAATTCCCCCTTGATAAACACCAAAACTTATCCAAGAAATGCCTTCTGTCTACTTTTGCTGCGTGATACTTTTATAGCCTTCTGGTCTATTCAGCACTTGTGTATTTTCTCCTTAGGAAACCTTTATTATATCATATTATTTACCTTCCTGCTATGATGGAAGAAGCTTACAAGTAAGGAGACTAGATCCTAATTTAAACACTATCACTAAGTGACCCTATATCCCAGACTACCAAGAACTGTCCCCACTTGTGTCTGCTGTCCCAATATAATCATCTCAAAGGTATCTCAGGCTGAAGAGAAATTATAATAAGCACACTACTAACTAGCCATGTGAGCTTGAGCAAGTCACAAAACTTCTCTGGAACTCAGTTTCTTCTTTGGCCAAATGAGAATAACCTCTATGCTACAGTTTGTGATTGTAGGAGGTAACATAAGTGAAAGACATGGAAAGTTCTATATAAACCCGTTATTGTTAACAAGAACACAAGAGAGATCCAAATGCATTTTAAGAAAGAGGAGCTCGCAGTGTTACCCTTTACCTTGCTTTGTATGACTTCAAAAGTCTTAAAAGATATCATGGAAAGTCATTTAACTTTGTTGGGTCTTGCTTCTTGAACTATAAAATAAAATGGATACACTAGACGATCCCTGTAGTCCTCTTCAACATTAGAAATGTTATTATCATAATTACTCTAATCAACTTTCTCCAATTATCATAAACATATCATTTATGTGGTATCCATCAAACAGGCTACCCCCTGAATTTATAGATCTCTGTACCTCAATCACAGTCATAAATCCACCTTGCAAGCTTATTTGGATGGACAGCATGATTTTTTTATTTTCATTTTTAAATAATTTGCCCATTTTTTAAAATAAGACTTCACATAAAAATTCTCATTTCTGTTTTCTCTTTTAAAAAGCTAGCTTATCCAGCATCTTGGGGCAATAATCTGGTAGGAGCTGGGTAACAGCTGTCCCTTTAAAAACTGCATGTAAGGTCCCACTTACCAGAGTCCTCATCTAGTTTGCTCCACAAATTTGTTACCTGCCTACGTGGTGTAGAGAGTTGAGTTTGCTCCCCAGATATACAAATGGCCACTCACATCTATTTACATAACTAAACCTGCTACTTTCTATCCCTACATATGTTTCCCCAATAGTCTACTCAATTACCAATGAAATTTAGACTATGAAATGCCGTGTTGGTTGCTTATTCAAAAGGACTACAAGAATTCTTATCCCTACACTATTTTTTTATTTAGATGCATAAAAGTAATAAAACATAGAAATTTAAGGTTTCAACTAGGATTTGGAAGTTGGATTCCATTTAATTTTGTAATTTATTTATTTCCTAATGCCTGACATGGCTTCAAGTCATTTAAAAATTTTTAAATTTTACCAACTTAAAAATGGGAGAACAAGTGAGGTAATGTCTAAGTCTGGGAAGAATCATAAAATAATACTTAGCTGTGTCTAATGAAGAATGTATTATGTAGCAAAATGTGAAAACTCATTAAGTTTACTAACCTATTTAAGAAAATTATCAAGTTGAAAAGTTCTGTAGATGCTGCCACACAAAGAAAAAAAATTAACAATATACTAAAAAGAGTTGATATAGGTATGTGTACATCTATGTTCATATTCACAACAGTGAAAAGGTAGAAGCAACACAAGTATCTATTAATGGATGAGTGCATAAACAAAATGTGGCATAGGCATACAACAGAATATTATTCAGCCTTAGAAAGTAAGGAAATTCTGATGTATGCCACAACCTGGATGAACCTTGAAGACATTATGCTAAATGAAATAAGTCAGTCACAAAAAGGCAAATACTGTATAACTCCACTTAGATATCTACAGTAGTCAAATTCAGAGACACAGAAAGTAGAATGATGGTTTCAGGAACTGGGGGGAGGGAGAAATGGGGTTTTTTTGTTTAATTGGTACAGATTTTCAGTTTTTCAAAATGAAAAGTGTTCTGGAGATTGGTTATACAACAATGTGAATGTACTTAACATTACTGAGTTGTACGTTTAAAATGGTTCATTGAGATGGCAAAATTTTGTTATGTGTATTTTACCTCAATTTAGATATTTTAAAAATACACACATGGATGTTTAAAAAAAAAAGTATATACCTATAAAAAGGGGTGAAAAAACAGAGATAAAAAAGGTGAAAAAGATAATAAATTGTTTCAAAATCTGAAAGAAAGAAAGAAAGAAAGAAAGAAAGAAAGAAAGAAAGAAAGAAAGAAAGAAAAAGAAAGAAAGATAAAAATGCCAATCAAATGTAACATCACATTGTAGCAAACAATGGTAAAATTCCATAGGACAGGGAAGCACCTCTGGAAATAGCTGAGTAAGAACCTCCTAAAACCTGCTCCTCCATAAAAGCATAAAAGCTTTCCTACCAAAAATTGCCAAAAATCAACTTTTTCAAAATTATGGAAATTAACAAAAGGCTTACAAAATTACAATGACAATTTAGTCATGAGAAATGGATGAATCTCAGTAAGAATACTGAGTTTTGTGGGATTTTAATTTACCGTGTTTCTATCACTCTATCCCTAGCATCACAGTACCCTTGAAAACCAGCATCTTTGCAGCCACAATGACTGAGAAAACCAGTATTCTAGTGGTCCCTGAGAAGGCAAAATGGGTTTGGAGTTCTCTCAAAAAGGACCTCTACCAGAGAATTGTCATTATTTGAACTGGCAGTTATCTGGAAAAGCCCCATTCTCAGGGCTTGTGTTTATCGGACCTAACTCAGAGATCACTCAATGAGAAAAACTCTAGCCCCTCAGCATTTGTTGAAAACAATTTTTTAACAATGAAAATGCCTGGGGCAGTAATACCAGTGGGGGGTGGGGGAGAATTTGGGGAATGAGATGTCCATATAAGGATTTGCAAAGCTCTGACATATTCCTTGGGCTCTAGAAGGCCACATGCATATGCAGCACTATGCACATGCACAATAAATCCCTGAGACAACCCTAATCTTTCACTTCTGGCTGACATTGAGCCTCTGTGCCTGCAGCATTGAAGGCTATGGCTGAGTTGTCAATGGCATGGCTGATTGTCGAAGGTGTGCCCCGACATGCACCTGGAGCTTCTCTGCACAGACTGAAAGACTTATTCATTCCAGGCATTTAAAGAAATTTCTGTCAAATCATTACCTGACCACTAAGGTAACCAAGCAGAGGCTTCAGTAGCCACATGTGACAACAAAAATGCAGACTTTACAGAATTTATTTAGAAAAGTCTGTAAACAAACAAATAACAACAGAGAGCAAAAACACCAAACCCTGGGGAGAGAAGGAAATCTCATTTTTAGAGTTGCCATGAAATATCTGAAATGTCTCCTTGCCAACAAAAACTTGCAATACACACACAAATAAATAGGAAGTATGGTCCATACATAGGAAATAAAGTAGTAAATCAAAACATGTCCCCAAAAAAGCCAGATGGGGGATACTAGACAAAGATATAAATATGCTATTATAAATATGTTCAAATTATTAAAGGAAACCATGTCTAAAGAACTAAAGGAAAATATAAAAACAATATTTCACCAGAGAATATCCATACAGAGACAGAAATTATTTTTAAAAACACAGATTAAAAAATTCTGGTGTTGAGGGGCACCTGGCTGGCTCAGTTGGTGGAGCATGTGACTCTTGATCTCAGGGTCATGAGCTTGAGCCCCACATTGGGTGTAGAGATTACTTAAATAAATATATAAATCTTAAAAAAAAAATTCTTGTGTTGAAATATACAATACCTGAAATGGAAAATTCACTAGAGGTGTGTTCAATACCAAATCTGAATAGGCAGAAGAAAGAATCAGTGAACTTGAAGATATGTCAATTGAGATTATCCAATCTTAGAAACAAAAAAAAGAATGAAGAAAAATTAAGAGAGCCTCAGAGACCTATAGAACAACAAATATTGTATCAATACATGCATACAGGGAGTCCCAGAAGAAAAGAAAAGGGGCAGAAAGAATAATGAGATAATGACCAAAAACATTTGATGAAAACATTAATCTATACATCCAAGAAGCTCAACAAACTCAAGGTAGGATAAACCGAAAAGAATTCCCACCAAGACACATCAGAGTCAAAATGTCAAAAGACAGACAGAAACTTAAACACAGCAGGAAAGTCTCATCACATAAAAGGGATGCTCAACAACATTAACGGTTGATTTCACATCAGACACTATGAAGGCCAGAGGGAAGTGGAACAACATATTCAAAGCAGTCTAATAAAAAGGTAAAACAAGGCTCCTACATCCAACAAAATTATCCTTCAAAAATGAAGGAGAAATTAAGACATTCTCATTTAAGCAAAAGTTGATAGAATCTGTCACTACCAAATCTGTCCTTCAAGATATACTAAAGTTAGTCCTTGAGGCTGAAATGAAAAACACCAAACATTAACTCTAAGACATAGGGGAATTGGCAAAGCTAACTACACAGTTAAATATAAAAGACAGTATAAATGCATTTTTATAACCTTTTCTATTATCTGATTTAAAAACAACTGCATAGGCAATAATTATAAAAGTGCAGTGATAGGCTTACAATACATAAAGCAAGGAATGGAGCTATACTGAAGTAAAATTTTTGTATACTTCTGAAATTCATCTTAACTAGATCATTTTAAATTTAAAAGTTTACTGTAATCCCCACAGCAAACACTAAGAATATAACTCAAAAAATATCATAACAATATTATCAAGAATGATAAAGACCTATGAAAATCCTCTTCTCCAGAAAAGCAACATGGGAATTAAAATGGCACACTAGGAAATAGATATTTAAGACAAGGCAAGGCAGTAATGGAAAAACTGAAGCATAAAGAAGACCTGAGGCATACAGAAAACAAATAGCAAAAAGTTAGACATTATCCACCTTATTATCAGTAATTACCATTAAATGAAATAAATTAAACATTCCAGTCACTCTAGCTAAACACTAATCAAAAGGCAGAGATTGGCATAATATATTTTTTAATTGATCCAACTATTTGCTGTCTAAAAGAGATACTTTAGATTCAGAGATACAAATAAGATGAAAGTAAAAGGATGGAAAAAGATATGCCATGCAAAGAGCAACTAAAGAAAGAGTTGGATTGGCAATACTAATATCAGACAAAATAGACTTTAAGACAAAAATTGTTACTAGAGATTAAAAAGTATATTTTTTAATGATAAAAGAGTCAATTCAAAAGGAAGACATAATAATTATAAACATGTATGTTCCCAAGAACAGGGCTGCAAAACACGTAAGTATAAACTGACAGAGTTGAAGAAAGAAAAACAATTCAACAGTAGTTGGAGATAGCAAGACTCTATTTTTCATAGCTTATATAACAATTAGAAGATACATACATACAAGGATAAATATGACAGCAAAAGCACAAGAATGAAAAAAAACAACTGGACTTCATTAATATTAGAAATGGTTGTGCTTCAAATGACACTATCAAGAAAGTAAAAAGATAATCCACAAAATAAGAAAAATATTTTCAAGTCATAGCTCATAAAGGTCTAGGATCCAGAATATAAAAAGAATTCATACAACACAAAAGTTTAAAAATCAGCAATGAATTTGAATAGACATGTCTCCAAAGAATGGAATTGGTTGCCCAACTTTGTAAATATACTAAAGCTCAGTGAAATTCTACACTTACAATGGTGAATTTCATGGTATGTAGATTATATCTGAAGAAGGCTATCATTTTTTTAAATCAGTGAGGAAAATGGATACCAACAGAATGACTTTCCAAGATAAAAAATAAATTATATTTTGTCTTATAATCATTTCAGGTCAACAAACATTCACTAACCCAGACTGTGCTAAATGCTGGGATGTGAAGATAAATAATAAACAGTCCTGACCCTTGAGGAACTTAGTTTTTAACAAAAAAAAAAAACATAATAATAAATCTTTGGAAAGAATTTCGATTCCTTCCCCTAGTTTTCACTTTCAAAATGTATAAAATGCTAATTTTACCATGACAAACTTTAATTGGAAATCCAATTCCAGCAAACTTGAAATATTAGCAGACACCCAAATCAACAACCAGATGCTAAAGAAAAATTAACTCAAATTCTATCTCCAGTTGCACTTCTCTCCCAGCACAAGAAGGTCCAAGTTGTGGTCCCGCCTCCCAGCCCATGTTGTAGTGTACTATCCCAGCTTGAGTGTGCCAAGAAATTTGCATGTCTCCATTTCCTCACCCTTGTCCCAACCCCCTTTCAGATTTTACAGGACCTAAATTTTATTCCTTTAGGGCCCCAACTCCTTCTTTCAAATACCATTAGTTACTAAGGTTCTCCAGATATATATTTGGTCAAGTCATCAACACAAATGCAGCTCCCTTCTTTTATGTCTTCTATTTCTTTTACTTACTAAAGATCCAAAATGGTCCCTACTAAGACCAGAACACCACTACCTGTGTTTGGTGCCCTGCACTCCAAGACCCTGGCATTGATGCTATCTCATATGTTCTGTTGCTCCAGAACAAGAGTTGTAAAACAGATGCAGGCAGCATATAAATTTTGTTTGGCCTGTGCTCTTCTGATACCACTCAAGAGATGTTTTACATACAAACTTATAATTTTTAGCTTCATTTGGAAAATGTGAAGATTTGGCCATGTTGGACCCAAATTTCCATGTGACAACAACTAAGTGAGCTGAGTGGCATCCCTTCTTTCCCCTTGGACGAAGAATGCCTTCCATGGCCCTCACCACTCCACAAGGTTTCCATGCACAGCACATCCCACTGGTTTTATCTGTGACCTGTTGGCTCTGGAGGCATTAAAGTTTAAGATGAATCCAAGCCCAGAGCATCAGAAATTGTTTCTAGAGAATAAAGGTAAGACATCTTTCTTTATTTTCAGTTTTAGGTTGCATGGCCATGTTTTTCTGCCTTTGCCAAGCTCTCCTAGTTTCTCACTCCACCAACTGCTTCAAATTCCTGTCATCATTATCATGTCTGACACGTAAGTATCACCCACTTAAATTACTCCAAGACACTCCTACAGAGGCATCTTCTGGCCTGGAAGCTCCAATGCAGGATAATTTCAGGCCACCCTGCAGAAAGCACTGAGGATCTCATCCAAAGACTGAGGAAATCTTCATTTCCAGACTTACTTCTCTTTGACAATAAATGCTCCTCCTAAATTTCTGAATTCTGGTAAGTTAAAGCAATGCTTCTCAAACTTTACTGTGCATAGTACTACACAGCTGGGGATCTTGTTAAACTGCAGATTCTGGTTCAGTAGGTCTGGTGCAGGACCTGAGATTCTGCATTTCTAACAAGTCCAGGTGATGTTGATGCTGCTGGTCTGTGGATTACCCTTTGAAGAGCAAGGAGTTAGAAGATGTATAAAGGAAGAAGGAGGTTTCTGAGATTAGAATTATATGAATGACTTAACCCCCGAGACGTGACTTTCTGCCATTTGAACACTACAAAATGTTAATTATTTAGTATCTGTGCCAACTTAATATCTGATTTATATAAATAACAGTCTTTAATGGTCTGTGAGAAACAGGTGGTTCTTTCCACCATTAGGCATCGATGACTGTATATTCACTCCACGATTGATACTGAGCATTATACAGAGGGGTCAGCAACCAAGTTTCCATATATTTAGAGTGCTTAAAACCTAGTTGGCAAAAAGGCTAATAGGAAACAAAACAACTAGTACAACATCTAAAGCAAAAGATAAGAGGTGCCTGAGTGGCTCAGTAGGTTGAGCATCTGACTTTTGATTCCAGGGTCATGAGTTCAATCCCCACGTTGGGCTCCATGCTAGGGGTAGAGCCTACTTGAAATAAATAAAAAATAAATAAATAACTGTTTAAAAATAATAATAAATAAAACAAAGATTATGAAGATATTGACTGCTATAAAACAGTGGTTCATAAGAGGGTGGCATATTAGCATCTGGAGGGGAAGATGACAAACCAAACACTTCCCTCTATCCCCCCCCAGATTACGATACTGATTTTGCCCACCCTTATTGTCAATCACTGACAAAGGAAGCTATCTATACTTCTAGGAATGCCATATTCTTCAGAAGGGTAACACGGGGAAACTACTGTTTTCAGATTGTACACAGAAGCACAATGGAGATACGAGGTCTGGAAGGGTAAGTGGAATTGGTGGGCATTCCAGGTGGGACACGCTTCCTATAGTAAAAGTACTGAGGGAAAGATGAGTCTGGGGTATTTATGGGATGGAAAGAAGACCTGCCTAATAAGAGTAAACCAGAGTGAGTACTCCCCTCACCACCCCCCATTCTGAGTAAAGGAAGCACAGAAAGGATCTCCTAAGAACTTGATGACCACCTGTTAAGAACACTTAAGAGATATTCCTTCACAGGAAAGCTGAACTAGTTTGTTTCTCAGGTTCTTTCCAATTTTTCCTCAGTTGAAGAAACAAAATTTCAATTTTCCTCTCATACATATTTCTAACCTGAGTAACCTGCTGTTGAACATGGGAAATGACCAAAGAGAATATGACTGTGTAAATGCCCCTATAAACTTATGAAAACAATAGTCTAAGTGGCTGCATCAGGTAAATTTCACCCGCTGCCCAGCATCCCCAGTTCTTCAAAACTGTTCTCATAGGTCTTACTTTCAACCCGTGTCATCAGTTATCTCTGTGACTCTTCTCTGAACCCCATTCAAATGATCCTCATCCCTCTCACACAGGCAAGTGATGAGGTACACTTCTGGTCTTCCCTGACTACTCCGTCCAAAGGAAGCCTCAGTTACACTCCATGTTCTATCAATATCCCCCTCTACAAAGCACTGACCACACTTCCAACTATACTTTTTTCATTTTACTTAGGAAATATTTCAAATGTGTATTCAGAAGTTCACACAGTTCAGAAGTATAATAGCAGCCCATATACCACCACCCAGATTTAACAAATATAAACATTTCTGCATCCAGATTTAACAAATATAAACATTTCTGCCACATTTGCTTTGCAATTATATATTTATTTGTTTAACATATCCTTGTTGCCTGTTTCCTTCTAGATTCTCTGTTGGACCTGGGCAGGGCCATGTCTAATTACTAACCTCTTTTCTACCTATCACTTAGCATACAGCACAAACACTGAGAGCTCATATACAGCTCTCAATGTTTGTGCAACGAATAATGCATGAATGGCTTCTGTCCTTGAAGTAAATAATGGTAATCAATATAGAAAAGTTATTAGACAAAACGCAAAGACTCCTTAAGTTCAAAAAAAACAGAAACGAATCTTTATTGAAAAATGAGGGTCCAAATTTAAATGTGTGCTCTAACTGGACCCTACACATTAGAGTGGGCTAGCTGAGCAAGAAGCAGAGGCCCTCCCTTAGAGGCCCTCATCCCTCCTGCCCTGGGTAGCCCATGTACCTGCCTAATGACATGGAGATACAGGAAATGAGCTCATGAAGTCTCTTCTAGTTTAAAGATGCCAACTTAAAGATGGAAAGAACAAAGGAAAAGAGTTAAGACAGGAGGGAAGATGAGAGGGAACGAGGGAGGAAGGCCTATGCACAGAGAATCCAAGACCACTGGAGATCCTTTCTTTTTCTAGGTTAGGCCAGGGGCAATATAGATCATGTCCTGAAAACTTCTGAGTATCAAGTCCATTTGTCTGGAATGAAGTCAAGCCTAAGGCAAAAATATATAAAAGGTCATGTCCAACTGTTAGATTTCTCCACCTCCGTCTACCTGTACCCCATGCCACCCAGTATCTTAATCAAAATCCTAAAAGCCTAGGTTCCTCCCGGCATGGTTCTCTACATGCTCTCAAATACCACAGATACACTTGTACCCTCTCCCCATCAAAATTAGTGGGTCTAAGTTCTATTTCTTTGTGCTCTTATTCTCTCAATGGGTCACAAAGAGGAAATGTGGTTATTATTTAAAGGACTGTCCATTACCGAAAATATAACCTTCTTAAAACCCATTATGGTCAGTGTGGATCTCCAACTTTGTCTAATGAAAAAATTTTAGTCCTAAGATTGTGGCAGATTGTTCTATTTGTTAACAATTCTTCCTTCCCTCCCTGTCCTTGACATCGCTCACTGTGGGCAGAGCATATTACTGAGGTATGCCACTTGCTGTAAGAGAAATGGTTTCTCATCAGCATCACGACAAAAACATTTCTCTTATTCCACAGATAAAATATTGTATGTGTACCTTTCCTCTAAACAGCTAGCCCAGGTCAGCATGGAGAAGCAGTCTTATACTCCCTGCCTGTCACTTTGCACAGCACACTCATATACTCAGGGGATGCAATTTGGCTGTACCCAGTTTTTGTTCTTTCTTTTAGTATTTCCTCAAGATCAGAAGGCACTACATCTGCTCTGTCAATGGAGTAGCATGCAGACTGGCTTCTAGGTACAACTCCTTTTCTTTATGAAGCTCTCACCTTCTTATATGAACATGAAAACGAGTGCTCTGTAAGTCCTGCCCCTGGAGCAACGTTTCCAGTCTCAGTAATGACAGCCAAAAGAAAAATCTCCTCTCTTTTAGCACAAGTTTTCAGCGATAAATGAACAAAGCATCATCAAGCGCTCTTCCCGGAACAAATGCCAAGAGCTGATTCATTCTCTGCATGACCTCAGTGGTTTCATCCAACCATAAAGTGAAATATCTCCTAGTATGTACTTGATAGTAATCACTCTTCCACACGCTACTCCACTGCTCTTAGGCAACAAACAGCCAACCGTGTCATTTGACAAAGGAATTCTGTCAATAACTTCTGGTTTCTCTTTGAGGACAATATTTGTCTTTAGCTATCCGGCCGATTTTGCAAGTGTCTCTTCAATAATACGACTCATTCTTACTTTTACTACACGAGTCCTTTAATGATGCTGCTAGAGTGTTCTCGTCTCTTACCTACCTCTAGCAATATAATATGTTAATTTTGTAATGGAAAGCATTATTGTGTGCTTGCCCTGGAAAACGTCAATGTATAACAGAGAAGCCACTGTGCTTTGTTTGAAAATGACACCAAAACATCCATGGCTTCATGCCACTATTGGACAGTTTCATAACAGGCAACGACAGGGAATGAGGAGCGAATGGATGGCAAACCCAAGAAAAAAAAACAGTTTTAAGCAAGTCATCATCATACTTCCATTAGCACTTTTCAATTCTAGTTACTGTTTTGAACTCCTCACTCTCACGGATTCCCTTGTTTTTATACATACAGATCTCACATTTTATATTTGCAGTGGGCTTGAGTTCTCTAAGTATGTTTAGGACATTTTCACACTTCGCAGAACCACTTTTGAACCACTGATCTGTTTTTGCAAAATGGGGATACAATTTAAGAGTAGCGACAACCAAATATATGCTATTTTAACAAACAAGAAGCAAATGACACAAAAAGTTTATTAACCAAGATGAAGTGCACTATTTATGAAATGTACGCCATATTGACCAGTGCAGGCTTCAGAGCACAAAGACAACTTTTTAAATATTATAAGGAGTTTTAAGAACATAATGGGATTTCACCTGAAATTGTAATCACTCTTGTATCTTAAGGTCCTATGCTCTGCCCCCCCATGCCACTTTTCTGATTTCATTTCCAGCTCTCCTCAGCCGCCCCACCCCATCCGTGCTGGTCTTCTTGCTAATCTTTATCACACACTTCAGGCTTTCACACGGGCTCTTCCCCGTGCCCAGAACATTCCCCCTCAGGTATGTGCACCTCCTTCAAAGTCTTGGCTTAAGGTTAAGGTCTTTTTCTCCATGAAGGCTATTCAACTACCTTGATCCTATTCTACGGTCCCTTTGTTCCAAAGTATGTACTTCCTCCTAGCATATTATTTTTCATTTTTTTTACTTATTACTTATTCATTTTTTTTACTCTCTTTATCTGTCTCCCATCCACCCCTCCACCCCAAAATAATGAAAACTTCACAAGGGTAGGGATCTTTTGTTTTATTCATTGGTACATCCTCAGCATCTAGATCAGATACTGACTTCTGAAAGGTGCCCAACAGTAGTTGAATGAATGAATGAATGAATGAATGAATGAAATTTTTTCATTGCTTTTCCTTTCTAACCACCAAACTGTCTGCAGATCTTTGAGAACTAAACAGAAAACGAGCACCATCACAGGTTTTTAAACAAGAATTATACTAACAGGTTAGTATTCGAACTACACAAGGTCAGGAGATGACTTAAAGTTTAGAGAGGCTGGATGCAGAGAGTTTAGTTTTAAAGTCAGTCCATGAAAGAGCTTATGAAGGCCACAATTTTCCAAATAACTAAGCATTCTTTAGTGGTTTATTTCAATTCCACAGGACACATATCTATAGATAAATGATCAGTGTTCACGTAAACGTATACACATACACATATATGCATGCACACACATAAACATATATGCTGAGCAAATAGAAGACGCTAAAGATATTTTTCCATCATATGGGTATTGTTCATATAAAAGCTAATGACTTGGGTCCTACTTAAGATGGCCATACATCATTGTTTTCCTGGGACAGTCCCAGCTTATACCTGTTGATCCAGTGCCCCTTCCAGTTATTATTCCCTCTTACTCTCAAATATGTCCTTGTCTGGACAGAAGAATTACCTGTCACCCTACTTATAAAGGAGATACAGAAATTCCTTCCTATTCAGGCATGCTGACCTCAGTTTTGAGGATCTTAGTGGAGTGGGTATGCAAAAGGTGACAACCATAATTAACTATAACACCTATTGGCCAGCACTGCAAGTGAACTATTTCAAACAGCCAATTCTTCAGCAAAAATCATACAACAACTGTTGCAGAAGTGGATGCCACAAGCTCCAAATATCTAGCTTTGGAACCCAAACCCCTACCAGGTCGCCTGCACAATCTCAAACCCCTATGAGAATTTTCGCACGGTGAGGAGGCACACCAAGGTCTTCTCTGTAAGCCCTCCATATGAAAAGCTGAGACCCAAACCCAAGACTGGTGTCAGAAGAGAAGATTGAAAACAAAGGTTCTTCTATTATGCTGTGGCCCAGAGAGCTTGGAAACTAGAAGAATGTTGAGTCACGTCTTCACAACAGCACTTGTGTTCTGAACTCTCAGTAAATATCCCCAAACTGGACCAAACACCAAATCTTGAAATTTGCATTCACATTTGCAAGAGCCATGCATCCGACAGGTCTACAAACAGGTTTTGTCAAAGCTCTTCTCCCAAGTCCCAGGAGTTATCCCACTTCCTGTCAGCCCGCGGTAAATGGGCAAGTGTAACTCTTCTCACTCTTGAAGACAATAATAACACAGGCTTAGAGCCATAGTAGACACTTAACAACTTAAGGATAAAAATATTTATTTCCTGTATGTGTAAACAGATGGCAAGCAATCAATGACCTCATTCTTCGATCTTCTATCTTCCTATTTTTTCTGTATGTATTTTCTGGTTTAATTTTTTTTAACCTTTCTTATCTTTACATATAACAAATAAAAGACTAAATGAAGCAAGACTCAAAATCTGAAGAGAGGAGGGCGTAGTAAAGAAAAGTCAAGGTTCCTTAACATCTAGGATGACTGTATAATTTATCAGCCAAACCAGGGCACTTCTAAACGTGAAAAGGGATGCTTCTGATAACTAACATAGGTCAGTAGGAATAAGCTGGGACCACTGTAGACAAACTAGGAGTTCTGGTCACTCTCCTAATTTCTTATTTATATTCCCATACAAAAGACATCCTGTGTGTAAAGAAGTAACCTCGGCCTGTGTTGGATCCACCGAACTTCAAATATAGCCCTCTCTCTTTCAGGGCAGGCCTGGCTTCTGACAATGAAACTAGAAATGTTTTCACGCCATGCTGCCATTCCCTATCCAACACACCATGCAAAACTGGTTCCATTTTTACCCAAGAAAATAAGCCACACACGAGAATGTGGATCCAGGCCAGGCCCATAGCAAGCCCCAGACCTGGAGCCTTGGGTTTCTCTTAAAGCAACACTTCACAAGAGAGACAGCAACCTGGGGAGAGGGTACACAGATCCAGCCACAGATTTAACAAGTATTTTGAATGTTAGATCTTTCGATGCTAGGGCACCCACTGAAACTGGACACAGCCCAAAAGCCACCTCTGCTGCAAAATGCATTCACCCAAAAGGTTATACCACCTGTCCTCAATTACAGGTAACAACTTTAGTTTCTTTGTCTTTTGCTGAGATCAGGGGTGAAAAGGGCTTTGAAAAGAATAAGAAACCATGTTTTTCTCTCAA
Source organism: Callorhinus ursinus (assembly GCF_003265705.2). NCBI lineage: Eukaryota > Metazoa > Chordata > Mammalia > Carnivora > Otariidae > Callorhinus > Callorhinus ursinus. The sequence goes on along the minus strand of NW_027397064.1, from coordinate 36,790,636 downwards.
GATCACATTGCCCAAGTTAAACAGAGCTAATGCTTACTTTTATTCCATACTTCTTATTCAGAGGGGTCAAATATCGCTCATGTTCTTCATCAAATCTCGTCCTGTAGCTGGTGAATATTAATTTACTGGGATATCTTCCCTCACAATCACCGAGGGAAGACCAGTTTTGCAATCTACAGCACATAAAGAACCTATAATGGTGGTTGGAGCAGAAAAGCTCCAGCTGGCTTATCTCAAATGCTCAGAATGACTTTGATTCTTCACGGACTCCACAGTCATTCATAAAGATTCACTGCCAAAGGCTGCCCAATGTTGTGATAGAGGCAATGGTAAAGCAAATGTCTTAGGCTAAGTAATTACAGAAGTTGATTCTATCCATAGCTGAGAGTCTGGGGGCAAGTGCTAGAAGTTAGGGAATCACCTGTCATAGAGATGGTGGAAGAATTCATGCAGATTGGACCAAAGTCCTTCCAGCTAGGAGACACTATGAGTCCAAGGGGTCATTTGTTGAAATGAACAAGACCTAAGAAAGTTATGACTCTTTTCTCCCCATAAGTGGTAGGATAATCTTAAATTCAAAGACATTTTTGCTAAGAAAACTGTCTAAACTGCTTCACATGATTACAAATGAGACCAAAATGTGCCAAACAAATAATCAAAACAAACAGCTTAATGATGACTTTTAAAATGTTCAAAGAAAGAAGAAATTAACTGGTTTAGGAGATCGGATGGTAAGGTTATGTCTCCTTTGGGAGATCAAAATGATGTCTTCCCACCCCCCACCCCACCCTACCCCTCTTCCAAACAGTGAAGTGGATAGTTTCTGAAAGATACAATGACCCTTTATGCCTGGCTTCTCTTGTCTGCTAGGGATGCCATCTGTCTCCCACACTATATAAACAATCCCTGCAGGAATCTTCCGATGACCAAACAGATTAGCAAACTCCAGATTTTCACACCATTAATAATATCCCCATCCAGATTAGGCCTCTTGCTTTAATAATGCCAACGATAAGCCTAATAACTGATCCTTCTGTTTATAGGGACTGTGTGTCATTTTAAAGATAACCTCTCAGAACATACAGAGCCATCTGTTGGGGGGGGTGTGGGGGAAGCTCTCTCTGGGCAACGAAGAAATGAACCCTTGAGGGAACAGAAGAAATAATAAAACAAAAATCATACTTGTAAGACAAACGCATACATGAAATTTCACCAGGTCTAATAGAGGACGCTAATTACATTAAAATCTTTTTCTTCTAAAAGCCAAAGTACAGAAAGGTGTTCAAGAAAAGACAAGATTCACACTTTGACAAAGGTGTACATACAGCGAAAATTCAGAGTTTGCTTGACTCTGGGGCAGTGACCGCAGAAACAGACCAGGAAGGCGTAAAGCCTCCCAGAAGTTTGCCTACCGTCCACCTCTATCTATGATGATCGCCGATGCTTGCCTTCTGGAACTTTAATATCGATCCCTTGTAACTCTGTGAGCTGTCTTGTCTCCAAAGACTTCCAACTCTAAAAGAAAGAAACGTGCCTGTAAAGATGTTCCTAAAGTTGATAATTATCAAGGAAAACCACTTGAGCACTGCAAAGGGAGGAAAAGACAGGCAGGCAAGAGCCAACCTCTGCAGTCGCACGTCCTCGGAAACGTCTACGTCTAAATCTGCAGCCCCAGTTTCCTCCAGGCCCCAAGCCCCAGCAGAGGATGTTCACTATACATTCCTAATCAAAAAGAAATGAAGCCCCCTCTCCCTCAAGGGATGCTCAAATGGACCCAAAAGTCTCAGCTCCCTGGGGTAATCAAACCACGAAACACGTCCCGGTGCCTCTCACCAGCATTTCAGGGCAGCGGAAGCCGAAATGTCAAATGAATGACCGCGCCGGAGCGCGAGGAAGGAAAACAAAGCCACCTTCCGCGGTCCCGTACCTGCGGCGCGAGGGCCGGGCGCGGGCCACGCACTCACCTGGGGCTCGGCGCCGCCGCAGCCGCCGCGGGCTGCGGGTGGGAACGGGGCCGCGGGGCGGGAGGGCGCCCCCGCAGTCGACCCGACCCGGGGCCCCGGCGCCCTCCGGCCGGTCCGCGCGCGCCGCGGGGAAAGCAGGCGGCCGGGGGCGCCGCCGCGCGTCGCATGCAGCTCCCGGCTGCGGCGGCCGCTGCCAAGGGTGCCAAGGGACCCTGCGCTGCCGCCCCCGACCCCGCGACCCGAGGCGGCGACGGGAGAGACGCGGCGCAGGAGCAGAGCGCTCTCGGCGCGCCCCTCAGCGACTCTTCCCGCCGCCCTCCGCAGCGGGCTGGGTCTCCGCTCGCCTTTGTGCTGGCATCTTCCTTCGTTCCCAGCGACACTCGGAGCTCCTCCGGCGGCTCCGCGCAGCCGCCCACCCCCGGGTTACGCCGCGCCCCCCGCGCGACCCGCCGATTGTGTCGAGTCAGCACCAGCCGCGGCGGGGACGCGCGAAGCCATGTCTCCAGCCCGCGCTCGAGAGGGCGGCCGGGGGTCCGGGCGCCGCGGGTAGGTTTACTGCCGAGCTCCGCGGCCCCAGCGGGGCGCGGCGCGTCCCCGAGCGACTCCGCGGCGTTCGGCTCCCTGGCGCTCGCTCTCCTGGTGTCGCCCGCGAGCAGCGCGCCGGCCCGCCGGCGTCTCCCCTTTCGCCGCTCCCCGCCGCGTCGCCCGGCCTCCCTCCCGCCGCCACCTTCCTCCTGCCCGGCTGGCCCGGGCGCCCGCCCCAACCAGCCCCTGCGCTCCGGCCCTGGGAGAGCGCAGGGCCGGCCCGCTCACCTCTGGCGGCGCCGGCGCCCCTCCCGCTAGACGCCTGGGCAGCATCTGCCCGCACCTTCCTGCGGGGCACTTGGCTGGGGGCTTCCTGCACGTCGGGGACCGGGGAAAGGGAGGCGGGGGACCGGGGGAAGGACGGGAGAGACAGCCAGACCTTGGCCAGCCGGACCTCTTGAGGAAGGTGCGGGAGAGTGGGGCGGGTGCTATTGGGCGGAGGACGAATCCCGAGGCTGCGGAGGATCCCGAGCTGCTCTCCTGCGACGCCGAAGGACATGAGGGTTCTGAGAGGCGCCGTGGAGGAAGGAGGAGACCCTCTGAGGTCATGCAAGCAGGACTCTTCCTAAATCCTACTGAAAAACTGAATGGAGGAGTGTCATGCCTCGGTTTCCCCAACTGCAAGGGCAAGACGGTAATACTTATGTCACCTATACGGGGTGTGGTCACAATTAAAAATGGATTATTGGAAGCGCTCCGAGCTACTTTGCCTAAAGAGGGCACTAAATTAAAAATTACTGTATTAATACTTTCAGCTTTCTATTTACTTCTTCTGTAGCATCTTCATTGACTCAGTCCCACTTAGGGGAAAGACTGAAAAAGCCGAAATGTAAGGCTATTGCCCCCTATGCATGGTATCTATCCAGATGTGGGAAAAAAGATGTACTTGATTTCACGGGTTAACAACTATAGCCCTGTGGAAGAAGCTCCCAAACATTGCCCCCTCCCCCCAAATAATGGATATCCATTATTTTGGAATTTTATGTGCTTTCTCTATTATCCATCTCTCCCCCTTCTCTATTAACGGGAATTATATTTTCCTTTGGGAACCACCCCTCCCCCTTGCCCAGAAGTCCTTATGGTTCAGGATCATGACACCTCCCATTCTCACTTCTCAGAACTGACCAATCATCATATTCCAGACCATAGTAATTGGTTCTGGGATGGGTATGTTGGTCCCGGAACGCCATCTGGGGCTTTTGCTGAATCAGTTCAGAAAAAAGCAGCTCTTTTAACTAGGATAACTAATAAGCCACTAATAACAAGTACCACCACTTGAAGAAAGCCAACTTCAAGGGAAGGAAAGCTGAGGGAGAGAGGATGATGTCTTTTGAGCCTCAGGAGGCAAATTTGTCTGTACCCCTGATGCCAATAAATCCCCTTACTCTTAATTTCCTTAGATCAGTTTCACTTGTGTTCTGTCCCTGTCATAAAAAAAGCCCTGACTCATTATTCCCAGAGATCTATCCATTGCCAAGCTATTCCACAGAACTGATGAACCCCCCAGCACATGGCAAAAAAAAAAAAAAGTCCTATTTTTGTTCCTACTGGAAGAATCAGGAACCCAAGAGATCCCACATGATGTTCTCTTTCTACAACTTGCTCTAGACCCAGCAACCCCACACCTGCAAACCCTTACCCTCCTGTATTGATTAACCACTATGTTACAATCTTGCCTTAAACAAAAAAGCATAAAAATAAATAACACTAAAATAGATCATTATTGCTGCCCTTACATTAAAAAAAAACTTGTTTTTTTTCCCTTACCTAAAAACCAGCCTCATCTATCTTTAAAATTTTTTAGATGTCAAGCATAAAACCTGAGGCTAAGGCATCAAATAAGATTAATAGCAAAGTCATCCTAGAATCTCAGATTTCCAAAAGTGTGTAAAGGTTAGGTTCTTTCACGCTGTACTCCCCATCACCACCAATACCTAATTTGGGTCTCCACTTCACAGGATCCGGGGCAGGTTCTCACCTAGCCTTGCCTTGAACCATTCCCATAAAGAAAACTCATATTTCACTTGCTGGTCAATTCTATGTTGAAACTGACCTAACACTAGAAAATGATTCCTAATATTGAGTCATCATACTTTTCCCCTCACAGCACTCCAAGTACAGAAGAGAGACTTGTGGACCACTTGAATTGTGTCTTCCAAGATCTTCACATGGCCCTTAGATGCTTATTATCTAACACTGTCCTAACTCTTCACCATACTAGGTTACCTCCTTACTAAGGAAATGCTCAAGTTTATGTACACTCCCCCTGAAGTGTAATGTCCAAAGCTGAACCCAAAGGCAGATTCCAAGAAACTTAAACTCCAAGCTCCTTCTAACACCATAGGAGGGGTCCAAGAAGTATGTTCACATGGCTTTATATTTCTGTAAGGCTTTGGAGGTAAAATATTTTAATCTCGAGACTGCTGTGTCTTTTCAGCTAACTTCCTTTCTGTCATAATTTTCTTCTATCTGGAAACATCAAAGTGGTTGTGGGCATTTTGGGGATCTGTCTAAGGGGAAGTTGAGTTTGTTAAATGGAATAAATATGTGGGGTCTGTGGGCATTACAGCCCATAGTTAAAGTGACATTTATTCCAGCTGCTTGAATCTGCTTGAATCCAGATCCATCTGGATCACCAGGTGTTGTGACAATAAGGTGGAGGGCCAGACACCTTATCAGCTAATGAATGTGTCCCTCAGGATCCAGCACAGAAGTATACAGGTAATGGGGTAGACAATATTTAAAATACATGGATCCAGAACAAGAATATGGAGGGGCGCCTGGGTGGCTCAGTCGGTTAAGCGTTGCCTTTGGCTAAGGTCATGATCCCAGGGTCCTGGGATCGAGCCCCACATCGGGCTCCCTGCTCAGGGGGAAGGCCTGCTTCTCCCTTTCTCTCTGCCTGCCACTCCCCCTGCTTGTGCTTTCTCTCTCACTCACTCTTTCTCTCAAATAAAATAAATTTTTAAAAAATTGATATTAAAAGGAATATGGAAAATCCCCCCACATCTTATTATATGGGAAAGAAATTTTTCCATATTTGACAACAATCTTAAAAATGTATATGGCTTTTCCAGTAATGACTGGAAAGAAACTCTTCTAAACTATCAATAATAAAAACACATTTCAGTCAACTATGCTAATGGAAAGACTGAGATATCTATTAATGCCATAGAACAACATGTGACAGAATCCTTTTTACATGAAGAAGAAAACAGAGAGTACGCAAAGTGTAGGAAAAAGTATGATAAAATGTATTAGACAATTATTTTCAAACCATGGTATTTTTTATATTTGATGATGTCTGATACTTGTGAATGGATTTTAACTTACAATCTGTTGTGATTTTTTAGTTCTAAATACTGTTGTGTACTTATACATTGTTTTCTTAAAAAGGCTCTGAACTGTGTAATCTTCAGACTCCAAAAAACATGGATCTATCCCCTATTGAACCTGATACTCTAAATGAGGCCTCATCAGTATAGCAGCATTCATGGAGTGGGAGATTCCAACAGATATGACTAAGTACAATAATGCTTTGAGAAGTCCATTTCTGTCATATTTCATCAATCAACCATTATAAAGAAATGAATAGCTAATTACAGCTAGGGAGTTGGGGAATAACTAAAGGATGCCCATTTGAATGCCAAAATATAACAAATATATTACAACTTTTCTATAATTTTAAAGAAAGTATACCAGACCTAACTGATTCATTATTTTCATAGTGGCTATGACTTATTTACTATGCTGTCATTCAGTGATGCCCTCAGGTGCTAGGTAGGTATAACATGTTTTTGCCTCTAAAACAATAGACTTAGATTATTACAGTTTTTCTTGTAGTGGTGGTACTTAAAAAATAACTTTCTTCTTAGAACCCCATATTTTTCCTACCTATCACCTTTTCTTTTATTGACAATCTTATCTCATTCTAAGTTCCTGCTTACGGCCTATTATGGAATCTATAGACTAGATATATATTCTTATTAGAACTTTGTCTAGAATGGATTGTAGGAGGGAGGAGGGTCAGTGAATAATGTACATGAGCTTTAGTGCATACATTTTGTGGCATCTATTTTGGTTGCTTGAAATCCTTTCACATTTTCTTCTAATTTCTTACCCATTACCAATGGTGAAAAACTCTGGATTGTCCCTTACATATATTCCTTATGTAAATATTTAATAACCACTTAATGTGAGCCAGGCATTCTTCTAAGTGTTGAGGATACAAAAGTGAGGGGAATAGATAAAAATCCCTGCCTTTGTAAAGCTTATATTCTCATAGGATAGGGAAGGAGAGGTCAAATAATAAGGTCCGGCAAAAAGTGTGAGTGTTTACAATGTCCATATATTCCTCTACCTTTTCCATTCTATTTTGCATTTAGGATAGCCATGTGATCACTGCTGGCAAATAGAATTTAAGCAACAATCTTGGTGTCACTTCTGGCTCTGGAGATTAAGAATCCAATGTGACTTCTCTCATTCTCTTCACCTTCACTGAAACCACAGAGCCCATATGTTGCAGTGGTATCATCCCAAGATGGAAGGAGCCTGGATCCCTGCACCATCACTTGGAGGAAAGCTGACTAACTAACATAAGACTGTGATGTAATCAAGAAATAAAATGTTACAATAAGTAGATATGGGTTTATTTGTTACATCAGTCAGGATTAATGATCCTGACTACAATGGAAATTGGTAACTTAAAATAGGGTATTGCTATAATTAAAACCTAAAATATGTGTCATTTACTCAGGAGTTTGGTAGCAAGCAGCAAGGAAACTAATATTAGAAGCTAGAAAGATGGTTATAATAATATGCAGTGGCAAAACAATAAAATGTTGCTATGATAACTTATAATTTATCTTGTGCCACTAAGTCAACAGCTCTAAGGAAAGTGATTGGAAGAATCAACTAGTCAGTGATGGAAAATATTAGTTGGTACTGAATGGGAAAAGATACCCACAAATTGTATATCCAATAAGGGGTTAACACCCCAAATATATGAAGAACTCATAGAACTCAATAACAAAAGCAAAAATTAACAAATCTGATTAAAAAATAGAGGACCTGAATAGACATTTCTCCAAAAAAGGCACACTGACGGTAAACAGACTTATGAAAAGATGTTCAACATCACTATTGGGGAAATACAAATCAAAACCACAATGAGATATCACCTCACATCTGTCAGAATGGCTATTATATAAAGAAATAACTGTTGGTAGGGGTTGTGGAGAAAAGGGAACACTCATGCATTGTTGGTGGGAAGGTAGATTGGTGTAGCCACTGTGGAAAACAATATGAAGATTCTTCAAAAAATTAAAAAATCAATCTACATATGATCCAACAATTCCACTTCTGGGTATCTATCCAAAGATAGAAATGAAAACACTAATTCAAAAAGATATATGCACCCCTGTATTCATTGCAACATTATTTATAATAGCTGAGATATGGAAGCAACCTAAGTATCCATCAATGGATGAATGATTAAAAATGATGTACATGCACGCAATGAAATATCACTCAGCCATAAAAAAGAATGAAATCTTGCCATTTGTGACAATATGGATGAACTTTGAGAATATCATGCTAAGTGAAAAAAGTCTGACAGAAAAAGACAAATATCACATGATTTCACTTATATGTGGAATCTAAAAACCAAACCAAAACAACAACCAGACTCATAAATACAGAGAACAGATTTGTGGTTGCCAGAGGGTGGGGAGTTGGGGGTTGGAGATACGCAGAATGGGTGAAGGCGATCAAGAAGTACAAACTTCCAGTTACAAAATAAATAAGTCATGGGCATGTAATGTGCAGCATGGGAAATATTGTCAATAATATTGTATTAACTTTATATGGTGACAGATAATAACTACACTTATGATCATTTCACAATGTATATAAATGTTGAATCACTGTGTTATACACCGAAACTAATATTGTATATCAATTATACCACAATATAAAAAAAGAAACTACTGGTAGCATATGACAAAGTATCACAATAAATAGATGAGGTAGGAAATAAGTCACCGGTTTTCAAAAATTTATAAATGAGAGTAGAGAAAGTCTAGACATTTGGGTCTTTGCAGAGGTAAAAAGGCTGACTGCTTTTAGACCCCAAGCAGTAAAAATGGGGTTTGTAAAGACTGTGAGAGACAAAAGCTCAGTAAAACTCAGCCATGGAAAAGATCAAATCTGAGGGTGTGGTCAGATAGCTTCAGGGTTATCATTCAGTTGGGAGAAGTTTAAAACTTATGTTTCAAAAAACGCTTTGGGTGTAGTTACTAGCACATGCAACTGATTGGGGGAAAAAATCACAAATCAGTTTATTTCAGACAAAATTGTATTACCAAAGAAACTATGAGCCCAGAAAAAAAAATTATTTGTCCATTCACGACTTAACATAACTTTCCATGTGCAAGAAGCAGACTTTGAGTGCTGTACACCCTTCCCAAGGAGATCCCACATAACATTCCTCATTTCTTTTTTTTTTTTTTTTAAGATTTTATGTATTCATTTGGGAGGAAGAGAGAGAGAACGAGTAGAGGGGAGGGGCAGAGGGAGAAGCAGACTCCCTGCTGAGCAGGGAGCCCTACGTGGGGCTCGATCCCAGGACCCCAGGATCACGACCGGAGCTGAAAGCAGATGCTTCACCAACTGGGCCACCCAGGCGCCCCAACATTCCTCATTTCATACATGGCCAGGCAAGATAATGGGGAAGGAAGAACCTCACAGAGGTGGAAGGGGAAAGGATGAGAGTAGAGAGAAACAATGGACAAAGAAGATCCTCTCTGAGGGCAAAACCAGAATTTAATCAGGCACCTTGCCAAACCGCCAGGCCTGGGGTACATCACAATACCTACCCACAGGATTTCAGCATTACTCTACAAAAGACTGCTGTGTATCTTTGCATTCTTTTCTTTTCCAAATGTAGTATTTTTTATAGGTGTGCATCATTATGTATTGGACTTCATAGGAAGCAGATATCTTGTCCTATGAGGTCATAAGTTGTTACTATACCATAAAGCACCACTGGACTTGACAGAGGATGATACATCAATCAAGGATCTTGAATTTAGAACTAGAAAAAAATGACAAATTGTTTTCCTTAGGGAGAAAATGAGTGTTTTTTTTAAATACAGGAATAGATTAGTTTTCTATTATTGTGTAACCAATTACCACTAATTCAGTAGCTTAACACATAACACATGATTTCATAGTCTCTGTGGGTGGAAAATGTGGGCACAGCTCAGTTGGGACCTCTGCTCAGGCCTCACAAGACTTCAGTCAAGGTGTCTGCCTACTGTATTCACATCTGAAGCCTTGACTAGGGAAAAAATCCACTCTCTCGGTGTGTTGGCTGAATCCAACTCCTTATCATTCTAGAACTTAATGGCATCTTGTCTCTTCAAAGCCAGTAGGAGAATCTCTTTCCAGTCTTCTAAGACAGTCTTATATAACATAACCAGGAGAGTAACATTTTATCACTTTTGCCATATTTTATTGGTTAGAAGCGAGTCACAGATCTCACCCACACTCAAGGAAAGGGATTTTATAAGGACATGACTCACTGGGGGACTTAGCTTATTGTCTGTCCTTCTAAAAGTGGAACAACTGGATAATTGGTGAACAGAAGCCAAATATATGGGTTTTTACCAATTACTATGTGCCCCTCTATTTCTCCCAAACTGCTTTATGGTGAAGTGGCCAGGTGACTGGTTCTAGCCAGTGAAATGTGAGTACAATGTGGGTCACTTCTAGATTGATGCAACTGCCCTTTGGTTGGTGTCAGGGCAGCCTGTGAGACAATCTCCTTAGTAAACCTTCAGTATAAAATGAAGAAGATTCTGGGAAGATAGTGGAGTAGGAAGCACCAGGAATCTGTTTCCGCTTAGACAACAATTGCACTCTCAGAATCTGTCTGATGTAACTATTTTAGAACTCTGGGGTCTGCTGAAGGCTTGCAACTTCCAGGGGAATACTTGTATGGTAAACTGTGGCTACTTTTAGTCAATTTCAGCTCTCATTACAGTAGCAGCTTCCCATCCCTCACCCCTGGCCACATGGCAGGCAGTCCTGCACATGCTCCTAGAGCAACTTGCACACAGCTTTGGGGAACCAGGGTGGACAAAAAGGACCCTGTCCTCCAGATGGCTGGGATCTGTGCTCTGCTCCCTAATGGCTGCCTCTGATCACAGAGGTGCAAAGGAGCAGGTAACCATTCTTGTTGCACCTATAACCCCTTTGATGCTAAACCCTCCCCCTCTGGCCGAAGTGATTGCCAGTGAATTTAAAGACCTGGCACCCTCTCCCCGCCTTTATTTTTCACTTTTTTACCCTTTTGGGAGCCAGACATTAAAGATTAGGGCTTTCAAAAGTTACTGTAGATACAGGGAAAATTTGAAACTGACCATACATTCCCTGAGGAAGGATCAGATTAAGTTTACAACGCAGGCTGATCCTTAGCACAGAGATAGCCTACAACAACTGAAAAAGAATAATAGCAGAAAACAGCAAAACCCTGGGGAAAGGGGAGAAACTGATTTACAGAGTTACCACATTATTAGATAGGACAATGGAAATTATTGAGTTTGAGGAACAGAAAGAAGCAAGATTTAAAACTGTGAACAGAGCCTAAAGAGTCAGTAGAACACCCTCAAGCAGAACATGGGAGTCTTAGAAGGGGGGAGAAAGAAAGGGACAGAGAGAATGTTTGAAGAAATAATGGCTGAAAAATTCCCAAATTTGATGAAAAACATATAAATATCCAAGAAGCTCTACAAACTCCAAGCAAGATCAACTCAAAGAGACCCGTTATAATCAAAGTATCAAAAAAATATCTTGATGCTTGAGAGCATCAAGAGAGAAGCAAATCATCACATACAAGGGATCCTCAGATGAATCTAAGATTATCAGCAGATTTCAATTTCTCCTCAGAAACTTCAGAGGCCAGTAGATAGTAGGCTGATATATTCAAAGTGCTAAAAGGAAAAAAAAATGTCAACCCAGAATCCTGTCTGGCAAAACTGTCCTTCAAGGGTGAGGAAGAAATTAAGACATTCCCGGATAAAAAAAATAAAATAAAAAATAATAAAAAATTGAGGGAGTCTGTGACCTCTAGCCCTGCCCTGCAAGAAATGCTCAAAGGACTCCTGCAAGGTGAAATGAAAGGACACTAGACAGTAACTTTGAGCTTTCAGAGAAATAAATATCTCAATAAAGATAAATACATGGGTAATTATATAAGCTGGTATTATTGTAACAATGGTTTGTTACTGCACTTTGTTTTCCCCATGATTTAAAAGATTAATGCATTTAAAGAAAAAGACGTTAATGTAAAAGTTAGTATTACTGTAATTTTGGTTTGTAACTCCAAATCTTGTTTCCTATGTAATTTAAGAGACCAATGCATTTAAAAGAACTATTAATTTACGTTTTGGGGCACACATGTATAAAGATATAATTCTGTGACTCTATGATTCCACTTACATGAGGTACTTAGGGCAGTCAAAATCATGAAGACAGAAAATTTGGGTAGAAAGGAGAATGGGAAGTTTTTGTTTAATGGATATAGAGTTTCAGTTTTACAAGATGAAAGAGTTATGGGTATGGGAGGTGGCGATGGTCACAAAACAATGTGCATGTATTTAATACTGCAAAACTGTAGGGGCACCTGGGTGGCTCAGCTGTTAAGCATCTGCCTTCGGCTCAGATCGGGATCCCAGGGTCCTGGGATCAAGCCCCGCATCGGGCTCCCTTCTTGGCAGGAAGCCTGCTTCTCCCTCTCCCCCTGCTTGTGTTTCCTCTCTCGCTGTGTCTGTAATCTTTAAAAAAAAATACGGCAAAAACTGTATACTTAAAAAGGTTAAGATGGTAAATTTTATGTTATGTGTGTTTTACCACAATACAAATAAATGAATAAATGAAACAAACTGAAACAAGTGTCCCTGCCCTAACATATCCACCCTCTTGGGGCCAAAGCCTGGGGAGGACATACATTTTGAGACACACATCTGTCACACCATGGGCCTCTTCTATCCCTGTCAGTCACCTTCCCCCATGACCTGCTGGAACTGGAAGAAACGTCCTTTGACTTTCCTTTCCTGTCTACTTGGGACTTCCTTTGGCTAAAAATGAGCCTTCAGGCTGCCCAATGTCTTCATACCAATGTGCTCCTTCCCAAACCCAGCCTCATTGCTAAGCCTTAATGAGGCCAGGATGAGGGCAATAAAATCAGCTTACCAATGAGGGAAACTAAATCAGAAGGCAATTCTGAAACATTGCAATTGCATTATTAACAAAGAATACTTAACTTCTCAACTAATTTCAATATATAATATCTCATTTAAGAAATGAATTCCATTATTATCTCAACAGGTAGGAAATTGAAGCAGTAGAAAGGCTAAGTCATTTGCCAGGCTTAGCACGAGGCCTCTGACTCCTCATCCTGTGTTTTGTCCACCATGGTGTAGTGTCCCTTTTATTAAAATAAGATAGCTTTGGGGCGCCTGGGTGGCTCAGTTGGACTGCCTTCGGCTCAGGTCATGATCTCGGGGTCCTGGGACTGAGCCCCGCATCGGGGTCCCTGCTCAGCAGGAAGCCTGCTTCTCCCTCTCCCACTCCCCCTGCTTGTGTTCTCTCTCTCGCTTTCTCTCTGTCAAATAAATAAATAAAATCTTTAAAAAAAAATAAGATAGCTTTTAAATTACGTTTTACAGTTTTATTTCCTTAAGATGTCTAATACTAATCCCATGCTTACTCAAATCACTCACCAGCTCAGATCACTTTTGCATTTGTCTCATTTCCTTATTAGTTTCTTACTGTCTTATTGTTTTCCTCTTATTAACATCTTTCTTAGAACTACCATCTCTTATAACATTTTCAATAATATTCACATATAAAGAGCCCCAAATTTCTTGTTGAATGACTATCACAATTTGAGAGAAGCCAAAATAAACTTAAAGATGTGGAAAGAGATCCTCCAAGAGGATAATATTTTGGTTATATAATAAGAAATACCATAAATGTTTTAAAAATCCAAAATGTATATTAAGGTTGACATATTTTTCTTGTTGGTGAACAAATATGTCAGATAAACCCAGCATTTCCACTTGGCTCAGAATTCCAACCTGCACATGATTCTGTCTGGGGAGAACACTGTAGCTTTGGCCAAAGAAAAGACATCTTTCCCAGCAGTTGTACCATTACTGAAACTTGTGCCAAAGAGTTTATGTCATGATTTAGTTCAAGGTCACAGAGAGGTAACTGGTGAAGCAGCAGTTAATCTAAGGAGATGTAAAGGGAAACAGAAGTGTAGAAAATACATTGTGAAATTAAAAGCAAGGGTGAGGTCCTAGAAAAATAATAAAAGATACACAACAAATTTAATTACTATGCTCTTTTAAGTGTTATTCTCACCCCATGTCCTAGGGCCAATGGTTATACTACATACAGCTTATCCTTTCACACCATTTTTCTCTGGAGCCCTCCTCTGGAGACCCACACTTCTGGAGACCCATGCTTCTCTCTTCTCTGCCCTGCTTTGTGTGCTGGGAGACTGACTCTTATGGATTGCATCACAGGCTCCCTTGCTCCCTAGCACTGGAAGAGATTGGAGGGTAGGAGGAGAGTGGGGTTGGAGGGTTTTCTCCCCAACTGCCTCCCTGACCTGGTGATGTATTTCCAGTACTCACCCTGTCAGTCAGTCCCCCGCCCACTTCTGCAGCCCTTGCTGGACTCCAGGACCTTATTGCCTTTCCTTACCCCTTTGTGCCTTGGATAGCAGCAGTCTCCCACTGTCGCTGATTCCTGGGTGTCTCAACATTTCTTGTTAGTTTTCTTAACTCTGCCCAAGTTTCTGTGAATAGACTTTTCTTGACATTTGTAACAACATTCCAGGGGAGCATGCCTTCTGTTTTCTGCTGGGCTCCTGATCGGCATTCTTTTCCAGGATATTTACAATTTACAAAATGATAGATTTAGACACAGAAGTTTAAAGTAGACAGTCTTTACAATTCAGATCAATAAAGTTCAGGTCAATAAAGCGCCAATCAATTACCATTGGGTAATTTCAGACCTAGATTCATTGAGAGTTTATACCTCAGTTTTGAAGGTTCAAAAATTTCAACTTTGTCAATTCACCCAAAGATGACAGAACCATAGGGAATCTGTTCATGCCAAATTCACAGGACACTGAGTTATATTTCCAGACTTCCTTTTATTAGCTTGAAGAAGGGAATTTGATACCAGAACTGTTAGAACATCAGCTCAGGGGTCTCCTTTCTGGTGGTTAATATCATTTAGAGTTTCAAATTACCGATCAGATGTTTGCATCATGGTGAACACAGAGTTAGAATAGAATCATTGTATATTTTTAGGGGCTTTTCCTATGAATTTAATTGACTTAATAAATTGCTTGTATAAACTTCAAGTATATGCCTACATGAAAACAACAACAAAAACAAATAGTACCCACATGGAATACTATAAAGTAATGGGAATGAACAAGTTACAACTAATTAATAATATGGGTGAATCCCACAAGTGTAATGTTGAATGAAAGAAGGCAGATACAAAGAGGCATATATTGTATGACTCAGTTTATATAAGCACAAAACAAGGAAAGCTAATCAATATCATTTGGAAGTCACAGTGGTAGTTACACTGGTGTGGGGGTGAAGGTGGGGGTTATGACTGGAAGAGAACATTGAGGGAGGGTTCTGGGAAGCTGGTGATGTTCTCTTTCTTAATCTGGGTGCTAGTTACATGATGTTTGTGTAAATGGATCAGTCTGTGAAAATTTATCAAGCTATACATTTATAATAGGAGTGCATATTTTTGTATTTGTACTATACTTCAATAAATAGTTTTTAAAAATTTACCAGTACTGCTTCTAGAACCAAAGCTTCTCTCTTTTGGGCAATACTGTAGATCCACTGACCAACTACCACCAACTTTGTTTCTCCAGTGGGGTATTCATTGTCAGTTTTGAAGTTTCTATCATGATACTATCTCAAATACTAACGTTCAACATCACAATGATTTTGTATTAGCTTATAAAATAAATGAATGATGAAACAGTGATGACACTCTGGTCCCATTTCACAAAATTCTTAGAAATAATTTCTTAGACGGGGCTATTTCTGGAGCGAGTTCCAATGGTGTCTTTTAGAAACATTATTTATGTGCCTCTAGATACATCGAACAGTAATTTGTAATCAGATGAGTGCGTTGGAATCTCACCTCTACACCTATTGAGTCAAAGCCTCTCTGAGTAGAGTTTCCCACTTTCTTGTCATATATATTTTCAGAATGTGTCCTGGGTGAACCAGACATCCTTCTCTACTTAAAAACCACTCTCCTATTCCAATACATATTGGTACACCAATGTTCATAGCGGCATGATTCACAATAGCCAAAAGGTGGAAACAATCCAAATGCCCCTGAATAAATGGATAAACAAAATCTGATCTAAACATGCCATGGAATATTATTCAGCTTTTAAAAGGAATGAAATTCTGACACATGCTACAATATGGGTGAATCTTAGATATTATGCTAAGTCAGACACAGAAGGACAAATCTTATTTGATTCCACTTATATGAGGTACCTAGAGTAGTCAAATTCATAGAAACAGACCGTAAGATGGTGGTTGCCAGGAACTGGGGAGAAGGGGAATAGGGAATTAATGTTCAATGGGTACAGATTTCAATTTGGGAAGATGAGAAAGTTCTGAAGATGAATGATGGTGATGGTTGCAGAACGTTGTGAGTTCACTTACTGCCACTAAATATAAGCTTAAATATGGTTAATTTAGTTAAATATATACACATTTATGGTATGTGTATATATTTATTTATTTGAGAGAGAGAAAGAGTATGAGTGGGGAGAGGGGCAGAGGTAGACAGAGAAGCAGACTCCCCACTGAGCAGGGAGCCTGATATGGGCTGGATCCCAGGACCCCCAGACCATGACCTCAGCCAAAGGCAGACAATTAACAACTGAGCCACCCAGGCGTCCCTTATGGCAGGTGTATTTTACCACCCCAAAAAAACCACTTTTCTTGAGTCTTATTTAGCTTATTTTATAAAATAATAAACTAAGAGTTCACACTATTGGAGGAAAAACCATCATAAAACCAAACCCAAGCGCCATCTAAGAAACTCTCATGGCACCAGCAGCCCTCTACTTGAAGGCCAGAGTTCCTGGTAGACTTGCATTTAGACAAGAGATTTGTACAGTGGCCATTTTGGTTCTTGTTCATTTTGTCTGGATGTTGACTTGTGGGACCAAGCATTATGTTGTCAGGCGACATATGGTTCCTCTGGCATATTGACTAAAAGCAGCCTCATCTCGGGGCACCTGGGCGGCTCAGTCAATTAAGCCTCCACTCTTAATTTTGGTTCTGGTCATGATCTCAGGGTGGTGAGATCAAGCCCCATGTCTTGTTCCGTGCTGAGATTTTCTCTCCCTCGCCCTCGGCCCCTCCCCCCCAAATAAATAAATAAATCTAAAAAAAAAAACAAGTCTCAGCTCATTGAACTCCTTAGGAAGTTAAGCCCTACCTGGCAACAGTTGCCATGCCAGAGGGACTTTGTTTAAACAACATTCTGAACCATCACTAATGAACATTAAAGAAACCCTGCAATAAAGAATTTCATTCCAGGAGCACCTGGGTGCCTCAGTCAGTTAGGCGACTGCCTTCGGCTCAGGTCGTGATCCCAGGGTCCTGGGATCGAGCCCCACATCGGGCTCCCTGCTTGGCAGGAAGCCTGCTTCTCCCTCTCCCTCTGCCCCTCCCCTCCACTTGTGTGCGCACGCTCTCTCTCTCAAATAAATAAAAATAAAACCTTTGAAAAAAAAAAGAATTTCATTCCATTTTGCCTTGAGTCATCTAAAGAAAATACTATTTTTCTTTGAGAATTATCATATAATTCTTTCTAATAATAATGGTAGTTTATTATTTTAGGCATTTGATTATTTTGGTTTAGTTTGCTCGTAATAAGATTTGTCTCACCCACTTAGCTATCAAAGGAAACAGGAAAACTCTCATGGCCTTCATACACTCACTCCTTTTGGGGAAGAGTTCTGGTTCACTACTTCAATAAAAATATTCAACATAAGAAGTTTCTCAGAATGTTTAGTATGTATCAACATTAGCAAATTGCACTGTGATTAAAATTGTCCAAATATCTCTTTTGTAACCACTGTATTCATGACAGTCAGATTTCTAGTGGTAGGTCTCCTAATATAATTGTGAACTCTCCAATCCAATTTTTGAAATCCAGTTCCAAATACATTCTTGTTTTCTATTGTTGACTAAAGTCATGGCAAATATAGGTGCTATTACTACTTCAACCCACTACCACTGCCAAAAAAAACCCCAAAAAACAAAACAAACCAAAAAAAAAAAACCTTTTACAAACAAAATAACTAATAAAATTAAAATGCAGGGACTTTTCAGCCAACTATGGTTCCAAATTAAAGTGCATTGACTAAGGCCATCCTCTTTTTAAATGAGTCATACTTTCATGATTCCAGATGACCCCCAACTTATGATGGTTTGACCTGTGATTTTGCAACTTTATGACGGTGCAAAAAGGCTATGCATTCAGTGGAAACTGTACCTTGAATTTTGAATTTTGTTTTTTTCCCCCGGCTAGTGATGTGTGGTATGATACTGTCTCATGATGTTGGACAGCAGCAACAAGTCACAGCTCCCAGTCAGCCACACAATCACAAGGGTCAACAACCAATACACTTACAATGATCTGTACCCATACAACCCTTCTGTTTTTCACTTTTGGTATCATAGTCAATAAATTACATGAGATATTCAATACTTTATTATCAAATAGGCTTTGGTTTAGATGATTTTGCCCAAATGTAGATTAACACAAGTGCCTGAGCATGTTTAAGATAGACTAGCCTAAGCTATGGTGTTCAAACTTATGACGGATTTATCAGGACTGATTACTGAAATGCTGAACTGTACTAAAGCAGCAATGGGTTTGGGGAATGCATAACGCTTCATATATTCATTACTTTCTGCTCCAGAAGAAACAGATAGAACCTATTTCCCTGGTAACAGAACAATGTATTAGTTTCCTATTGCTGTTGTAACAAATTACCACAATTTCAACAGCTTGTAAATCACAAATGTATTACCTGGCAGTCCTGGAGTTCAGAAGCCTGAAATCAGTTTCACTGGACTAAAAAGTCCAGGTGTCATTAGGCCTGCCTTTGGGAGGCTCTAGGGGAGTCTTTTTCCCTGTCTTCTCCAGCTTCTAGATGTCACCTCTATTCCCTAGCTTGTGACACCTTCTTCCATCTTCAAAGCTCATCACTACAACCTCTACTTCCCATCATTCCATCTCCTTCTTCTACCTTTAACCCTCGTGCCTCCCTAAGGATCCTTGTGAATACACTGGACCCACCTAGATAATTTTCAGGATAATCCCTCTATCTCAAGATTCTTAATGTAATAATATCAGCAAAGTTCCTTTTGCCATATAAGGTAACATGTGAATACAGGACTAAGCTGACCATTAATCAGTCTATCATAAGTAGCGGTAGCTCCAGCTAAAACATTACATATACAAACCTCTCTTCCACATGCAATTATAAGATTAAATTTTGGCCAATGAGATATAACAGGTGGACGTTCTAGGAAGAACAGTTAAAGGAAGTTGATTTAATTGCAAAAGGTACTCTTTTGTTCTTTTCTTCCTCCCTTCTGTTCAAAACATAGACATAGACATGATGGCTGGGCTTCAGCAGCTATGTTGAACCTGAGGTTAACACTGGAAATAGAATTCACGACTAGGATAAGGAAGCAAAAAAAGGCAAAATAAGCCTGGGCCTTTCAGGGTCACCATACCAACCTGAAATGCCAAACTCTGGACTTATTTTATATGAAAGAATAATCTCTTGGGTACATAAGTCACTGTGTGTGTTTATGTTACTACCATTGAAACACAATTCTTGCCTAACTG
Organism: Callorhinus ursinus; assembly: GCF_003265705.2. Lineage (NCBI taxonomy): Eukaryota > Metazoa > Chordata > Mammalia > Carnivora > Otariidae > Callorhinus > Callorhinus ursinus. Next base: position 36,771,080 of record NW_027397064.1, on the reverse strand, counting down.
ATATTATCTAATTCAGTACGTCTATCTTGTCAGTTTGATCAGGGGGTATTTGTTGAGAGTCATACTGCACTATGTGCCTCTGTAATTAGTTGGGCTTTCAAAGTAAATTTAGGAAAAGGAAGAAAGGGAGGAAGGAAGGAAAGAAGGGAAGAAGGAAGGAGGGAGGGAAGGAAAAAGAAAAGGAAAAGAAAGAAAGAAAAGAAAAGAAAGAAATGTGTCATAACTGAAACCTGTTACGGTTGGTACCAGGCACAGCCTGACTTTAGGCCAGACTAGAACATGAGGACCTGGGTTGACTTTACCTTCTTGGGATTTCATTGTCTGGCTGGTCCCTCTCATGGCCGCAAAATGGCTGCAGCAATCCATCTTTTTCATATCTTTATTTCCCTAAACCCAAAGGAAGAAGGAAAGCCTCTTTTCCTGAAGCCCTGCAGGGTCTCAATATGTGTCATTGAATTGATTAAATTATGTGCATATCCTGGGGGCTGGGTTTGGGATAGATTGGATCCTTTGTTTTATACCTACACCAATCAGGACCTGCCCCTACAGATGTGAGAGGGGTCCATCCCACACAAACGACATGGCTGAGAACCAGGGGGGAGTATAGTAAAATGCTAAGTTTGTCACAGAGACAGCAAGAATTCTGGGGAGGTCTAGAAAACTTAGCATGTCAGCATACCAGTTTCATAAGAGACTTCTCTAGAAATTTAGAGAATTTGAGCCATAGAATAATTAGCAAAAATGCTTCTAGCTCAGGAAGTGAGGATTTAATGCAAACACCTTTAACTCCTGGCCCATGGCAATCCTCACAGGCTTCCATTCTGTTTACACTATCATTCCTCCCCAAACCAGAAGCAGCCTGGTCTGGGAGAGAGTTCTCTTTGAGGTAGCCCCAAGGTTAAATCTACTCCAAGTTTATTTGCATTTACATTTTGCAAGAAATTACATGGCCCTGAGACACTATTTCCATGTGAACTCTAAGTAAGATGGGTAATGTCATCACATCATCTCCTGGGAACAATAGGAGCTTATCTTTGTTTTTATGTGCATAGACTCAGCTCATTTTTTGTGTGCAATTCAGCTAGTCTAGCACCTTCAATATTCGTTTGTTTTCCCTTTCCCTAGTCCATGTACACCAAATCCATATTCACATGTACACTCAACCTGTCATACAGAGTAGGTTCTTTTACGAACACGCTCAGTCTAAAATCAGGTAAATTTTATTTCCTTTCTTAATTTTTACGAAATGCAGGGAAGAGACACCCAGGTATCCATGACTGAATTAAACAAGCATTAACTCTTTGCTATATTTATTTTAGGTTTTTTTTGTGTGTGTGTTAAATACTATTTTCAGAACTGATAGTTTAGATACAGCTAAAAAACCCCAATTCCCACTTTTCTTCTTCCCTTTCTTCCTCAGAAATAACCACTAACCTGAAGGTGGACTATATCATTCCCATCTTTTGTGTGTGTGTGTGTGTTTGCTAACATTTTTCTATGCATGTGTATATCCAGACACAACATAAACTATGGTTCAATCCTAATTTGGCTAGGATCCCAGCAAGAAGCTGATGATGGACTAAGGGTTAATTAGAAAGAACGTGATAAGAGGGTAATGACGAGACTGTTTATGGAAGTACGGGCAGTTTTAAAGAACGAGACATGGTAAAACATCCAGGGAATAGTAACAGTGGAAAGCCCTTACCACCTCTGAACGTGAAAGGGCAGGGAGAAGGAATAATGTTTCCAGAACCTGCTGTGAGTTGCAGCATGGGACAGGCATTTGACAGCAGCTTTGACCTTCAGGAGAGGAATTAGAAGATCTCAATTGTTGTCCAAACCGAAGTCTACGAGGGAAGATCAATACCAGGCTCTCTTTCCTCCCTCTTTTGATCACCTGCCTGTGCTTCCCATTGGCCACAACCAACTGGAAGTCAGGAGAACCTGTCTGATGCTCTCTGTCCAGGCCAACTTCTTGTGACACAAAACAGGAAAAAGAAGGGAAGCAAATGGATCTGGAAAGGCAAACAGATAATAACACAATTGTTTTGTATTTTAAAAATTAGTATATATTATCATGAAATACATAAAGTTAATCTTAAAATGATGTATGAACTGCTTCCTTCCAGAAAACCTAAATTAAAAATTCAAGTTACCAAATTTGAAGTTTTATCTCTGAACACGACAGTTGTTTATCCACATGCATTTGGCACCAAAACAAAAAGAAAAAAAGGAAGGAAGGAAGGAAAGAGAGAAGGAAGGAAGGAAAAAGGAAGAAAAAGGAAGAGATAGAAGGGGGAGTGGAAAGACTGATTTCACAATTCCTTGAAAAAGGGAGTAGACTTTTTTTTTCTTCCCTGATGGCTTAGAGAAGCAGCAAAAGCACAGAACATTCTGGCTTCCTGTCAACTGAGCATCACTAGGTGATTAACCCTTCACCTAGCCCTAGTGAAAAATAGAGATATGGAAGCTGAAGCAAATGCTCTTAGCAAACAAACACCACTGCCCCACCTTAAAAAAAAAAAACACAAAAAACAAAAACATCTTTATTTAAAATAAAAGTGTGCAACTCGATTGTTTTTAGTGTATTCAGAGTTTTGCATCCATCACCAAAACCAATTTTAGAATATTTTTATTTTCCCAATAAGAAATTCCACACCCCTTAGCCATTACTCCAATACCCTTTCCTTTTCAATTCTTTTGGTCACCTACTCCAACACTGCAAGAAGTAATTTGTGTAATTCCTTAGCTTACACAATTTACAACTTTCTTGTAAATTCTGACTCCAAAATCTAAGGAACTAAACCCGATGTATTATGGTAACCTATTGAATGTACTAGTAACATTGTTAATGTTCTTCCCTTATGTATTACCCATCAACACAGATGCTCAAATTACTTTGTCAAACATGTCAATAACTACATATTCCCTTCTCACTCTTGTTAGTTACTATTAGACATGCTCTGAGGTTTTTAATTACTTTGGGGAGATTTCAGTTATTTTTGGTTTCTTTCAATATTGTCTTAGGTGGGTGAAGCAGCATTTAGGATACAATATATTCTGTGAAAGTTTAGAATTATATTAATGGGGACAAACAAAAAAGATGATGAGATACCCTGGAGGTGGTTCTGCTCTGTTAAGGATTTATAAGAACCTTTATTAATGTACTGCCTCTAATTTGAATTCCTTCATTTGAGTATAATGTACAGAAACAAATGAACATCCAAAGGAGATAAAAAAATATAAAGGATTATAAGAGGGAGTAGGTATAGAGAAAATAGAAGTGGCTCTTTGCATTGTTTCACTGTGAAAAGGAGAAGACTGAGGAACACCTTGGCTGTCCTCAAGTTTAAGGAGAGGATAATTCACCTCCATCTCCCCAGATGCCTACATATACACTCTTTCTGGGCAATAGCCTCTGCTTTCATCATTTCAGCTACCATTTATATTCCACCTGTAGATTGTGGATTTATAGCTCCAGCCCTAAACCTCTCTTTTGCATACCCCACTGGACTCACATATCCCCCTGGACATCTTTACTTGGATGTTTCATGAAACTCAACATGTCAAAACTGAACCCATCTTTCCCCCATGTGGCAGACAGACTCTAAGGTGGCCCTCGATTCCTGCCACACAGTGTTCACACCTTTGTGCCATCCTTTCCCCCTTGAGAACGGGTGGGACCTGTGATTTGCTTCTAACCAGTAGAAAATGGCAAAGTTGATTGGAGAACACTTCTGGGATGTGATGTTATAGAAGATACTCTCTTGCCAGCTGACTCACTCTAGAGACTCTTCTTGCTGGCTTAACAAAGTTAGTACTCATTTTGGGAGAGTCCATGTGGCAAGGATCTGTGGTCAGCTTCTAGAAACTGCAACTGGCCTCAAGGAGCTGAGGGCAACATTCAGCTGATCATCACCAATAAAGTGGGACCTTTAATCCTACAACCACAGGACATGAATTTTTCCAACAACCTGAGTGGGCTTAGAAGTAGATTACCCTCAGTTCAGCCTCCAGATGAGAATGCAACATGGCCAGAACCTTGATTGTAGCCTTGTGAGACCTTAAGCAGAGGGTCCAACTAAGTCATGTCAGCTTCCTGAGCCACAGAAACTGTCACATGATAAGTATGTAATTTAAAGTTGCTAAGTTTGTGGAAATTTGTTACACAGCAAGACAGAACTAATACACCCCAAACTTCATCTTCTTCCTCTTTTCTCTGTGTCTTTGAGTGTATATTCTACTCTATTGACCAAGCTATCCTGAATTCTTCCCTCTTCTTCACCCCCACATTCAACCAGTGTCTTCAGGCCACCACTTCCTCCTGGATAGCTTCGTAATTCATGTAAGTATGCCATATATAGATTCAGATCTTTAGAGCCATTTGCCCAGATATTGCTGCAGCCTTTTAATCAGTCTCCCTGCTGCTAAACTTTACTGTCTCCAATCCATCCTCAGAGGACTACAAAATGTATCTTTCCAAAGCATAAATCTAATGAATTCACTCCATAACTAAATGACTTTAGAGACTTGGAAAAATCAGCTTCAAGACAATATTCAGAGTCCTTTGCATAACTTTGATCCAACTACTCCTACTTGGCCTTGTTTCATTTCAAACCATTTTTGCTCTACTCACACAGCATGTGCACCTTGCTTTCTTAGTGCAAACACACTGGAACAGACTGTTCCTCTTCCCTAGGGCTCCTTTTCTGTCCTTAGTCAATTGGAAAACTCCTATTTATCACTTTTTACTTATCTCTGGATCATTTCCTCCAGAACACTTTCTCAGACCTCACTACCTGGACCCTGTCTGCTCTCTGAGCCACTTGGGCTTTTCTTGATCACAGAAGGTGGGTATTTGTTTGCATTTCAATCTCTCATAAGATAGTGAGCTCCTTGTCTTCTGGAATCTTGTCTAATTTCTTTTTTAAAGATTTATTTATTTGAGAGAGAGAGGGATTGAGTGGGGGTAGGGGGGAAAGGGGGATGGGGGAGAGAGAATCTCAAGCAGACTCCCCATTGAGCACAAAGACCAAGGTGGGGCTCGATCCCATGACCACCCCAAGATCATGACCTGATCCGAAATCAAGAGTCAGATGCTTTTTTTTTTTAAGATTTTATTTATTTATTTGACAGTGAGAGACACAGTGAGAAAGGGAACACAAGCAGGGGGAGTGGGAGAAGGAGAAGTAAGCTTCCTGCCGAGCCCGATGCAGTGCTCAATCCCAGGACCCTGGGAATCATGACCTGAGCTGAAGGCAGATGCTTAACAACTGAGCCACCCAGGCGCCCCAAGAGTCAGATGCTTAACTGACTGAGCCACCCTACAGTTTACATAGTTTATGATCCAAGCAACAAATGGTTGTTTACTTGGTTAATGAATTAAGTTCACACTTCTAAGCTATATGGAAGTTGACAGAGAATGCAATTAACACTGGCATTGTGTTTGGAACTGTCCCCCACAGCTGTGCTGCAATAATACAGGCAAGGGGCACCCAAGTGTCTGCTTTGGGTTCTAAGAAGTTAAATTGCATTTCTGCTCATGAATTTGTGTCTTTGCCCTAGCCAGAGTTGAATCTCTGCAATTTGTGTACTCTTTGGAAAAATGTTTCCTGTGAGTAGATTTAAACTGCCCTATGCTTGGCAGAATATTGCTGCATTTGTTGAGATGCTTATTCTCATCTGGGCAGTTATCACAGATCAGACCTTAAGAACTGCAGGAAACTTGTGCAAACATTTTCATCTCACACTGGAGAAGAGGTCACAAAAGGAACCAGACCGGGTTTGACAAAGTTCATCTTGAACTGAATTGCAGCTGCCCAGCATCTAGTATTATTTAAAATATAACAACACAGGTTTGAGAAATGTTAAAAAGAAAAATTCTCTTTGCTACTTGAAAGTAAGGCACTTAAGTTTACGATCCTGCTACTGTTGACAGTGCATCTCCCATAATAATACTGTGCACCAAGATGTCACATTGGGGAAAGTATGCAAGCTAGTATGAAAGACATGGTTATTTTCACAGTCAGTCATCTTGGGAAGAGAAAGACCCTAAATAAGGTAAGAAGGAATTTCTCTTTCTCTTCTCTCTCTCTCTCTCTCTCTCTCTCTCTCTCGGCCTGAGTTCCAAGAATGTATACAAAGTTCCTCATAAAGGTAAAGGAAACTGGCTTCTACCATGAAGATCATGTGGTAACTAGGCAGAAAAGCAGCCGTATGGATGAAACAGAATTACAAAAACAGCCATATCTGGTAGTCAATAGGCTGTATTGTGCTTCCCTTCCATTTCCCCTGAGACCACAGTCAAGTTTTGTTACAACGTAGAGCCTAGGTTCAGCTCAGTTTGAGGATGTAAGTCTGTCTGTGCTTGATTTGGAATACTCTATTCTAAAACTCAAGTGAAGAGAGTGTGCTCAAAAGGGTAAGGGTAATCAATGGTGTCATATGCTACAGAGAGGTCAGGAAGAATGAAGGCAAAAAAAAAAGGCTCCTGGGACTCTGCAAAGTGGAAGTCAACAGTGCCACTTCAGATGACCATTATAAGAAAGTAATGAGACTAATCACCTAATTACAGTGCCTAAAGATGGATAGATAAAAGAAATGGAAGCAATCAGTTTAGAACATTCTTTCCATTACAAACTAAAAGAAATAATAGCTTTTAGGTAAAAAGTATTTTAACTTTCATACTGTCAAACTGCAGATAAAGAAACCGAGTCTCAGATTATGACTTCCCGAAGTCACCAAACTAGAAAGTGGCAAAGTCATACTTTCTTTCCTTAAGTTCAATTATTTTCCCTATTACCTTTAGGAAATGAGCTGGTGGCTTGAGAACCAAGCTATGTGGCTATATTCGGATCAATGGATGTGTTCAACTTCCAGGAAATATCTTTAGGAAGGAGATGTGCTCTTCCTTATTCTTTCTTTTCTGACTTCTGGAACACAGACATGATAGCTAGGCTCTAAGCCACTGTCTTGGACCATTTGGGGACACTTATTTGTTGAGAATGGTAGACAAGAGAGAAATCATCTAGGATCTTGGCACTGAGGAGCATCTGCCAGCCCTGAACTGTCTACCTCAAGTATTTTCATGAGAGAGAAACAACAACCCCCACCACCATCTTATTTAAGCCATTGTTATTTTGAGTTTACTTTCACTCAAAGCAAGATCTAATAATATTAACTGATGCTACCGGTAAAATGGACAAGTGAGTGTAGACATGCTTATAGAAAGGAAATGGATTGTCATCTTAGTTGGTAATCTCAATGGAAATTCAGGGTTATGTATCAATATTATCCTTATTGTGGCCTTGCTGGGTCTAGCTAGCAAAATGACCAACCATGGTGGACATTTGTTCTCTTTTTTTTTTTAATTTTGGTAATTTATTTTTTTTAAGATTTTATTTATTTATTTGATAGAGAGAGACACAGCGAGAGAGGGAACACAAGCAGGGGGAGTGGGAGAGGGAGGAGCAGACCTCCCACTGAGCAGGGAGCCCAATGTGGGGCTCAATCTCAGGACCCTGGAATCATGACCTGAGCCGAAGGCAGACGCTTAACAACTGAGCCACCCAGGCAGCTGGTTTTCTTTGTCTCATCAGCACGCCTTTCTTCGTTGGAAAATTTGTTACTTTTTCCATGTAACTCTAGTGGGATTGCTATTATGTTACTGTCCTCCTACTTAAGGGGGTCTGCAAGTGACTCAGGCATTTCTGCCTTATAATTGTGCCCCCTTCCATTTAATGGGATGATTGGTTCAATGGTAGGCACTTGACCCAAGCCAAGCTAATCAAAGTGCTCTGAGATTGTCTTAAACGGCTCTCGAAGGTAAAGCATCATTTGACTCAGGAGATACATGATCGGAAAGGTAAAACTGGGGCTGGTTGAAGGCTCAGACTTGATGACATTTAACTTCCTGAGCTAACTGCATTAACTTCCTATTGCTGCTATAACAAATGGTCAACAATGTAGTGGCTTAAAACATTATCATTTATTACCTTACAATTCTGGACGTCAGAAATCCAAAATCAATATCAGTGAGCTAAAGTCGAAGTATTGGCAGGGTTTGTTCCTTCTAGAGATTCTAAGGAGAATCTGGTTCCTTGTTTTTACCTGATGCAAAAAGCTACTTGCATTCTTTGGTTCATGGCCCTTTCTCCATCTTCAAAGCCAGCAGTGTAGAATCTTCAAATCTCTCTGTCTCTGTCTCTGTCTCTGTGTCTCCATCTTTCTTTTTGAACTCTGCTTCTGTTATCTCCTTCTATCATTCTGACATTTCTGCCTCCCCCTTTCCTTGTGATTACATTATATAATCCATATAATCTGGGAGAATCTCTCCAGGTCAAGATCCTTATCTTCATCTGCAAGGCCCCAAATTAACATATTCACAAGTTTGGGGGATTAGGATGTGTACATCATTGGGGCTTTCTACCGCAAAAACCTTTCTACCGGAAAGCCTTTGGGACACTCTACCATTAGTCTCTACCACACTAACCCATCCCTGGACTTGCAAAAAAATTATTTTCCTCTTCTCTTCCTCTTGTCACTTGCAAACAACAGTCCTAACTGATCATGCAACTTCCCATACTAAAGCTAACAGAATAAATACTTTGTGTCCTCTTAGAGTTGTAATTGCCTATAAGCCTCTTCATGCAGGTCAACATGACTTCCTCATGGGAATTCATCCGCCTACTGTACTCTAGTGAAGATTCCCAGGATTCATGAGTATTGATGGTCCTGGGTGAATCAAACAATGATACTGCCTTTTCCATATTCTTAACCCCAAGAAGTTTAGATATTAGAGTAAAATCAACACCAAATAGTAGCATATGGATTATTAAGACATTGTTTAGGATGTGCTTGTGCACTGGAAATCTCAGCCTCTTTGCAAGAGCTAAAACCTTATACAAATAAAAACTCTACACAATATATGAAAAGCAACTACTTGAACACTCTGAGTAAAAAACAGCAAGTAGATTATGGAGAAGACTGAAAACTTGAATGGCCTGTACAGGGGTGAATTTCTTTTCTTTTTTTCTTCTCTTTTATCTGCTGTTTTAGTGTTGACCTAAAGAAAACTCCGGTTGTATGTAACTATGCATCAGCATGGACAACTATAACTCTGAGAGAAACCCATCTTTCTAGCCAGAAGACTGGGAAAAGAGGCCCTCAGAAGTTGACGAGAATAACAGAAATATCAGAGAGCAGAGAGCTGGAGAATATATTCTAATTCTGTGTATAAACCAACATAAGTCCTAGGTTCATTCCAAAGCTTTGCACACATGAAATAGATGTCAGAGCCTCATCATAGAATATTCTAAATTTCCAGGATGTAATCCAAAATTACTCAACATGCAAAGAACCAGGAAAATATGATCAATTTTTAAGGAAAAAGACAATCAACAGATGCAAAGCCTGAGATAATCCAGATCAGGGCAAACCTTTTCTGTAAACAGCCAGATAGAAGGAATATTTTAGGTTATGTGGGCCATATGGTTTCTTTACTTTTTTTTATTATGTTATGTTAATCACCATACATTACATCATTAGTTTTTGATGTAGTGTTCCATGATTCATTGTTTGTGCATAACACCCAGTGCTCGATGCAGAACGTGCCCTCTTCAATACCCATCACCAGGCTAACCCATCCCCCCAACACCCTCCTCTCTAGAACCTTCAGTTTATTTTTCAGAGTCCATAGTCTCTCATGGTTTGTCTCCCCTTCTGATATCCCCCCCTTCATTCTTCCCCTCCTGCTATCTTCTTCTTTTTTTTTTTAACATATAATGTATTAATTGTTTCAGAGGTACAGGTCTATGATTCAACAGTCTTACACAATTCATACTGCTCACCATAGCCCATATGCTCCCCAATGTCTATCACCCAGCCACCCCATCCCTCCCACCCCCTACCACTTCAGCAACCCTCATTTTGTTTCCTGAGATTAAGAATTCCTCATATCAGTGAGATCATATGATACATGTCTTTCTCTGATTGACTTATTTCACTCAGAATAATACCCTTCAGTTCCATCCACGTTGTTGCAAATGGCAAGATTTCATTACTTTTGATGGTTGCATAATATTCCATATATATATATATACACCACATCTTCTTTATCCAGTCATCTGTTGATGGACATCTTGGCTCTTTCCACAGTTTGGCTTTTGTGGACATTGTTGCTATAAACATCAGGGTGTACGTACCCCTTCGGATCCCTGCCTTTATATCTTTGGGGTAAATACCCAGTAGTGCAATTCCTGGATCGTATGGTAGCTCAATTTTCAACTTTTTGAGGAACCTCCATACTGTTTTCCAGAGTCGCTGCACAAGCTTGCATTCCCACCAACAGTGTAGGAGGGTTCCCTTTTCTCCGCATCCCCACGAATATCTGTCGTTTCCTGACTTGTTAATTTTAGCCATTCTGACTGGTGGGAGGTAGTACCTCACTGAGGTTTTAATTTGGATTTCCCTGATGCCGAGCGATGTTGAGCACTTTTTCATGTGTCTGTTGGCCATTTGGATGTCTTCTTTGGAAAAATGTCTGTTCATGTCTTCTGCCCATTTCTTGACTGGATCATTTGTTCTTTGGGTGTTGAGTGTCATAAGTTCTTTATAGATTTTGGATACTAGCCTGTTATCTGATATGTCATTTGCAAATATCTTCTCCCATTCTGTTGGTTGTCTTTGGTTTTGTGGACTGTTTCTTTTGCTGTGCAAAAGCTTTTATCTTGATGAAGTCCCAGTAGTTCATTTTTGCCCTTGCTTCCCTTGCCTTTGGCGATGTTTCTAGGAAGAAGTTCCTGCAGCTGAGGTCAAAGAGGTTGCTGCCTGTGTTCTTTTCTAGGATTTTGATGGATTCCTGTCTCACATTTAGGTCTTTCAACCATTTTGTCTATTTTTGTGTGTGGTGTAAGGAAATGGTCCAGTTTCATTCTTCTGCATGTGGCTGTCCAATTTTCCCAACACCATTTGTTGAAGAGACTGTCTTTTTTCCATTGGACATTCTTTCCTGCTTTGTCAAAGATGAGTTGACCATAGAGCTGAGGGTCCATTTCTGGGCTCTCGATTCTGTTCCATTGATCTATGTGTCTGTGTTTGTGCCAGTACTATACTGTCTTGATGATTACAACTTTATAATAGAGCTGGAAGTCCGGAATTGGGATGCCACCGGCTTTGTTTTACTTTTTCAAAATTCTCTGGCTATTCAGGGTCTTTTCTGGTCCCATACAAATTTTAGGATTATTTGTTCCATTTCTTTGAAAAAAGTGGATGGTATTTTGATAGGGATTGCATTGAATGTGTAGATTGCTCTAGGTAGCATTGACATCTTCACAATATTTGTTCTTCCAGTCCATGAGCATGGAACGTTTTTCCATTTCTTTGTGTCTTCCTCAATTTCTTTCATGAGTGTTTTATAGTTTCCTGTGTACAGATTCTTTGCCTCTTTGGTTAGATTTATTCCTAGGTATCTTATGGTTTTGGGTGCAATTGTAAATGGGATCAACTCCTTAATTTCTCTTTCTTCTATCTTTTTGTTGGTGTATAGGAATACCACTGATTTCTATACATTGAGTTTATATCCTGCCACTTTACTGAATTCCTTTATGTGGAAAACCCAGAAGATTTCACCCCAAAACTGCTAGAACTCATTTTTGGGGTGGAGTCTTTTGGGTTTTCCACATAAAGTATCATATCATCTGCAAAGAGAGAGAGTTTGACTTCTTCTTTGCCGATTCGGATGTCTTTTATTTCTTTTTGTTATCTGATTGCTGTGGCTAGGACTTCTAAAACTACGTTGAATAGCAGTGGTGATAGTGGACATCCCTGCCGCGTTCCTGACCTTAGGGGGAAAACTCTCAGGTTTTCCCCACTGAGAATGATATTCGCTGTGGGTTTTTGATAGATGGCTTTTATGATATTGAGGTATGTACCCTCTATCCCTATACTCTGAAGAGTTTCGATCAAGAAAGGATGCTGTACTTTGTCAAATGCTTTTTCTGCATCTATTGAGAGGATCATATGGTTCTTGTTCTTTTTTTTATTAATGTATTATATCACATTGATTGATTTGCAGATGTTGAACCAACCCTACAGGCCAGGGATAAATCCCACTTGGTCGTGGTGAATAATCCTTTTAAAGTACTGTTGGATCCTATTGGCTAGTATTTTGGTGAGAATTTTTGCATCCAGGTTCACCAAGGATATTGGTTTGTAATTCTCCTTTTTGATGGGGTCTTTGTCTGGTTTGGGGATCAGGGTAATGGTGGCCTCATAAAACAAGTGTGGAAGTTTTCCTTCCATTTCTATTTTTTGGAACAGTTTCAGAAGAATAGGTATTAATTCTTCTTTAAATGTTTGATAGAATTCCCCTGGGAAGCCATCTGGCCCTGGGCTCTTGTTTGTTGGGAGATTTTTGATTATTGCTTCAATTTCCTTAGTGGTTATAGGTCTGTTCAGGTGCTCTATTTCTTCCTGGTTCAGTTTTGGTAGTTGATACATCTCTAGGAATGCACCCATTTCTTCCAGGTTATCTAATTTGCTGGCATAGAGTTGCTCATAATATGTTCTCGTAATTGTTTGTATTTCTTTGGTGTTGGTTGTGATCTCTCCTCTTTCATTCATGATTTTGTTGATTTGGGTCCTTTCTCTTTTCTTTTTGATAAGTCTGGCCAGGGGTTTATCACTCTTGTTAATTCTTTCAAAGAACCAGCTCCTAGTTTCCTTGATCTGTTCTACTGTTCTTTTGGTGTCTATTTCATTGATTTCTGCTCTGATCTTTATTATTTCTCTTCTCCTGCTGGGTTAGACTTTATTTGCTGTTTTTTCTCTAGCTCCTTTAGGCGTAAGGTTAGGTTGTGTATTTGAGACCTTTCTTGCTTCTTGAGAAAGGCTTGTATTGCTATATACTTTCCTCTTAGGACTGCCTTTGCTGTATCCCAAAGATTCTGAACAGCTGTGCTTTTATTTTCATTTGTTTCCATGAATTTTTTAAATTCTTCTTTAATTTCCTGGTTGACCCATTCATTCTTTAGTAGGATGCTCTTCAGCCTCCATGTATTTGAGTTCTTTCCAACTTTCCTCTTGTGACTGAGTTCTAGTTTCAAAGCATTGTGGTCCGAAAATATGCAGGGAACTCCAATCTTTTGGTACCGGTTGAGACCTGATTTGTGACCTAGGATGTGATCTACTTCTGGAGAATGTTCCATGGACACTAGAGAAGAATGTGTATTCTGTTGCTTTGGGATGGAATGTTCTGAATATATCTGTGAAGTCTATTTGGTCTGGTGTGTCATTTAAAGTCTTTATTTCCTTGTTGATCTTTTGCTTAGATGATCTGTCGATTTCAGTGAGGGGGGGTGTTAAAGACCCCCCACTATTATTGTATTGCTGTCTATGTGTTTCTTTGCTTTTGTTATTAATTGGCTGTTCCCACGTTAGGGGGATAGGTATTTACAATTGTTAGATCTTCTTGTTGGATAGACCCTTTAAATAGGATATAGTGTCCTTCCTCATCTCTTATTAGTCTTTGGTTTAAAATCTAATTTGTCTGATATAAGGATTGCCACCCCAGCTTTCTTTTGGTGTCCATTAGCATGGTCAATGGTTTTCCACCCCCTCACTTTCAATCTGAGGGTGTCTTTGGGTCTAAAATGAGTCTCTTGCAGACAGCATATCAATGGGTCTTGTTTTTTTATCCAATCTGATAGCCTATGTCTTTTGATTGGGGCATTTAGCCCATTTACATTCAGGGTAACTATTGAAAGATATGAATTTAGTGCCACTGTATTGCCTGTAAGGTGACTGTTACTGTATATTGTCTGTGTTCCTTTCTGGCCTATGTTGCTTTTAGGCTCTGTCTTTGCTGAGAGGACAACTTTCAGTATTTTTTGTAAGGCTGGTTTTGTGTTTGCAAATTCCTTTAGTTTTTGTTTGTCCTGGAAGACTTTTATCTCTCCTTCTATTTCAATGACAGCCTAGCTGGATATAGTATTCTTGGCTGCATATTTTTTTTCATTTTGTGCTCTGAATATATTATGCCAGTCCTTTCTGGCCTGCCAGGTCTCTGGATAGGTCTGTTGCCAATCTAATGTTTCTATCATTGTAGGTTATAAATCTCTTCTCCCAAGCTGCTTTCAGGATTTTCTCTTTGTCTCTCAGACTCGTAAGGTTTACTATTCGATGTCGGGGTGTTGACCTATTTTTATTGATTTTTGAGAGGGGTTCTCTGTGCCTCCTGGATTTTGATGCCTGTTTCCTTCCCCAAATTAGGGAAGTTCTCTGCTATTATTTGCTCCAATATACCTTCTGCCCCTCTCTCTCTTTCTTCTTCTGGGATCCCAATTATTCTAAAGTTGTTTTGTCTTATGGTATCACTTATCTCTCGAATTCTGCCCTCATGATCCAGTAGTTGTTTATCTCCCTTTTTCTCGGCTTCTTTATTTTCCAACATTTGGTCTTCTATATCACTAATCTCTCTTCTGCCTCATTTATCCTAGCAGTTAGATCCTCCATTTTTATTGCACCTCATTAATAGCCTTTTTGATTTCGACTTGGTTAGATTTTAGTTCTTTTATTTCTCCAGAAAGGGTTTCTCTAATAACGTCCATACTTTTTACAAGCCCGGCTAGTATCTTTAAAATCGTCATTCTGAACTCTAGTTCTGACAGCTTACTAATGTCTGTATTGATTAGGTCCCTGGCAATTGGTACTGCCTCTTGTTCTTTTTGTTGAGGTGATTTTTTCAGTCTTGTCATCTCATCCAGAGGAGAATAGACGAATGAGAGAACAAAATGCTAACAGGGTAACAACGTCCCCAGAAAATATACACTAAACAAATCAGAAAAGACCTGAAGCTGGGGGAAAAGAAAGGGAAAGAAAGAAAAAAGAAAAAGAAAAAGATAAAAACAAACAAAAACAAAACAAAACAAAAAAACAACAGAATATGATCAAACTTACTTAATTTTTAATTAAGGTACATAGATCAGTGCCACACACTAGATTTTGGGTGTATTTTGGTCTGTTAGAAGAAAGTGCCTCCCAAAATTTTAAAGAAAGAAAAACATATATGTACAAAAATAAGTGTTAATACAATGAAGGGATGGAATAAGACTGCATTGATGAAAATTATAAAAGATTTTATAAAAGGAATCGATAAGATAAGAAGTTGTTTGAAAAAAGAAAGAAGAGGATTTAAAAAAAAAAAAGAGAATGTGATCAGGCAGGAGACTAGAACAAAGCCATACACTAGAGATTTAGGGTACATTTTGATCGGTTAAAAGAGACTGTATCCCCAAATTTTAAAGAGAGAACAACATATATATAATATATACATGAAAAATAAGGGTAACTACTGTGAAGGGATAGAATATGACTCTAAAAATGAAAAATAAAAAAGATTTTTTAAAAAAGGGCTTGATAAGATGTTGGTTGAAAAAGGGAAAAAGAAAAATTTTTAAAAAAAGACAGTTAAAAAAATTAACTTTGAAAGACTAATGAATCATGGTAAAAAAGCCATGAATTCTATGTGCAGTATTCCCCTAGCGCTGGAGTTCTACTGTTCTCATTGATCGGTAAACTTGGTCTGGGTGGGCTGTGCTTGCTGATCCTCTGGGGGCGGGGCCTGTCGCCGTGGTTCCCAAATGTCTTTGCCAGAGGTGGAATTGCCCTGCCCTTGCCAGTCGGGGCTAAGTAATCTGCTGGGGTTTGCTCTCGGGAGCTTTTGTTCCCTGCAAGCCCTCCGTGCAGCTTTGGAGGACGAGAGTGAACTGGCAGCCTCCCAATCTCTGCCCCAGAGGAGCTGAGAACTCGGGGCCCCACTCCTCAGTGAGCCCCCAGAGAAAAGCAATCAATCACTCCCATCCACCCAGTCTCCGGCCGCACTCCACTCTCACCCAGCCCTGTGACCGAGCATTTCTATCTCTGGCGCATGACCCCGTGTGGTCTCCAAACCCGGCACATTCCTGCAGCGCGCTCCCACACCCCTCCTCCCGGGGCAGGAAGGGGAGTCTCCCTGGATCTGCCGCTTGTTGGGTCCCTGCTGGAGGAGCAGTGGCCCGACTGGGCTGCGGATCACAGTTTATGGCAACCCTGAGCTAAGAGCCGGCTCCTCGGCTCCGTCTCTGCAGCCGGCTTCCCCGCTCTGATACCCGGGAGCTCTGCCGCACTCAGTGACCCCCAGTCTCTCTGTAATCCCGAGGGTCCTGAGACCACATTGTCCCAGTGAGGGTTCCACCCCCCGCTTAGCCACTGGAGCGACATCCCTCAGTGGAGCTGACTTCTAAACGTTCCGATTTTGTGCTCCGCAGCTCTATCACTTGCCAGAAGCAGCCGACGAGGCCCCCTCCCCTGCCGTCTATCCTCCTGAATATCGCCTCGGATTCACTTCTCCGCACGTCCTACCTTCCAGAAAGTGGTCGTTTTTCTGTTCAGAGAGTTGTTGCTATTCTTTTCTTCGATCTCCTGTTGCGTTCATAGGTGTTCAGAATGGTTTGATCCCTATCCAGCTGAATTCCTGGGACCACATGAAATTTATGTCTCCTACTCCTCCGCCATCTTGCTCCTCCCCGCCCCCTGCCCGCAGGTGCGTCTTAAACCGGGCCATATGTTTTCTGTCACAACAACTCAACACTCTCGTTGTAGTACAAAAGCAGTTATAGACAATATTTAAATGAACGAGTATGATAGTGTTCCAATAAAATTGTATTTATGGAAACAAATTTGAATTTCATATAACTTTAACATATCATAAAACATGAGCGTGCTTTTGATTTTTCTCCCAATGAGTTAAAATTTTATTTTAATTAAAACTTTAGTTTAGTGTGAAAACAATTCTTTGCTCATGGGCCGTATAAAAAACAGGCAGCAGGTTAGATTTAGCTCACAGGTTTTAGCTTGCCATCTCCTGTCTAGCTGTTGGAATTAAGACTCTAAAGTAGCTATTATAACAATACTCCATGTGGTAAAGATCAACACTCTTGAAATGAATGGAAAAATAGAAGTTCTCAGCTGAGAAATGGAAACTATCTATCCTTATCTATCTTATCTATCTATCATCTATCTACCTATCTAAAACTAACAGTAATTTTATTTTTTATTTTTTTTAAAGATTTTATTTATTTACTTGAGAGAGAGAGAGAGCAGTGTCAGAGGGAGAAGCAGACTCCCGGCTGAGCAGGGAGTCCGATGTGGGACTCGATCCCGGGACTCCAGGATCATGACCTGAGCCGAAAGGAAGTCGCTTAACCAACTGAGCCACCCAGGCGCCCCTAACAGTAATTATAAAACAGAAAAATACTTTATCAGAAATAAATGTCAAGAAACTCAGAAAATCCTCAAATAATCTCAGTAATTCTCTGCTCCACCAACATACCCGATAAGGTTAAAATAAACCCTATATTATGAGGAATGAAACAAAATTTCTGAAGCAGAATGAGCTTTTATAGTGCAGGACCTCAGACTACAACTTCTAGATATTGGATGTTAGTTTATTCTTATGTGGACTGGAGAAAGGAATGAGAAATGTGTTCTCAACTACAGAATACCTGGAAGATAAAAACATTTTTGTCATTTTTAGTATTTGTTTTTTGTTGTTTTTGTTGTTTTATCTTTATAAGCCTTTATTTTAAAAGCATACATATCTATAAAAAACTTTCCAATGATACAAAAGTATTTATGTTAATTCATAAAATATAAAATGGAAGTTATTTCTCATCTTTCAACTCCAATCCTGAGAGATAAATACTAACACTTTGTGTATCTTCTCAAACTCTTTACTATGCACATAAAATAAATGTATTCAAAAGTTTTTCTTTTAAATAAAAATAGGGTCACATACATATCTTACAATTTGTTCTTTTTATCCACTGATGTGATGTGTACATTTTCCACTTAGAATATTCAGATATACTCATTCTTTTTGAAGGGTATTTAGTGTGAATGTACTGTTATTACCTAACCACTTTCCTATTGAAGATTGTGGTAGATTAATTTATGGATGCCAATTCTCCACTCTTTTATAGTACATCTAACACCCTTGCCATGGCTTCCTAGTGAGCTTGGTATAATTACTGGTGTCTTGACTTTGGCTTGGCTACGTTACTTACTTTGTCCATTGGACTGTTATTAGATGTGACAGAAGCAGAAGCTTGAAATATGCTTGTGCACTTGGGCTTGCCCTCTGGTTCTTCTATTATTCCCAAGAAGAGCATGTTCCAGGTAGTCACTGACCCCTTTTGTCTGCCTCCCACAGAAGGAAACCAAGCAGAGCTTTCCCAGCCAACCTGTAGACATTGTGAGTATGAGAATAAATGCTTGCTTTTGTAGGACACTGAGTTTTAGAGTGTTTTTGTTAGGTGGTATCATGATGGCAATAGCAGACTTTGTATTATTATAAAAAAAAAATACAATAAATATCCCTCCCTTTACACTTATCTTGCAACTTTCAGCCAGGTAAATTCCTAGAAGCATAATAGCTAAGTCAAATCTTAGTATTTTTGAAGCTAGCTAGATAATGGTGGTGGTAGTAAATATTAACATTTGTTAAACATTTTCTACATTCCACTCTCTAAGTCTTTCACATGTGTCCAGAACTGTAAAGGGTCTGAAATTTTATTCTACTTGCAAGCTAACAAGTTATCCCACCACAGTTTCATAGATGATTGACAGAGACATGGGACTCCTGAATCCAAGGACTTTGTTACTTATGACCAGCAGCATAAGTATCAGCATGTTTGTATTCGTACCCCTTGCTCCCAAAGCACCAGAGAGGCATCACAGATTGATCCAGATGGATAACTGCACATGGATTGTGTTACAGGAAAGGATCTTTTTTTTTTTTTTAAGATTTTATCTATTCGACCAAGAGAGACACAGCGAGAGAGGGAACACAAGCGGGGGGAGTGGGAGAGGGAGAAGCGGGCTTCCTGCCGAGCAGGGAGCCCAATGCGGGGCTCGATCCCAGGACCCTGGGACTATGACCTGAGCTGAAGGCAGACGCCCAACGACTGAGCCACCCAGGCGCCCCAGGAAGGGATCTTTGAGTTTAGGGGACCCAAATCTCTCATAATAGATGGTAAGCAAACCTGCCCCCCTTTACTCCAGAGGCAGATCCTAGCTCTATTTTCCAAGGCTATTCACTATATAAATATTTTTGAAAAGATAGGCTAGAACAAAGGGAAGTCAGTGCCTGTCCTCACAAGTCATAGAGAAATATGAGAGATTTATGGACAATCATTTCCTAGTGGTATTATTAACTTACTCCTCTCTACAAATATGGACCTAGAGCACAGAAAATTTAGTAAATTTCCCAAAAGCATACAGCTAAAGAATAGGAGAGTCAGGCATATTGGTCAATATTTCTAAGACAAAGATTTTTGTTTAGGAAAAATCTTTAATACTACAATTGTGGAATAAGGAATGTAGGAACCCAATTTTTTCATTATCATGTAAAAAGTAGTCTTTTTGTCTTTATTAAGCTGTTCAGTTTATATAAGAAAAGAAATTGTATCTTGATAGCACTATAGCTAGAGAAAACATTTTCCATAAATAATTCTTTTAAGAAGCCAGGTTGCTTTCCAGGAAGGGAGTGTATGGGGGTAGGAAATGAAACCAGCCAAGCTGTCAAGGGCTTCAAGAGGCAATATGCACTTCAGAGCTAATGTAGAAGATTGATTTTATCATCAATATGTTTGATTAAATTTACTACCTTGGCGGATCCTCTGCACTGGTTTTTATAGAGAAACAATGAAGAAAGAAATGTAAATATGGATTTTTCTATTTGTTGAGAGCCAGAGGAGAAAAAATTCTACTTTGTAATGTAGTCTTATTAAATGTTCTATAAAGATTAAGCCTTTTACCACCCAACAATTGTTGTACCAAGACATATAAGTGATACCTTAAGCTCAACCGAGCATTTTTAATGGAATATGTATATATATATTAATATTCTGTAAGGGGTTACCACTATTGTAAGAATAAGGTACCAATTGCATTCAAATATAATTAAGAAGGATCTACAAAGATCTACAGAAAACCTTAGAAATAAAGAAATAGATCCTGAGAAATAAGATTTATAAATTGGTTGTTTAGAATTCAATGTCTGCCTGAAATGTTATGTTAATTTTCACTTTTTCACCTACCTGATACTTTCTATATTTTGGATGAGACACATTTCTGTTGTAGTGTTGATCCATAGCCTTGTTCCCTCAGAGCCTTGTATTTTGAAGGGCTGGACTAATCTTTGATGTCTATAACCAGGAGCATTCTTATTCTTTTCGGGAATACTTATCGAAATGCATTACTTGCATTTAACTCATCAAATCAGTTCTTTTATTTTTAAGATTTTATTTATTTATTTGAGAGAGAACACAAGTGGGGGAAGGGGCACAGGAAGAGGGAGAAGCAGGGAGCCCAAAATGGGGCTCAATCCCAGGACTCTGGGATCATGACCTGAGCTGAAGGCAGATGTTTAACCAACTGAGCCATCCAGGCGCCCCTCATCAAATCAGTTCTTTAATGTATGTATGTATGTGTATATTTTTAATGAGCTTTTAAGAGAGAGATGTGATTTTTCCCAAACCACAGAAAAATAAATAATGTTATCCTTTTCACTCCATAAATAAAACAATTTTAGGTTATTCATCTGATTTATTGACTCATGGAATTCAAGGACGTACTCAATATCTTAGAATGTAACTAAATCTCGGAAACAATTGAACCAAGGTCCTGACTACAGTTATGATAACATTTCACCCAGACATTGAATTCTAAACAACCCTTTATAGATCTTATTTTTCATCAGTTTTCCCACTATTGCATAAGTTCTCTTGACCAAAAATCATGTGGAAGAGAATTCTATACTGGGGATATACATACAGAACCATGTATGAAAATGGAAATCCCCATAGTCACCATGGGGATGGGGCATAGGTTGTGAGGAAAAGGAGCAGAGCTGGGGAGACCCTCAGTGGGCCTATCAGTGATATCCTTTACCTTCCCTCTGATTTACTAAAGCAAGTTGCAGTTTACCCTTTTGTATGTAAAATGGCACAAATTAATTGGAAAATAGGCAAAAAAAAAAGAGATATAAATAAAAAAGCCCAAATAACTATGTGAGGATAATAGTTATGTTCCCAAGCCTGCAGGTTAGGAATACAGAGCAAATCAATCATTCAATTCTGATACATACGTTGTTGACATTTAGAGTTAACTATATAATAATTATCCCATTTTCTCCAATAAAACTCAGGTAATCCCCAGTGCTTATGGATTGACTCATTCATTTATTCAACTGCGTACATTGAGATTTTACTATATGCCGGGAATTTTACCAGATTATGAAGTACAGTAGAAGTACATTAGAGAAGTACATTTATTTTATTTTGTGAATAGATCATACAACCAAATGATTTAGAATCAAAATAATAAGAGATATGCACTGTAAAGTTTTGTTCACATAGAAGTTCCCCTTTTGTGCTTTTTGTCTTGGTTTTATTATTAATAGTGTCCCCTTTATTTTCAAAAGTGTTTTGGTTTAAATAATAAACACAAGAGAAAAAAATCTATAAACTTGAAAACAGAAAAATAATAGAGAAAATCAATGAACCCAAAAGCAAGTCCTTTGAAAAAAAATCAATAAAATTGATAACTTTTACCCAGATTGACCAGAAAAAAAGAAAGAAGACAAAAATTACCAATATTAGGAATGAAAGAGAAACTATCATGACAGATCCACACAGAGAGTGAAAGGATAATAAAACAAGACCACCAACAACTCTCAGCCCATAAATCAACTTAGATAAAATGGACAAATCATTAAAAGATGGAAACTACAAGGGACACCTGGGTGGCTCAGTCAGTTAAGCATTTGACTCTTGATTTTGGGTCAGGTCATGATCTCAGGGTGATGAGACTGAACCCTGAATTGGGTTCCGCACTGGGCGTGGAGCCTGCATGAGATTCTCTCTCTCCCTCTGCCCCTCCCCCCACTCATGCACTCTATCTCTCTCTCTCTCTCAAAAAAAAAGACGTAAACTACCTAAACTCCTTCAAACAAAACAAAACAAAACCCAAACAAAATTGCAATAGTCCTAGAACTATTAAAGAAATTGAATTTGTAGTTAAAAAACGTTTCAACAAAGACTGTTTCAAGCCTAGATGCTTCACTGGCAAATCCTAAGAAATATTTAAGGAAAACTAATGTCAATTCTATACAATCTCTTTTAGAAAATATAAGAAGAGGAAACACCCATACATTTTATGAGGCTGGAATTATCCTACTATCACAGCCAAACACATTATTATAAAAGAAAAATAAAAACCAATATCCCTCCACAAACACAGACACAAAAATTCTCAACAAACTATTAGCAAATCAAATCTGGGAATATATAAAAAGGATAATACAGATTGACCAAGTGCGGCTTATCCTAAGAATGCAATTGGTTAAACTTGTGAAAAATCAATGTGATTCATCAGATTACCAGACTAAAGAAGAAAAAAAATATGATTATCTCAATAGTACTTGATAAAGTTTAATATCTCTTCACAATAAAAACTCTCAGCAAACTAGGAATGGACAGAAACTTACTTAACCCGATAAAGGACAACTATAATAACCCTACAACTAAAATCAAATTTAGTGGAAACAAGGCAAGGATATCTTTCTTTCACCACTCCTATTCATCATCAGAGTAAAAATCCTAGCCAATGCAAGAAGTGAGAAAAGTAAAGTTATTCAGATTATAAGGGGGAAAAATATTTGCAGATGACAGGATTGTTTATGTAGAAAATCCCAAAGAATAGGTAAAAAAAAAGTTCCTAAAACTGATAAATGAGTTTTGCAAGGCCATAGGATAAAACATCAAAATACAAAAGTCAATTATATTTCTATACGGTATTTCCATATTCTATATATTTCTCTATTATAAGAATAAACACTCAGATTTGAAATTTTTAAAAATGCTAGTTTAAATAATATCCCAGGGTGCCTTGGTGGCTCAGTCGGTTAAGCGTTCAACTCTTGATTTCTGCTCAGGTCATGATCTCAGGATTGTGAGATCAAGATTGAGCCTTGTGTCGTGTTCTGCACTCGCTCATCAGGGAGTCTGCTTAAGATTCTTTCGCTCGTGATGCCTGGGTGGCTCAGTCAGTTAAGCGTCTGCCTTCAGCTCAGATCATGATCCCAGGGTCCTAGGGTAGAGCCTCGCATCTGGCTCCTTGCTCAGTGGGGAGCCTGCTTCTCCCTCTGCCTGCCACTCCCCCTGTTTGTGTTCTCTCTCTCTGACAAATAAATAAATAAAATCTTTAAACAAAAAAAGATTCTCTCTCTCTCTCCCTTTCCCTTTCCCTCTGCCCCTCCCCCTACTTGTGCACACACACTCTCTCTCAAATAAATAAATAATCTAAAAAAATAAAAATAAAATCTAACAAACTATGTACAGGACCTATATGCTGAAAACTCCAAAATACTGATTAAAGAAGTCAAAGAAGACCTAAAGAAGTAAAGAGATGTATCATATTCATGGATTGATAGACTCAATAATATTAATGTTAAATTCTCCCAAATTTGATATATAGATTCAGCATATTCCCAGTCAAAACCCTAGCAGAATTTTGTGTAGGTATTAACAAGTTGATTGATTGATTGATTGATTTTACTTCAAATAATTTTCTTTGTTGTTAAAATATGGAATTCTGAAATAGTTTTTTTTAAGTTTTCTTTTTTCATTTAAATTCCAGTTAGTTAACATAGTGTAATATTAGTTTCAGGTGTACAATATAGTGATTCAACACTTTCATACATCACCCAGTGCTCATTACAACAGTGCACTCCTTAATTCCCATCACCTATTTAACCCACCCCTCCACCCACCTCCCCTCTGGTAACCATCAGTTTGTTCTCTATTATAGTGTCTGTTTCTTGGTTTCCCTCCTCTCTCTCTCTCTCTTTTTTTCCCCCTTTGCTCATTTGTTTTGTCTCTTAAATTCCATGTATGAGTGAAATCATATGGATTTGTCTTTCTCTAACTTATTTTGCTTAGCATAATCCTCTCTAGCTCCATCCATATCTTTGCAAATGGCAAGATTTCATTCTTTTTTATGGCTAATAGCCCACTGTATATAAGTATACATACAACATCCTCTTTATCCATTCATCAGTTGATGGATACTTGGGCTGTTTCCATAATTTGACTATTGTAGATAATGCTGCTACAAACATCAGGGTACATATATCCCTTTGAATTGGTATTTTTGTAATCTTTGGGCAAATACCTAATAGTGCAATTGCTGGATAAATAGGGTAGTTCTATTTTTAACTTTTTGATGAACCTCCAAACTGTTTTCCACAGTGGCTGCATCATTTGCATTCCCACCAACAGTACAGGAGGGTTCCCCTTTCTCTGCATCCTTGCCAACACCTGTTGTTTCTCATGTTGTCGATTTTAGCCATTCTGACAGGTGTGAGGTGATATCTCATTGCAGTTTTGATTTGTATTTCCCTGATGATCAGTGATGTTGAGCATCCTTTCATGTGTCTGTTGGCCATCTGTATGTCTTCTTTGGAAAAATGTGTTGTCATGTCTTCTGCTGATTTTTTAATTAGATTATTCATTTTTGGGGTGTTGAGTTTTATAAGTTCTTTACATATTTTGGATACTAACCCTTTATCATATACGTCATTTGCAAATATCTTCTCCCATTCTGTAGGTTAACTTTTAGTTTTGTTGATTGTTTCTTTTGCTGTGCAGAAGCTTTTTATTTTTATGAAGTCCCAGTAGTTTATTTTTGCTTTTATTTCCTTGCCTCAGGAGACATATCTAGTAAGAAGTTGTTACAGCCTGTGTTCTCTAAGATTTTGATGGTTTCAAGTCTCACATTTAGGTCTTTAATCCATTTTGAGTTTATCCTTGTGTATGCTGTAAGAAAGTGATCCAGTTTCATTCTTCTGCATGTTGCTGTACTGTTTTCCCAACACCATTTGTTGAAGAGACTTTTTTTTTTTAAGATTTTATTTATTTATCTGACAGAGAGAGACACAGCGAGAGAGGGAACACAAGCAGGGGGAGTGGACGAGGGAGAAGCAGGCTCTCCGCGGAGCAGGGAGCCTGATGCGGGACTCGATCCCAGGATGGTCTTGGGATCATGACCCGAGCCAAGGGCAGATGCTTAACGACTGAGCCATCCAGGCACCCCAAAGAGACTGTCTTTTCTCACTGGATATTCTTTCCTGCTTTGTCAAAGATTAGTTGACCATAGAGTGTGGGTTCATTTCTGGGTTTTCTATTCTGTTCTATTGATCTATGTGTTTATTTTTGTGCCACTACCATATTGTTTTGATCACTACAGCTTTGTAATAGGACTTGAAGTCCAGAATTGTGATGCCTCTAGCTTTGCTTCTCTTTTTCAAGTTGCTTTGACTCTTCAGGGTCTTTTGTTGTTCCATGCAAAATTTAGGATTGTTTGTTCTAGCACTGAAAATGCTAGTGGTATTTTGATAGGGATTGCATTAAATGTGTAGATTGCTTTGCGTAGTAAAGACATTTTAACAATGTTTGTTCTTCCAATCCATGAGCATGGAATGTTTTTCCATTTCCTTGTGTCATCTTCAATTTCTTTCATAAGTGTTTTACAGTTTTCAGAGTATGGGTCTTTCACTTCTTTGATTGGGTGTATTCCTAAATGTCTTAATGTTTTTGGTGCAATTAGAAATGCGATTGATTCCTTAAATTCACTTTCTGCTGCTTCATTATTAGTGTATAGAAATGCAACACATTCCTGTATGTTGATTTTGTATCCTGCGACTTTACTGAATTCATTTATCAGTTCTAGCACTTTTTGTGTGGAGTCTCTTGGGCTTTCTATATAGAGTACCATGTAATTGTAAATAGTGAAAGTTTGACTTCTTCCCTGCTGATTTGGATGCCTTTATTTCTTTTTGTTGTCTGCTGGCTGAGGCCAGTTCTTCCAGTACTACACAAAATAACAGTGGTGAGAGTGGACATCCCTGTCTTATTCCTGACTATAGAGGAAATGCTCGGTTTTTCCTGTTTGAGGATGATATTAGCTGTGAGTTTTTTATCCACGGTCTTTATTATGTTGGGTTATGTTCCCTCTAAATCTACTTTATTAAGGGTTTTTATCATGAATAGATGTTGATGCTTTTGCTGCATCTATTGAAATAATCATATGGTTCTTATCCTTTCTTTTATTAACGTGGTGTATCACTGATTGATTTACAAATATCAAATCACCCTTGCAATCCAAGAATAAATCCCATTTGATCATGGTGAATGATTTTTTAATGTACTGTTGGATTCAGTTTGCTAGTATTTTGTTGAGAATTTTTGCATCCATGTTCATCAGGGATATTGTCCTATAGTTCTCTTTTTTAGTGAAGTCTATCTGTTTTTGGTATCAGGGCAATGCTGGTCTTATAGAATGAATTTGGAAGTTTTCCTTCCTTTTCCATTTTTGGAATAGTTTGAGAAGAATACGTATTAACTCTCCTTTGAATGTTTGGTAGAATTCTCTTGTGAAGCCATCTGGCCCTGGATTTTTATTTGTTGGAAGTTTTTTGGTTACTGATTTTCTTTGCTGGCTATTGATCTGTTCAAGTTTTCTATTTCTTCCTGTTTCAGTTTTGGTAGTTTATATGTTGGACTTTTTTCCATTTCTTCCAGGCTGTCCAATTTGTTGGCATACAGTTTTTCATAATATTCTCATGTAATTGTTTGTATTTCTGTGGTGCTGGTGTGTTATTTGTGATTCTCTCATTTGTGATTTTATTTATTTGGGTCCTCTCTCTTTTCTTTTGATAAGTCTGGCTAGAGGTTTATCAATTTTAATTATCAATTAATTGAAAAAATAATTAAAATAAGATAAATTAATTAAATAAATGGAGAGATGTATCATGTTCATGGATTGATAGACTCAATATTAATGTTAAATTCTCACCATTTTGATATATAGTTTTGGCATATTCCCAATCAACACCCTGGGGAGAATTTTATGTAGGTATCAACAAGCTGATTTAATTTCTAAGGAAAGGCAAAGGAACTAGAATAGCCAAAAATTTTTGAAAAAGAAGAACAAAGTTGGAGGACTACACCTCCTGATTTCAAGAATTACTATAAACTACACTAACTGAAGACAGTGTAGCACTGATGGAGAGAGAGACACAAAGATCAACGAAACAGAGTTGAGAGCCTGGAAACAGACTTGTGATTTTTAGATAGATTAATTGATTTTTGACAAAGATGCAAAGGCAATTCAGTGGAGGAATGATGCATAATTTATTCCAACAATAGTGTGAGAATAATTAAATGTCCATAAGAAAAAACAAAAACAAAACCCCCACAACCTATACCTCATACCTTCTTTTTAAAAATCTACTTTAAATGGATCATAGACGTAAAGATAAAACAGAAAATGATACAACTTTTAGGAGAAAATGTAAGAAAAAAATCTGCATGGCCTAGGATTAGGGTAGGAGTTTTTAGGTATGACCTCCAAAAGCACTGTTCATAAAAGAAAAAACTGATAAGTTGTACTCTATCAAAATTAAAAACTTCTGCTCTGCAAAAAACAGTGCACAGAGAATGAAAAGACAAGCCACAGATGGGGAGAAAATGTGGTCAAAAAATATTTTGATAAAGGACTTGTGTCTCAAAACATTTATTTGAGAAATAAATCACACTTTATTTAAGAAAAGAAACCACTCGATTTTAAAAGTGGGCAAAAGATATATATGTGTGAAAATATGTTCAACATCGTTAGTCATCAAGGAAATCGAAATTAAACTGCAGCAAGATACCACTACACACTTACTAAAATGACTTAAAAAATGCTAACAATATCACGTGTGGACAAGGATGAGGAGCAACTAAGAATGTCATACATTTTTGATGGATATGCAAAATGATAGAGCCACTCAGGAAAGCAGTTCAGCAGTCTCTTACAAATTTACCTAGTATATAATGTGGCAATCCCACTCACAGGTGTTTATCCAAGAGAAATGAAAAAATTATTTTCTCACAAAAACCTCTATGTAAATATGGATAGCAGCTTTATTAATGATCACCAAAAACTGGAAACAACCCAAATGTCCTTCAACCAGGGAATGAATAAGCAAACTGTGATGTATCCATAGAGTGGAATGTTAGTCAGCTACAAAAGTGAGTCATTATTATTTTTTAAACAACTACAAAAACCCACTAATTTCTCACAGTTCTGGAGGCTGGGAAATCCAAGATCAAGATGCTAGCAGATTCAGTGTCGGTGAGGACCCTCTACCTAGTTTTCTGTTGGCTGCCCTGCTGTATCCTCACATGGAGGGGAGGGTGGGAGAGATCTTGTGTCTTTCCCTTTTTCTAAGAGCATTAATCCCACTCTAAAGGCCCCACCCTCAGGATTTAGTCTAACACTAATCACCTCTCAACAGTCCCACCTCAAAACACTATTATGTTGGGGATTAGGGCATCAATATATGAAATCTTGGGGGAGATCCTCAGTCCACAGAACATTCTCTCTGCTACATTATGTTGTCTTAAGGTTTGTCAGTGAGAGAATGAGGGAGATATTGGTAGGCTGTTAGGGAAGCAGTGTCAAGTCAATGTGTTTTTTAGGATGGTAGAGACTTTGAGTCTAGTTTTAGGCCTATGAGAAGGAGCCAAGTGGAGGGTGAAGGTGGGTAAGTGATGGAGTAAGGTCCCTGAGGAGGTAGTGGGAATTAGAGTATGCCTGTGTCTCTATAGGACTAAGCAATTATGGGACGCCTGGGTGGCTCAGTTGGTTAAGCATCTGCCTTTGGCTCAGGTCATGATCCCAGGGTTCTAGGATCGACCCCTCATCGGGCTCCCTGATCAGCGGGGAGCCTGCTTCTCCCTCTCCCACTCCCCCTGCTTGTGCTCTCTCTCTTGCTCTCTCTCTCTGCCAAAAAAAAAAAAAAAAGAAATGTTAGGAATAAGTAATTCTATGTATGAGTAATTATTGATTCAATTTGCTCTTCCCTGGGGCCTTCTTGTGACATTATTATCAATCTTCCAGTAACCTTATTCATTTAAAGAAGTAGGATGCTTTAAGTAATCTCCAAGACCATGTTTTATCTTTATAGCTTTTCTATAAAGTCTACCATCCCAGAACTGAAAAGAATTTTCTGTTAAAAAATGAATTATTGATTCATATAACAACATGGATGAATCTTAAATGCATCTGGTCACTGAAAGAGTTTAGACCCCAAAGTGCTATGACTCCATTAGTATGACATTTTAGAACAACAAAAGCATAGGTATGGAAAACAAATCAGTGGTTTCCAGTGGCCAGGAGGTGAGGGGTGGGGTTGACTGTAAAGGGGAAGTGTGATGGCATTTTGAGAGTGAAGAAACTGTTGTGTAAACAACTATGGTGGGAGAATAAGTCTCTAATAATTTGCCAAAAGCCATAGAACTGTACACCACAAAAAGTGAATTTTACTGTATGTAGATTAAATAAAATCAACCAGGATGTAGGCAGAACACAAGATGCATGCAGACTGGCCCAGGTGAATCTAACTGTATTACAAATAAATCAAATAGCCACACTGAAGCAGGTGGAGAACAAAAGGAGCTGATCTAAGTCACTTTGGAGAACAGTGTTTTGACTGGATACTCTAAGGCTAAAGCAAAAAGAACAGTGCTAAAGCAATATACTCTAGTTTTCTTGTTTTTAAAGAATTATTTATTTATTTTAGAGAGAGAGAGTGAGCAATAGAGGGTGAGAGAGCGGAGGGCACGAAGGAGAGGGAGAGAGAGAGAACCCTCAAGCAGAACCCCCCAACCCTGGGGCTCAATCCCAGGACCCCAAGATCATGACCTGAGCCAAAATCAGGAGTCAGCCACTAAACCAACTGAATCACCCAGGCACCCCCAATATGCTCTAGTTTTAAATTTGTTTCTCTTTGGGTATGGCTGAGCGATTTTAAAAACTACTTTATATGTATACTAGGATTGAACAAATAATATATTGTGGATAATGAGAGTCAGGATTCCTACAGTCATGGAAGTTAAAAGTCATGAAAGACAAAGGTTAGAATAAGCTGTGGTGCTGGATTTGAGTGGCAGTATTGGTAGGAACTCATGTTTTGTTTATGTATATATATATATATGCAAATACATAAATAAATAGATATAGAACTATAGATATGTATGTATATGCATGGGTTGATATATAAATGTGTGTTTCCTATCTCTATCTTTTGAGAGGAACTATCAGCACTGATTTTAAATATCATTACTTCATAAAACGGAACAGGGCTCCTTGGAGAAATGGTTGAATCTAGGGCTGAGCAGGGAAAATACAAGATGAGCATGGAAATATTGCAGTCACAGAAAGTAAGGAAGTGCTCAAGAAAATTTTTTTTAAAAAGGAAGAGGGGACACAGCAGCTCCTTCATGATCTCTGAATGGCCAAAGCTAGAACAATTTTATTGCTAGAGCAATAAAATGATGATCATATTGAATTATAATCCAAAGAACAAAACAAATATCCATAAGCCCACACTGATATAAAGAAACAACTGAATAAATCTGAATAAATCAATGCGAGAAAATATACAAATCCTCTCTACAAAAGAATTCCAATTAATAAATGAGGAACATGGAAAGTTGCTCTTAGCACACCATAGTAATAACTGCTCTTGGCAAGATAAACCAACTATCTTACTGTCAGTAAGAGTAAGATTTTACTGGAGAAATCTAGTAGACATCACCTAAGCGAGTGATGGACCTTAACTTTAACAGTAATAAGACATATGTGTTACATAGCCCCAGGCATCAGGCACCGAGAAGTGCACATCACTTCTGTGGTATTCATCTCAAAATGCATAATCTTGTTCTAACCATGAGAAATTATTACGAACCCAAACTAAGGGACATTTACAAAATAACTGCCCAGCAGTCTTCGAAAATCCCAAGGTCATGAAAGACAAAGACTGAGGATATTTGGCAAGATGGCGGAGGAGTAGGAGACCTGGATTCCGTCTGGTCTCAGGAATTCAGCTGAATAGGGATCATACCATTCTGAACACCTACAAACTCAACAGGAGATCGAAGAAGAGAGTAGCAACAACTCTCTGAACAGAGAAGCGACCACTTTCTGGAAGGTAGGACATGCGGAGAAGTGAAAACGAGGCGATATTCTGGAGGATAGACGGCAGGGGAGGGGGCCTCCGTCGGCTGCTTCTAGCAAGTGATAGAGCCGCGGAGCACAAAATCGGAACTTTTAGAAGTCGGCTCCGCTGAGGGACGTCACTCCAGTGGCTAAGCGGGGGTGGAACCCTTGCAGGACAGTGTGGTCCCAGGATCCTCGGGGTCACAGAAAGATCGGGGCTGCCTGAGTGCGGCAGAGCTCCCAGGTATCGGAGCGGGGAAGCTGGCTGCAGAGACGGAGCCGAGGCGCAGGCTCTCAGCTCGGGGTTGCCATAAACCGTGATCCGCGGCCCAGTCGGGCCACTTCTCCTCCAGCAGGGACCCAACAAGTGGCAGATCCGCGGAGACTCCCCTTCCTCCCTCAGGAGGGGTGGCGCAGGAGCACGCCACAGGGATCTGCTGGGTTTGGAGACTCCACACGGGGTCGGGTGCCAGAGATAGAAACGCTTGGTCACAGGCCGGGTGAGCAGGGAGTACGGCCAGAGACCCGGGAGACAGGAGTGATTGACTGCTTTTCTCTGGGGGCGCACTGAGGACCTGGGCCCTGAGTTCTCGGCTCCTCCGGGTGGAGAGTGGGAGGCCACCATTTTCACCCTGGTCCTCCAAAGCTGTACTGAGAGCTTGCAGGGAACAAAAGCTCCTGAGAGAAAACCCGAGCAGCTTGCTCAGCCCAGACCTACAAGGGCGGGGCAATTCCGCCTCAGACAAAGACATTTGGGAACCATGGCAACAGGCCCCTCCCCCAGAAGATCAGCAGTAACACCCAGCAAGCCAAGACCAAGTTTACTGATCAAGGAGAACGGGAGAACTCCAGCGCTAGGGGAATACTGCACATAGAATTAATGGCTTTTTTACCATGATTCATTAGTTTTTCAAAGTTAATTTTTTTCTACCTTTTTTTAAATTGTTTTTCCCTTTTTCAACCAACATCTTATCAATCCCTTTTTTTAAAAAAACATTTTTTATTTTTCATTTTTAGAGTCATATTTTATCCCTTCATAGTAGTTACCCTTATTTTTGGCATATATATATAAGTTGTTCTCTCTTTTAAAATTTTGAGGTACAGTGTCTTCTAACAGATCAGAATATACCCTGCATCACTAGTGTATGGCTTTGTCCTAGTCTCCTGCCTGATCACATTCTCTCCCTTTTTTTTCTTTTTTTTTAAATCTTCTTCTTTCTTTTTTCAAACAACTTCTTATCTTATCGATTCCCTTTATAAAATCTTTTATAATTTTCATCTTTATAGTCATCTTCCATCCCTTCATTTTATCAACCCTTATTTTGTACATATATAAGTTGTTCTTTCTTTAAAATTTTAGGAGGCACTTTCTTCTAACAGACCCAAATACACCCAAAATCTAGTGTGTGGCACTGATCTATGCATTAGCCTGATCATATTTGATCATATTCTGTTTTTTTTTGTTTTGTTCTGTTTTTGTTTGTTTTTATCTTTTTCTTTTTTTTTCTCTTTCTTTTTTCTTTCTTTCCCTTTCTTTTCCCCTGGTTTCAGGTCTTTTCTGATTTGTATAGAGTGTATTTGCTGGGAACGTTGTTAACCTGTTAACATTTTGTTCTCTCATTCATCTATTCTCCTCTGGACAAAATGACAAGATGAAAAAAATCACCTCAGCAAAAAGAACAAGAGGTAGTACTGTCTGCCAGGGACCTACTCAATACAGACATTAGTACGATGTAGGACCTAGAGTTCAGAATCATGGCTTTAAAGATACTAGCTGGGCTTGAAAAAAGCATGGATGTTATTAGAGAAACCTTTCTGGAGAAATAAAAGAACTAAAATCTAACCAAGTTGAAATCAAAAAGGCTATTAATGAGGTGCAATCAAAAATGGGGGCACTAACTGCTAGGATAAATGAGGCAGAAGAGAGAATTAGTGATATAGAAGACCAAATGATGGCAAGTAAAGAGGCTGAGAAAAAGAGAGATAAACAACTACAGGATCACGAGGGCAGAATTCGAGAGATAAGCAATAAGATAAGACAAAACAACATTAGAATAATTGGGATCCCAGAAGAAGAAGAAAGAGAGAGGGGGCAGAAGGTATATTGGAGCAAATAATAGCAGAGAACTTCCCTAATTTGGGGAAGGAAACAGGCATCAAAATCCAGGAGGCACAGAGCACCCCTCTCAAAATCAATAAAAATAGGTCAACACCCCGACATCTAATAGTAAAACTTACAAGTCTCAGAGACAAAGAGAAAATCCTGAAAGCAGCTCGGGAGAAGAGATATATAACCTACAATGGTAGAAACATTAGATTGGCAACAGACCAATCCACAGAGACCTGGCAGGCCAGAAAGGACTGGCAAGATATCTTCAGAGCACTAAATGAAAAAAAGTATGCAGCCAAGAATACTATATCCAGCTAGGCTGTCATTGAAAATAGAAGGAGAGATAAAAAGCTTCCAGG
This sequence comes from Callorhinus ursinus, assembly GCF_003265705.2. Classification (NCBI taxonomy): domain Eukaryota; kingdom Metazoa; phylum Chordata; class Mammalia; order Carnivora; family Otariidae; genus Callorhinus; species Callorhinus ursinus. The sequence continues at coordinate 36,737,468 of NW_027397064.1, read as the reverse complement.
ACAAACAAAAACTAAAGGAATTTGCAAACACAAAACCAGTCCTACAAGAAATATTGAAAGGGGTCCTCCAAGCAAAGAGAGAACCTAAAAGCAGCATAGATCAGAAAGGAACACAGACAATATACAGTAACAGTCACCTTACAGGCAATACAATGGCATTAAATTCATACCTTTCAATAGTTACCCTGAATGTAAATGGGCTAAATGCCCCAATCAAAAGACATAGGCTATCAGATTGGATAAAAAAACAAGACCCATTGATATGCTGTCTGCAAGAGACTCATTTTAGACCCAAAGACACCCCAGACTGAAAGTGAGGGGGTGGAAAACCATTGACCATGCTAATGGACACCAAAAGAAAGCTGGGGTGGCAATCCTTATATCAGACAAATTAGATTTTAAAACAAAGACTGTAATAAGAGATGAAGAAGGACACTATATCCTACTCAAAGGGTCTATCCAACAAGAAGATCTAACAATTGTAAATATCTATGCCCCTAACATGGGAGCAGCCAATTATATAAGGCAATTAATAACAAAAGCAAAGAAACACATTGACAACAATACAATAATAGTGGGGGACTTTAACAACCCCTCGCAGAAATGGACAGATCATCTAAGCAAAAGATCAACAAGGAAATAAAGACTTTAAATGAAACACTGGACCAAATGGACTTCACAGACATATTCAGAACATTCCATCCCAAGGCAACGGAATACATATTCTTCTCTAGTGCCCACGGAACATTCTCCAGAATTGATCACATCCTAGGTCACAAATCAGGTCTCAACCAGTACCAAAAGACTGGGATTATTCCCTGCATATTTTCAGACCACAATGCTTTGAAACTAGAACTCAATCACAAGAGGAAAGTCAGAAAGAACTCAAATACATGGAGGCTGAAGAGCATCCTACTAAAGAATGAATGGGTCAACCAGGAAATTAAAGAATAATTTAAAAAATTCATGGAAAACAATGAAAATGAAAACACAACTGTTCAAAATCTTTGGGATACAGCAAAGGCAGTCCTAAGAGGAAAGTATATAGCAATACAAGCCTTTCTCAAGAAACAAGAAAGGTCTCAAATACACAACCTAACCCTACACCTAAAGGAGCTAGAGAAAAAACAGCAAATAAAGCCTAAACCCAGCAGGAGAAGAGAAATAATAAAGATCAGAGCAGAAATTAATGAACTAGAAACCAAAAGAACAGTAGAACAGATCAACGAAACTAGGAGCTGGTTCTTTGAAAGAATTAACAAGAGTGATAAACCCCTGGCCAGACTTATCAAAAAGAAAAGAGAAAGGACCCAAATCAACAAAATCATGAATGAAAGAGGAGAGATCACAACCAACACCAAAGAAATACAAACAATTATGAGAACATATTATGAGCAACTCTATGCCAGCAAATTAGATAACCTGGAAGAAATGGGTGCATTCCTAGAGATGTATCAACTACCAAAACTGAACCAGGAAGAAATAGAAAACCTGAACAGATCTATAACCACTAAGGAAATTGAAGCAGTAATCAAAAATCTCCCAACAAACAAGAGCCCAGGGCCAGATGGCTTCCCAGGGGAATTCTATCAAACATTTAAAGAAGAATTAATACCTATTCTTCTGAAACTGTTCCAAAAAATAGAAATGGAAGGAAAACTTCCACACTTGTTTTATGAGGCCACCATTACCCTGATCCCCAAACCAGACAAAGACCCCATCAAAAAGGAGAATTACAAACCAATATCCTTGGTGAACCTGGATGCAAAAATTCTCACCAAAATACTAGCCAATAGGATCCAACAGTACATTAAAAGGATTATTCACCATGACCAAGTGGGATTTATCCCTAGGCTGCAAGGTTGATTCAACATCCGCAAATCAATCAACGTGATACAATACATTAACAAAAGAAAGAACAAGAACCATATGATCCTCTCAATAGATGCAGAAAAAGCATTTGACAAAGTACAGCATCCTTTCTTGATCAAAACTCTTCAGAGTATAGGGATAGAGGGTACATACCTCAATATCATAAAAGCCATCTATGAAAAACCTACAGCAAATATCATTCTCAATGGGGAAAAGCTGAGAGCTTTTCCCCTAAGGTCAGGAACGTGGCAGGGATATCCACTATCACCACTGCTATTCAACATAGTATTAGAAGTCCTAGCCACAGCAATCAGACAACAAAAAGAAATCAAAGGCATCCAAATTGGCAAAGAGGAAGTCAAACTCTCACTCTTTGCAGATGATATGATACTGTATGTGGAAAACCCAAAAGACTCCACCCCAAAACTGCTAGAACTCATACAGGAATTCAGTAAAGTAGCAGGATATAAAATCAATGCACAGAAAGCAGTGGCATTCCAATACACCAACAACAAGACAGAAGAGAGACAAATCAAGGAGTCGATCCCATTTACAATTGCACCCAAAAGCATAAGATACCTAGGAATAAATTTAACCAAAGAGGCAAAGGATCTGTACTCAGAAAACTATAAAATACTAATGAAAGAAATTGAAAAAGACACAAAGAAATGGAAAAACGTTCCATGATCATGGATTGGAAGAAAAAATATTGTGAAGATGTCAATGCTACCTAGAGCAATCTACACATTCAATGCAATCCCCATCAAAATACCATCCACTTTTTTCAAAGAAATGGAACAAATAATCCTAAAATTTGTATGGAACCAGAAGAGACCCTGAATAGCCAGAGGAATGTTGAAAAAGAAAAGCAAAGCTGGCGGCATCACAATTCCGGACTTCAAGCTCTATTACAAAGCTGTCATCATCAAGACAGTATGGTACTGGCACAAAAACAGACACATAGATCAATGGAACAGAATCGAGAGCCCAGAAATGGACCCTCAACTCTATGGTCAACTCATCTTTGACAAAGCAGGAAAGAATGTCCAATGGCAAAAAGACAGCCTCTTCAACAAATGGTGTTGGGAAAATTGGACAGCCACATGCAGAAGAATGAAACTGGACCATTTCCTTACACCACACACAAAAATAGACTCCAAATGGTTGAAAGACCTAAACGTGAGACAGGAGTCCTTCAAAATCCTAAAGGAGAACACAGGCAGCAACCTCTTCGACCTCAGCCGCAGCAACTTCTTCCTGGAAACATCACCAAAGGCAAGGGAAACAAGGGCAAAAATGAACTATTGGGACTTCATCAATTTAAAAGCTTTTGCACAGCAAAAGAAACAGTCCACAAAACCAAAAGACAACCGACAAAATGGGAGAAAATATTTGCAAGTGACATATCAGATAACGGGCTAGTATCCAAAATCTATAAAGAACTTATCAAACTGAACACCCAAAGAACAAATGATCCAATCAAGAAATGGGCAGAAGACATGAACAGACATTTTTCCAAAGAAGACATCCAAATGGCCAACAGACACATGAAAAAGTGCTCAACATCGCTCGGCATCAGGGAAATCCAAATCAAAACCTCAATGAGATATCACCTCACACCCGTCAGAATGGCTAAAATTAACAAGCCAGGAAACGACAGATGTTGGCGGGGATGCGGAGAAAGGGGAACCCTCCTACACTGTTGGTGGGAATGCAAGCTTGTGCAGCCACTCTGGAAAACAGTATGGAGGTTCCTCAAACAGTTGAAAATAGAGTTACCATACGATCCAGCAATTGCACTACTGGGTATTTAACACAAAGATACAAATGTAGGGATCCGAAGGGGTACATGCACCCCAATGTTTATAGCAGCAATGTCCACAATAGCCAAACTGTGGAAAGAGCCAAGATGTCCATCGACAGATGAATGGATAAAGAAGATGTGGTATATACACACAATGGAGTATTATACAGCCATCAAAAGGAATGAGATCTTGCCATTTGCAACGACGTGTATGGAACTGGAGGGTGTTATGCTGAGTGAAATAAGTCAATCACAGAAAGACATGTATCATATGACCTCACTGATATGAGGAATTCTTAATATCAGGAAACAAACTGAGGGTTGCTGGAGTGGTGGGGGCTGGGAGTGTTGGGGTGGCTGGGTGATAGACATTGGCGAGGGTATGTGCTATGGTGATCGCTGTGAATTGTGCAAGACTGTTGAATCACAGATCTGTACTCCTGAAACATAATGCAATATATGTTAAGAAAAAAAATAAAGAAGAAGTTAGCAGGAGGGGAAGAATGAAGCGGAGTAAGTCGGAGGGAGAGATGAACCATGGGAGACGATGGACTCTGAAAAACAAACTGAGGGTTCTAGAGGGGAGGGGGGTGGGGGGATGGGTTAGCCTGGTGATGGGTTTTAAACGCACGTTCTGCATGGAGCACTGGGTGTTATGCACAAACAATGAATCATGGAACACTACATCAAAAACTAATGATGTAATGTATGGTGATTAACATAACAATAAAAATTTAAAAAAAAAGACAAAGACTGAGGAAGGAGTCAGGACAAGTAAAAGCAATGTAAAATCCTGAATTATATCTTGGCTTCAAAAATCCCAAGGTCATGGGGGCGCCTGGGTGGCTCAGTTGGTTGAGCGACTGCCTTCGGCTCAGGTCATGATCCTGGAGTCCCAGGATCGAGTCCCGCATTGGGCTCCCTGCTCAGCAGGGAGTCTGCTTCTCCCTCTGACCCTCCCCCCCTCATGTTATCTCTCTCTCTCTCTCAAATAAATAAAATCTTTAAAAAAAAAAATCCCAAGATCATGAAAGACAAAGACTGGGGAAGGAGTCAGGACAAGTAAAAGCAATGTAAAATCTTGAATTATATCTTGGAACAGAAAAAGGACATGACTGGGCAAACTGATGAAATCCAAATGAAATTTGTCATTTAGTTAATTGTATCATACCAGTATTAATTTCTTTGTTTTGATCATTGTATCGTGATTATGCAAGATGTTAACATTAAAGGAAGCTGGATAAAGGGTATACAGGAATTCTCTGTGCTGTTTTGCAGCTCTCCTGTAAATCTAAAATTATTTCATAATACAAAGTTTGTAAGAATTAGATAAGATGGAAAATTATATGGCTACCCTACCTGCAGAGGTAAAAAAAGATATTATTTTATTGGTTTCTTGGATATCCTTTCAGTGATTATTCATACAAATACAAAATTCTTATCTCTCCTATTTCCACACACCTTGCTTTTTTCATTTAAAATAAAATCTAAAAACTTTCCATATACATACACAGACTTGCCTCATTTTCTTTTCATATTTTGTATTATGAAAAAATTTTAAGACATACAGAAAATTGGTATGGCCTGGCACAAACACCCACATGCTACCACCTATATTTCCTCATTTTCTTTCATAAATGTATGGTATCCCATTGTGTGGAGTTAATGTACATGTATTTTTTTAAGTGAGTTCCATGTCCAGCATGGAGCCGAATGGGGGCCTCTGAGATCAACACCCTGAGATCAAGACCAAGATCAAGAGTCAGACCACTTAACTAACTGAGCCACCCAGGCACACCAACTCACATATATTTCTCATCTCATACTTAAATGCTGAAATTTCTGTCTTGACTGTTGTCAAAATGGAGTGAAGAATTGGTAGGAGATGGAATCAAACTGAAGAGCAGGACTTTGAAACCACATAGAGCTTAGTCCAGATAACCATTCTGTCGCTTACTGGCTGCAGAGCCCCAGGCAAGTTACTTAACTTCCCAAATCTCAGCTGCCTCATATGGGAGGATCATGTGAAATGGTATATATAAAGCACCAATTCATCAGATGATACACATTGTTATTGCTATTATTCAATCAGAAAACTTCATAAATATCAGGCAGTTGATCTGTGTGAGCCAATTTAAAGAACACTCATGTTTCTTATTTTTTTATTTGACAGAGACACAGTGAGAGAGGGAACACGAGCAGGAGGAGTGGGAGAGGGAGAAGCAGGCTTCTGGCTGAGCAGGGAGCCCGATGCGGGGCTCGATCCCAGGACTCTGGGATCATGACCTGAGCTGAAGGCAGACACTTAACGACTGAGCCACCCAGGCGCCCCTGTGATTCATCAGTCGTACACAATTCACAGAGCTCACCATTGTACATACCCTCCCCAGTGTCCATCACCCAGCCACCCCATCCCTCCCACCCCACTCCACTCCAGCAACCCTCAGTTTGTTTCCTGAGATTAAGAGTCTCTTATGGTTTGTCTCCCTCTCTGGTTTTGTCTTGTTTCATTTTTCCTCCCTTCCCCTATGATCCTCTGTCTTGTTTCTCAAATTCCTCATATCAGTGAGATCATATCATACTTGTCTTTCTCTGATTGACTTATTTTGCTTAGCATAATACCCTCTAGAAGAACACTCATGTTTCTTCCTCTTGCTGATTATGTATCAACCTATCAAGACAAAAAGAGTAATCTTAGGAAACATAAAATAGAGCTGTAGCAATATCACCATGTCCTTGATTGTTCTTAAATTCGGTCAATAGAACAATGTGAAAAATCTACTTGGCCACAAAATTTAGTTGGTAAAACTAAGTGACAGAGACCTTATAAGAAGTGTTGTTACTCTCAGCTGATTCAAATAACAGATTTATCTTCCCAGCCCTGGGCCAAAGCACCAGTTCATTAAAAAGTCTGAGACTCCTCCAAATTTTAATCTCTATACCGAGAGCCAATACTTTACCAAAAGGTCTGGACTGCCTACAAAAGTTGTTGGACCAGTTAGTGAACTTGCCATTTTTATTTCTCCATTGTACCAACAAGATAAGAAAACTTTGAGTTTTTGTGTTTGCATTTCTCTATCCACAGAACACATTTCCAACTCCAAGGGGAAGTGGTTGCAGGTAACTTTGCTATCACTTTTGTAATTGCAATGGCAAATCATTGCCAGGTCTGGAAGAAAGCAGATGCCTTTTTTATTTTTTTGGCCTACAAATAGAATGTGTATATAAATAGTCAAGAGAGTGAGAAATAGCCTCTGTCAGAAGATTTCAAAATTTATTTATTCATTAATTCACTCACTTAACAAGGAGGACTTAACCAAGCTTCTATTGTGTGCCAGGCACTGTGCTTGGTGTTGAAAACAATAAGCTCAAAATAAGAACAAAACTCTTGTCCTCAAGTTACTTACAGCCTAATTAAGGGGCGATAAGACACACTGACAATTATAATGCAGTGCAGTAAGTACTTTGGGAGGTAATAGAATGGCATCACTGAAGAGGTTAAATTTCTGTTAGGTTCACCAGACAGACAAGAGAAAGGGCGTGCCTGGCAGAGGATGCAGAACCTGCAGGCACAGACATGCTGGTAGGCTTGAATTCACAGTTCCTTTGGGCTACTAGGTGCAGACTGGCTGGTAGATTAAGCTGAAATTATAAGCAGTTTCGGTTTCATCCTGTTCAGTGGAAAACTACTAGTTCAAAGGGAGAACTATATTTTTTTTTACATTTCCCAACTAGATTGTATTTTTTTGTTTTTTAAATTTTTTATTATTTTATTTTATTTTATTATGTTATGTTAATCACCATACATTACATAATTAGTTTTTGAGGTAGTGTTCCATGATTCATTGTTTGCATGTAACACCCAGTGCTCCATTTAGTATGTGCCCTCTTTAATACCCATCACCAGGCTAACCCATCCCCCTACCCCCCTCAAAGGGAGAACTATTAAATGTTTTTAAGCAAGGGACTGAAATGATTGGATTTACAGTTGACTTGAACAACATGGGTTTGAATTGCATGGGTCCACTTATATGTGGATTTTTAAAAAATAAATACAATACTGTAAATGTATTTTCTCTTCCTTATGATTTTCTTAACATTTTTTCTCTAGCATACTTTATTGTAAAAACAGAAAATATGTGTTAATCAACTCTGCATTATCAGTGAGTCTTCAACAGTAGAGTATTAAGGTTTCTGGGGCGTCAAAAGTTATACATGAATTTTTGAATGCAGGGGGTGTCAGTGCCTTTAACCACCATGTTGTTGACAGGTCATCTGTACTTTTTAAGATAATTTTAGTAGCTTTAGTAGCTGTATCATTTAGTAGCTGCATTGGGAAGGGTGATCAGAAAACCAATTAGAAGGCTACTGTGGTATTCTAGTGAGAGAGGAGATGGTTTTCATGGAATCTTGAGATTTCCATGACTAAAAAGACTTTATCATGGGTCAAGGAGTATAAAAACCATTTATCAATCGAAAATTAAGAGTGAAATCAGAAAAAAAATCAACATGTTTACGCACTTAAAAAATAAAAACAGACCGTTTACGTAATGAATTCTCAGGTATCCAGGACTGATTCTCTAGCAGATGAATTAGTTTATCGAAGAATTCAGATTCTTTTTTCTAACTTTGTAATTGCTTGATTTAAGTTCTTATACGGTTTGCCAGGTGGTCGAAAGACAAAAGGAAATGAAAAACAGTAAATTTAATCAATTTGGCTCCCTGACTGCTGCTTAAAATGGAGATTCAGGAAGGTGAAATGCTCATTACATTGAAGTGTGTGGGTATCTGTGGAGAGCAAACACATATCTCTCATCTCCACAGATAAATCGGAGATCATTGAAAGAGAAAGTGTACATACTGAGAGAATAATTGGCTGTTCGTGTTGACGCTCTAAAGTACTCTCCCACTTTTCCTATTAAAAGCTTTATTTGGTCCCTTCACCTGAATAACGTAGGCAGCACTCATTTCTCTTTCACCAGATGGGCTTACAGTTTAATGAATACATCTTACAGCTGTGGCTTGATAGACACTATCTCGTGTGGAGGATTGGCTAGCAGAAGAATCAGAACAGCCAGATCATTTCAATCACTTGCTTAGCAAATGAGGACTCATCTCGAATCTGACTCCATTCATCTGAGGGCTAAAGTTATTCTCAGCTGTGCCCCCAAGGAAAGGAGAGAAACGCATTAATCGCCCTGATGGTGGTAACAGGTGTTCTCTTCAGCTACCTAAATGCAAAGCCGTTTTGTCTTTTCACTGCAGAAGGCTTCTCGTCTTTAAGTGTGAATTCCCACTCTTAGAGCAAAACAACTCTGAAACGACTGCACTATTATTTTCAATGCTTTCTTGTTTCTTAGCTATTTGCAGGCATATTTAGAAATACCTATTCACTTCCCTGTCGAGAAGGCAAGAAATATATTATGCTGATGAGACAAAAGACAAGAGAGCAGAAAACATGTGTTTTACTCTCCGCCTGGCCATCATGGATGAGGATGAAGAGGCTCTTGGCTTTTCCTTCAAAGAAAAGAATGTTTGAACTTTGTATTTTTACCATTTCTTATGCTCATTAATGAAATCTGTTATTTTCCTATCGTTCAAAAGTTACCTGATACTTTAGTCCTCCTAAAACTAAAAACATTTTCTAATCATGGACTCTCTCCCGTTGCGGGGTTTGTTTGCCAAATTCCCCAAACGCCACACGTCCACCCAGGTGAGACCTGTAACCGCAAAGCGGACAAGACCATCTGGGAGGCGAGCGGGAGGAAACTACATATCCCGCCATGCCTCGCTCATGAGCACAATGGAGCCCTGTCGTCATCCGGGTCACGGGGTTGCGCGTTCCGTGCGCGCCGCCGGATTCCGGCCTGGGTGCCGCCCCGGGCGGAGGGCCCTCCTGGGCCGGGAAAACTGCAATTCCCGGCATGCGCTGCCACGGATGTGCCTGCGTACAGGAGCTACCGCGCCGGAGCGGGTTGGTTTAAAGCGCTGTGTTAGTTCCATGGAAACCGGCCTGCCTGCTGAGGGGTAGAGCTACCCGCGGACAGATGGAGTGTGAGGTAAGGCTACCGGCGGTGGACGGGGTGCCGGTCCTGCGGGGGAAGTTGGCGACTCAGCCAAAACCACCATGATCTCCTCCTGCCGCCCTCTCTTTCTCTTGGCGGTGCTTAGTCTCGCTGTCCCCACCCCAGGATCCTGATTTATGGCGCTTCTGCGCTGGACGCAGGTGAAAACCGTTTAGGAGCTAAGTTTGCGTTGGACTGGCTGCAGCTGAGGGACGGAGGATAGCCACCAGGGAAGGCCTTCATTTAAGCCCCAATACCACCTTTTCTTTATATGTTAGGTTGGAGGTTATAGGTTCTTAGGAAAGACATTTCGACGCGTTGGTTGGTTTTGTTTTGTTTTGTTTTAATTTTTGTCACCAGTTATATTCCCCGATCTGCTTTTTAGAATGCATTCGTCCTTTGAAGTTTTCCCAGTACCTGACACTTGTGCTAGAACAGAATAGATGTTCGTTAAATTTTTGTTGAGTTTTCCTTTTGTTTGCGAGCCACAGTGCCCCATTCACTGTGCTAGGCTCTGAAAATAGGGAGAGATTAACCTGGCCGTACTTCGGAGAACTCAGTCTAGCTCGAACACCCACACACTCCTCATGTACCCAACTTGTTAATAGTGGAGCACCCAGGGACACTCAGTTCCCTGAATCCTTTCTGTTCTCCGTGAGACAGTCTTGTGGCTTTACAAGTGGCATGTGCGTTGACAACTCCAAAATTTATACCGCCAGTCCACACTTCTTCCCTGAACTCCGAATTAACAAGTTCAGTCTTGTATTGGTCATCTTTTCTGTTTTAAATTTAACATTTCCAAAACAACTCAATCTTTCCGCTAGAACTAATTCTCCTGACAGGCTTCCATTGTCTCAATTAATGGCAACACCATCCTTCCAATTATTTCCTTGTTCTCATATTTCATATCTAATCCATCAGCAAAGCCAAATCTTTAAAACGCATTTGGACTCTGACCACTTCTTACTATTTTGCTATCACCCGGCCCTAGCCAGTGGCACCTCCTGCCTGGATTATTGTAGCAACTTCCCAACTGGTCTTTCTACCTCTGTGGTTGTCGACCTACCCTCCTGGGAGGGTATCCAGAGTGATCCAGTTAAAAGGTAAAGTTACATCCCAGCACTCCTCCGCTCTACACAGTCCAATGATTCTGAGAGTCACTGAGAGTAAAAGCCAAAACTTTATAATAGCTTTTAAGACCTAATGTGATCTGGTCCCTTTATTACCTTCTGACCTCACCTTCTATAGTTCTCTCCTTCACTTACTCCTCTCCAGCCAGACTGACCTCCTTACTGTTTGTAAGGATCTTTGTATTCACTGATCTTTCTACTCACTGTTTATTCTTTCTGGACTATTCAGTCACCTGACTTTTACTAGTATTATTACTTAAGACATTGGTCTTATTCATACCATCCTTTCAGTGAGGTAACCTACGTAGGAGCTCTATAGAAATACTCTCCCTAAATGCAGAAACAGAATTGTATTAATTTGATGATACATTTATGAAAGTAGTTATGAATGCACTTTTTTAAAACTAAAATTTTATATCTTAGTATTTTTATTATTGTTACGATCAAGCATCAGGCCTTGGGTTCAAGACTACATTCAATGATATTTGCATCTTTTCAAAAACTGCAAAGCACACATAAGACAAGCCATAGCCTCTTTGCTGCAATATTAGCAATTAGAGCTAGATTCTTTTCTTGTAAGATTGTACTTCTTAGACTACGATCTTTTGAGCTATGGCTTCTGAGGATATGCCACGTGGCCAGTGGACTGTGTGTGGGGCCTGCCAGATGAGGGAGGACAGGCAAGGGTATACTGCAGTGAAAATGAGAATCCCGACTCAGCAGATTTACTGGATCCCAGGTACTTACCTCACTCTTCCTTTAACAGGCTCCCAAGTATTCCAGGACTCTCCCTGGTGGATATTAAGGCTGTCTTAGTCTTGCTATTCATCTACCATTGCTTCCTTCCTTGCTTCCTCCGGTCTCCTGACCTTGACCTTGACCTTTTTTCTTTTTCTTTTTTTTCCCATTGCAGGGGAGGTTTGGTGGAGGGATGGTTTTCAGTTAATCCTGGGACCTGTTTTTAATCTCCAAAGGGTAGATTGGCTTGTTTAGTTTTCCAATCAACTTCTTGGATGATTTGCACATATTCATCAGTGATTCACTGAGAGGATATTTCAAGAACACCGCCATGTTCACTTAGAAGCTTTATCCCCTGCCCAACATCAGTCTGTCCCAAGCATCTCACTCTTCCCTTCCTTAGGGTGAATTTTCTTTCCAGAAACCTGAAGTGGCTCCAGTGTAGATCAGGTTCAGGTAGGCATGAGTGATGATGGGAATCAAATTCTTAAACAAATATAAACTTTCTCTTTAAAAAAAAAAAAAGAATGTAATTGGTTTTAAATTTTGCTTTTATGGCCAAAAGTGCACACAATACTGTAAAGTAAGTGTGAGCACCTTATACATATCATAGGTACCTTAGGAAAATATCAGCAAAACTGTGACATTTCAACAATACATGAAAAAATTTTATTTTATTTATTATTTGACAGAGACAGACACAGCGAGAAAGGGAACAAAAGCAGGGGGAGTGGGAGAGGGAGAAGCAGGCTTCCCGCTGAGCAGGGAGCCCCACTGCGGGGCTGGATCCCAGGACCCTGGGATCACGACCTGAGCTGAAGGCAGATGCTTAACGACTGAGCCACCCAGGCGCCCCTACATGAAAAAATTTTAGATGGGAATCTGTATCCCATTCAAAATATGTGGGAAACTTGTATTCCATTTTCTGTATTTTTTTCCCCCAAATGGACTAATGTTTGTATTAGTATTTTATGCTTGGCTTTTGATATAAATTAATAGAGGCCATCCTTTATATTATAATCAGCCTAACAAGTTGCCAGGGAAATTGTCCTCCCTCACATCTCCGGTAGTATTTGTCCTTTCTTTTACCAACCCTTCTACTTGTTTTTCCACCAACTATTGCCTGGGGTTACTGTGTTTCAGGAATGTTTTTGCTGCAAGCAACAGAAAAACATGACTAACACAAAAGGCAAAAGCTTATTTTTCTCAAATAAGCAGAGGTTGGATGTTGCTAGTTTTGGGCCCCCCCCAAAAAAAGTCAGGTTAATCTGAACTTCTCTGGCCTTTTCCTTGTATTTCTCAGATGGTGGTGATCCCTGGCTCTCTGTATCTAAAAGTGCACTGCATGGCTGACTAAAAGAGAACTCTCAGAGCTCTGGGCCTCATGCGGGGAAGTAAAGACCAGCGCCATCATTTCAGTATTTTCTATCAGAAAAACAAAAGCCTTCTCAGAAGCTCCTTGCAGACTTTTTGCCTAAAGTCTCATTGGCCAGAATGTGTCACATGGCTGTGCCAGCTGCAAGGGAGGCTGGGGACATGAACTCTTCAGCTTCTTTTATAGAGAGAACAAAGGAGTCAACTCTGTCTACCCCAAACCTTGTTAAACACTTTACATTTTCTCCCCACTTCAAGCCTGTTTTATTTCTAGGTGGCAGTAACAAGACAGCAGGTGATAGAAAATGGAATGGAGGGTAAATCCATGTGGTGTTTCTCTGTTGTTACCCTTCCATTTTCTCCCCACCCACACTATTGGTGGTTCCCCCAACCCTAACCCTGGTTTCACGGAGGTTCTTCCTTCTATTACCTGAGGAACACTATGCTGGTACATGTGGTAACACGAGCAGGAGTCTCCAAATCTGGCTTTTTTTTCAGAAACATGGTTGAAACTTACTTCAAATCTTTGTAGATCCAAAGACTCTGTTACTGTCTATATATACCTTTGTCTTTCTCTTCAGGAAATTTTAAAAGCATGGAAGGAAATTAATAATAGCTTCTTTGCCCCCATGTCCTTAAGCTGATCATTAACAGAAAATCTTTTAACAAATTCAAATTATATGGGTCAGAAATGCTTTCTGTTTCATAGAATAAAAGAGAGAAATCCTGGTCAGAAGCACTAAAATAAGAGTAAAAAGAAAATTTGTACTTTTTGATCTACATCATTCAATTTCCCCTTCCCTCCACCTCATTCTATTCTGTTTCTATGAAATCAACCTTTTTTTTTAATTCCACATATAAATGATATCAGACAATATTTTTCTTGCTCTGTGTGGTTCATCTCACATAGCATAATGCCCTCTAGATTCATCAATGTTGTCAGTGGCAGAATTTTCTTTCTTTTTATGGCTGAATAATATATTTTATTATATATATTATATATATATGTATATATATATAATATATGTATATATATATAAATCACTTTTTATCCATTCATCTGGTGAATGACATTTAGGTTGTTTATATTGGCTATGGTGAATAATGATGCACTGAACATGAGTGAGCAGATACTTCTTCAAAATCCTGTCTTTGATTCCTTTGTATATATACAAAGGAGTGGGATTGCTGGATCATATGATAGTTATATTTTTAATTTTTTGAAGAACTTCCATACTGTTTTCCATAAATGGCTGTACCATTTTATATTCCCACCAACAGTGTATGAGGGTTCACTTTTCTCCACATCTTCACCAACATTTGCTATCTTTTTGATAATAGCTATCCTAACAGGTGTGAGGTGATATTTCTTTTTTTTTTTAAAGATTTTATTTATTTATTTGAGAGAGAGAATGAGAGAGAGAGAGAGCACATGAGAGGGGGAAAGGTCAGAGGGAGAAGCAGACTCCCTGCTGAGCAGGAAGCCCGATGCAGGACTCGATCCCGGGACTCCAGGATCATGACCTGAGCCAAAGGCAGTCACTCAACCAACTAAGCCACCCAGGCGCCATGTGAGGTGATATTTCATTGTGGTTTTGATTTGCATTTCCCTGGTGATTGGTGATGTTGAGCACCTTTTAATTTATCTATTGGCCATCTCTTTGTCGTCTTTGGAGAAAATGTTAAGATCCTCTGCTTATTTTTTTTTTTAATTAGTTTCTTTGCATTTTTGCTATTGAGTTATATGAGTTCTTTATATATTTTGGACATTAATTGCTTATCAAATCTGTGGTATGCAATTATTTACTACGATTCTGTAGGTTACCTTTTCAAATAAGTTCTGAGGATCTAATGTACAGCATGGTAACATAGTAATATGTTGTATAGTTGAAAGTTGTGAGAGTAGATCACACACACAACACACACAAAGTTAACTATGTTATCTATGTGGGGTGATGAATGTGTTAATTATCTTGATCTTGGTAACCATTCTACAGTGTATATGTATATCAAATCATCACATTGTACACTTTAAATAAAATTATAATCAATTACTCCTCAGTAAAGTTAAAAAAAAAAAAAAAAAGACTAGACCATTCTCTGGGAATGGGGAGATAAAAGGTGATTGGAGAGCTATTTCAAGATGAAGAAATGTTCGGGGCGCCTGGGTGGCTCAGTCGTTAAGCATCTGCCTTTGGCTCAGGTCATGGTCCCAGGGTCCTGGGATTGAGCCCCGCATTGGGTTCCCTGCTTGGCGGGCCGCCTGCTTGTTGTTGCCTCTCTCGCTGTGTCTGTCTCTGTCAAAGAAATAAGTAAATCTTAAAAAAAGGTAAAGAAATGTTCTTGATATTGGCAAGAAACTCAGTCTTTTCACTGCCCCCCATCATGCTTCTTACCCCCTTAAATCCTGCCACCAGTGTTCCCACTTCTTTAATTCTTGCCTTGAGTGATGGAGACTATCAATTACTTGGACCTGAGGTAGTCACCACTTCCACTGCCTGGGAGGCGAGGGGAAGAGAGATTCTGATTACACAGCAAGGGGGGAGGGAGAAAAGATGTGTTCCTAATATCCAAAGTGGGATCTTTGTGAACATTTCCATGGGAGCACTGTTGATAGTAATTGTTAAGGTTTACAGTCTGGTTAGTATAGAAATGTCTATACAGGTTGGAGTTGCAGGAAAATGTCCTTAAAATTTCTTTCCCCAATGACCTTGTCATTGAACTTTGAGTCCATGATTCATCTATATGTTGGGACTGCTTCTATGCTAGTTCTGCCTAATTCTGTCACTAATATTTCAAAATATTAGAAGAGAAGTCTGGAAATTTTATGTCCATAGCTATAGAAGAGTCTTTGCTAGGCTATGAAGTTAAGTTTGCAAATTATTTTTTAAAATCACCGTTTCAATGTAGTTGGTAAATTTATCTTATAACAAGTGCTCAGAAATCTAAGTATAGAACGTTTTTCTGAAAGGTTGGTTATAATATGTTAAAATGATGATGGCTAGTAATGAAAGAAGTAATAATTCCCTTAGCCAAGTCATAGGTCCTAGTATGTGTCTAATATTAGCAGATAGATAGACTAGATTATGATGAAATAACAAAACTACTCAACAATCTCAGTGGCTTATAACAACATAAGTTTATTGCCCACTCACACTGGATGTCATGGACAAGCCATAGCTCTGCTTCATGTCTTCTTCACTGTGGGATTCTTGGCACACTAAGCCAGCCCTATCTGGGTTGTTGCTCATCTCATGGAGGGGAGAAAGAAGAAGATGATGAATGACAAGTTGGCTCTTAAAGTTTCCACCCACTTTAAATTGACCAAAGCAAGACACATGGCTATTCCTGATCTCAACAGAACAGGGATGTGTAATTCTCCCACAAGAAAGGACAGTGATTATTTTGAACCATAATAGAACCTACTATACCAATATTGTGACTTTAATCTCAGGTGCATATGGAAACTACAGTGTCCAGACCGGTCCTCTCTCCAACCCACATCAATGCTACAGCTTCTGAAACATTCACGGTACTTCAGGAAAGGATGAGAATAGTTGAGGAACAGACCAGTTCTCTGAGGGATGACCTAATAATGTTGGACTTTGGTGAAAAAAGGTAACAAATGGAAAATGAACTAGATCTTTGTAAGAATTCTTAGGAGTCGTAATACAGGCGGTTTGGCAGATGAAATATAGGTATTTATAAAAGAATTGAGAAGAAAGTTTCCATTTGAACATTAATTAGAAAATATTTGCGAGATAGAGTTGTCCTCCTGTAATAGAGCTACTACCACTATTCCCCTGAACAGATATTTATTTAAAGTGAGGAGGTGGGTCAGGGTTGGGGTAACTGGATGATAGGCATTAAGGAGAATCCGTGATATAATGAGCACTGGGTCTTATAGGTAACTGAATCCCTGAACTCTACCTCTGAAACTAATAATACACTATATGTTAATTAACTGAATTCAAATAAAATAAAATAAAATTTTATTTTAAAATAAAATTTTAAAATAAAATTTTAAAAATGTGCTAATTAGGTGCACAAACGGTTCACCTTCAAAACTTGATTGAAAACAAATATGGCATTTTTGTATAATTAGAAAAAATTTAGTTTGTATTTTTTAAATCAAAAATTGATATTAGTTAAGGTGAACATCTAAACTTGATTCATGCCATTGATATGGTCTTCATTTTCTTTCCCCAGACTTATTGTAAATTAAAAGAAAGGTTTTAAATCTTTAAAGAAATTTCATAATTTAGAATGAGGTACTCAAAAAAAAAAAAAAAACCCACCTTTTTTTTCCCTTGGCTAAAGAAGGTATTGCCACTAAAAGTTGGATTATTAATGGCCTGTGGAATCTGGGTGCTTAAGCAGCCAATATTAAATTTGCTGGTGTGATTTTCTTTAAGATTACAATATATTTCTTTAGTGTCTCTCATGAAAACCTAAAATTATTATAGTTGGTATTATAGCACCCATAGAATGAATAATTCTTCAGTAGTTAGAGATTAAATTTGTATAGATGCTGAGTATGTTAGAATAAAGTAGGAATGTTTTTATTATGACCTTGTTTAAAAATTTTCTAAAAATATGTGAATATATTTACTCCATGCTAACTTTAATTCTTTATAATTATAGATTTAGCATTTAACATGTTTTATGTACCACATAAAACTTTACAAAAAATTCACATTAAAAGAAAAAACCATTATAAAGTCAGTGGTCTTTATCCATCTGACATTAGTCTCATTCTCTTTACCTAATGGTGCTCTCTATATTTAAATTTGGAGAACTAACAGATGCTTAACTAAGGAATCTAATTTTTATTCTTGGTAGAAATGACCTGATGGTTGGGATTACCGTAGTACACATTGCATTGCATAATGTTGTTAAATTGGAATCTTTGTCCAGAGGCCAACTGGAGACTCCAAAATGTTTAGAAGAGCCTGTGAACCAGAATATCATTAGTCCCATCCAGAACGAAATGTTTTGTTCAGGAAAACCAAATATTCTATGGAAGAACTGTGAGTTTCTGGTAAATCGAATGTGCCATCTGGAAAGCCTCATCCAGTCCTTGAAGATGAACATCTTTCGTCTGCAAACCGAAAAGGATTTGAATCCACAGAAAACAGGTACAGAGAGAAGAGAATCATCAGAAATTTGGTCCTATATGGGTGCTTAATGAGTTTATGATTCTTTTCCTTTCCTGACCTTCTTTCAACTGCTCCATGACCCTCCTGTGCTGTTGGGTAGCTTTTCTGAAGGATCGACTGAATGCAATACAGGAGGAGCATTCCAAGGACCTGAAGCTGTTGCATCTTGAAGTGATGAATTTGCGCCAGCAACTAAGAGATGTAAAGGAGGAAGAAGACAAGGCACAAGAAGAAGTGCAAAGGTTGACTGCCACCCTGGAGATTGCCTCAGAGACAAAGGTTTGAATCCAGATTTCTGAAATACAGATTCACTGTTATCTGTTAACCGGAGGAGGCAACAGACCCATAAAATTGACTTTTAAAATTGGGTGATATGATGTGAGGATTCTTGACATTTCAAAGTTACCTACATTGATAACCTAAACTATTGTGTACTCTCAGTAATGTGGTGTTATAGAGCCCTTACCCTGTATGCATGAGAGTGGGAGTCCAAAGGTATAAGGTAGAGTCTCTGCTCTTCCAAGAGCTTATATGCTAGCTGGGGGAACAAGGGATAGCATGAAAAACTGAACGGAGAAAACAAGGGCGTGGGAAGTGCTAAAGAACAGTGTAGGACAGTAAGTGAGTATTGATGAGTGTTTTGTGTTCAGGTGGGTTTGAGAGGGTGTGTATGCCCTATCTACCTAGAGTAGATTAGGGTAGGCGTCAAGAAAGAGATAAGACATGAGCTGAATTTTGTAGAAGGCGAAGTAGAGAGGTGAGGACATTTCAAGGAGTACACACAGAGGCAGGAAAGAATATAGAGTAGAATAATAAACTGACAATTTCGTTCTCCCTTCAAGGGCCAGGCAGTATAATAGATGGTCAACATGTTATTTTGTTTAATTTTGGAAAAACCTCATGACAGGATGATAGTGTCCCCATTTTAGTAATAAGAGCATTGGGCCCCAGAGAGAACTGATTTCTCTAAGATGACACTTCCCTGTTTTCTTCCTGTTACCCAGCTTTGAACTTAGATCTTTCCACTGATACCGTTAGAGGAAATGCCTAAACTAGCCTGAGAGGAGTGAGGATTCTGGGGACTGTGGGGGCAAATAAATTGGACATTAGTGAGGGATCACATTATAGAGGATTTCAAAATCAAGAATAATCAGTAGTTAGGCTTGATACTTTGGGGGTGATTATCATTTTTGATAAGGAACTGACATAACGAAAATAAGAAAATTAATCTGGCAGTGGTGTAGAGTTTGGGGAAACCAATTAGGAGTCCATTGCATGATTTGAGCCACAAGCCTTATTAGGTCTGACTTAGGGTGGCATTTTGAAAAGAAAGAGGGATGTTTTATGAAGAAAGATATGCTAGAATATGCTACTGGACAGGAGCTGAGTATAGGAAAGAAGGCAAAGATGACTGAGGCTTTACATCTTGGATTGGGGTGCCGTTAACAGTGATAGAAAAGAGAATAAATAGTGAAAACTGTATTTTTGATCCTCAGCTCCTAAGCATGGATAATATTTGAGGCAAGAAGAGATTGAATACATATATATATATTATATATATATATACTCTGTAAGAAAAAGTTCTGTCAATTACCAGGTTCTCTCATTGAACTTTACTTACAAAATGAATGTGTTTGGGGTCCCTTGGTGGCTCAGTCAAGTGTCTGACTCTTGGTTTCAGCTCAGGTCATGATCTCATGGGTTGTGAGATTGAGCCCTGCCTGGGGTTCTGTGCTGGGGTAGGGGGGTGGTTTGCTTGAAGATTCTCTCGTTCTGCCCCTCCACCAACTTGCACATTCATTCTCTCTCTCATCTTTTTTCCTTTTTTTTCTTTTTTAATATAAATTCAATTAACATATAGTGTATTATTAGTTTCAGAGGTAGAGTTCAGTGATTCGTCAGTTGTATGTAACACCCAGTGCATCACCCTACCCATCTTCCCTCCAGCAACCTTTAGTTTGTTTCCTATAGCTAAGAGTCTCCTATGGTTTGTCTCCCTCTCTGATTTCATCTTACTTTATTTTTCCCTCCCTTCCCTTATGTTCATCTGTTTTGTTTCTTAAATTACGCATATGAGTGAGATCATATGATTGTCTTTCTCTGACTTATTTCGCTTAGCATAATACCCTCTAGTTCCATCCTCTTCGTTGCATATGGCAAGACTTCACTTTTTTGAAGGCTGTGTAATATTCCATTGTGTGTGTGTGTATGTGTGTGTGTGTGTGTGTGTGTGTGTGTGTGTAGCACATTTTCTTTTTTAAGATTTTATTTATTTGACAGACACGGCAAAAGAGAGAGAGAACACAGCAGGGGGAATGGGAGAGGGAGAAGCAGGTTTCCCGCAGAGCAGGGAGCCCGACCCAGGGCTCAATCTCAGGACGCTAGGATCATGACCTGAGCTGAAGGCAGACACTTAACGACTGAGCCACACAGGCGCCCCTATAGCACATCTTTATCCATTCATCTGTTGATGGACATCTGGGCTCTTTCCATAGTTTGGGTATTGTGGACATTGTTGCTATAAACATTGGAGTGCAGGTACCCCTTTGGATCACTACATTTGTATCTTTTGGCATAAATACCTAGTAGTGCAATTGCTGGGTCGTAGGGTAGCTCTGGTGTTAACATTATGAGGAACCTCCATACTGTTTTCCACAGTGGCTGCAGCAGTTTGCATTCCCACCAACAGTGTAAGAGGGTTCCCATCTGGCAAGGTTCTCCACATCCTTGCCAATATTTGTTGTTTCCTGACTTGTTAATTTTAGCCATTCTGACTGGTGTGAGGTGATATCTCATTATGGTTTTGATTGGTATTTCCCTGATGCTGGGTGATGTTGAGCATCTTTTCATGTGTCTGTGGGCCATTTGTATGTCTTTGGAAAAATGTCTGTTCGTGTCTTCTGCCCATTTCTTGACTGGATTATTTGATTTTTGTGTGTTTGGCAGATATCTTCTCCCATTCTGTCGGTTGCCTTTTGGTTTTGTTGACTGTTTTTGCTGTGCAAAAGCTTTTTGTCTTGACGAAGTCACAATAGTTCCTTAAAATAAATCTTTAAAAAAAGAAAAATGGAAAATAATAGAAGTCATGAATCAAAGTGGTAAAATAACTTTCTTTTTAAATATCTCATTGTAATAATTATTTTAGACACAATAAGAAGTATTTATAACCATATTCATAATAGCATATATAGATTGCTAGAAAAAAGTCTAGATTTGGACTGATGTGCCTATAGACAGTTTCTTCCTTCATTTCAGATTATTTAGAACCTT
This sequence comes from Callorhinus ursinus, assembly GCF_003265705.2. NCBI lineage: Eukaryota > Metazoa > Chordata > Mammalia > Carnivora > Otariidae > Callorhinus > Callorhinus ursinus. The sequence continues at coordinate 36,716,056 of NW_027397064.1, read as the reverse complement.
TTCCCCTTGTACTTTTAGAATAATGCAGCCATTATTGAAGAGGAATTGAAGACCACAAAACGTAAAATGAACCTGAAAATTCAGGAGGTAAGATAAAAAGAGGTTCTGGAGGGGGCATTGGAATTGCTGAGGGGAAGTCAAGAAAGTAGAAAGAGTGAAAAACTTTCAAGAAAAAATATGTTACTGTGGAGTAGGAAGATTTTAAAAATATGCCATGTGAAATTCAAGTGGAAGTGGCTACCCTTATTTGACATTAAGAGTTCCTTTTGCCTCAGTATGGCCCTACAACCAGAAATAAACTAAGTGCTTTGTGAGCCAAGAAGGAAAATAGGTACCACGAAATTCATATGCTAGAGCTAAGTGAACACATTCATCCAAAGACCTTTTAAACTAAAGTTGTGTTTAAGTTTCAGCCTAAGTTTTAGTAGATAACAGATTGGGATTTGTGAAGTAGGTGGCTACTAAAAGTTGCTGGACTAAAAATTGGCAGCTGAAAACAGTGTAAGAGTCAGGAGAATTAGTAATCCAACACACTCTGACCTAAAAACCTCAATATTCCCTGACAGAATAATCATTGATGTTTATCCAAATCAAAAGGATCCAAATTATATTTAAAATACCAAGAAATAGATATACTTTTAAAGAAAATTCTCATGCAAAATTACTTCTTTAAGTTACGATTTTTAGTGCTTAAGGTGTTAAGTATAGCTATCTGGAAAATTCTCTCATGTACTTATTTGCCAGTAGCTACTGATAAAAGCATGATTTTTCATAGTTAGAATGTATTACATTTCATGTATTTTTTTAGTAGACTATTTTTTTTTTTTAGAGAAGTTTTGCATTTATAGAAAAATTGCACAGAAAACAGTTCTCCTAAACCTGCTCTCCCCATCCCTCCAGTTTCCCCTATTATATTAGTGTGGTACATTTGTTAAATTTGATGAACTAGTATTGTTCATAAATAAATTGATAAATCATTATTAGCTAAAGTCCACAGTTTATATTAAGATTCACCCTTTGTTCATTACATTATCTTACAGAATAGTGTCACTGCCCTAAAAATGCTCTGTGCTCCATATACCCATCCCCCCTCCCTTCCTGAGCCCCTGGCAACCACTGATCTTTTCACTCTGTAGTTTTGTTATAGTTGGAATGATTCAGTGTGTGGTTGTTTTGGACTGGCTTCTTTCACTTAGCATATGCATTTAACATACCTCCAAGCCTTGTCATGGTGTGGTAACTCATTTTATTGCTAAACAATATTCCAGTTGTATGGATGTACCACAGTTTGTTTATCCATTCATCTACTGAAGAACATCTTGGTTGCTTCTGAGTTTTGGCAATTGTGAATAAAGCTGCTATAAACATTCATATGCAGGTTTTTGTGTGGACATGTTATCTACTCATTTGGATAAATACCTAGAGCACAATTGCTGGATCATCTGGTAAGCTTTTGTTTACCTTTGTAAGAAACTGCCAACCTGTCTTAAAAAATGGCTGTACCATTTTGCATTCATACCAACAATGAATGAGTTCCTGTTGCTCCACATTCTCATCACCATGGTGTCTTGTCATTGTTTTGAATTTTTGCCATTCTAATATGTGTGTAGTGGTATCTTGTTTTAATTATAATTCCCTAATGACATGATATTGAATATCTTTTTATATGCTTATTTACCATCTCTATATCTCATTTGGTGAGGTGTCTGTTAGATCTTATGCTTATTTTGTAATTGGATTGTTTGTTTTCTTATGTTGAGTTGTAAGAGTTCTTTGTATATTTTTGGATACTAGTCCTTAATCAAATATGTGTTTTGCAATTTCTTTCTCCATTCTGTAGCTTATCGTTTGCAGAGCAGAAGCTTTTAATTTTAATGAAGTCCAACTTACTAATTTTTTCTTTCAGGAATTGTACTTTTGGTGTTATAAGTCATCACCAAACCCAACATCACCAAGATTTTTCTCCTGTGTTATTTTTAGAAGCCTTATAGTTTTGCATTTTAAATTTAAGTGATACATTTCAAATTAATGATGTGAGGTCTGTATCTAGATTCTTTGTGTGTGTGTGTTTGTGTGTGTGTGTGTGTCCAGTTGTTTCAGCACCATTTGTTTAAAAGACTATCAGTGATTACCATTTATCATTACTCTTTATTAGGAAAGTCTTAATTCTGAGTGCTGTGATAAAATCTTGAATTTTTTATTGAACCCTGTCAAGGATCCTTAGAAGGACTGTCCTTGTCAAAATGCATTTTGGTATTCAAGCAGGAAGGATGTATTAGTTTGCTAGGGCTGCAGTAACAAAGTACCACAGACTGGGTGGCTTAAATAACATAAATTTCTTATATTTCTGGTGATTTGAAGTCCAAGATCAAGATGTCAGCAGATTTTTTTCTCCTGAGGCTTCTCTACTTGACTTGTAGATGGCTGCTTTCACATGGTCCTCACATGGTCTTTGCTTTGTGTGTTGCACATCCCTGGTATCTTCGTGTATCCCTGTTTCCTTCTCTTATAAGGACACCATTCGGGTTGGGTTAGGACCCACCCTAACAGCATCCTTACCGTTTATCACCTCTTTAAAGGCCCTATCTCCAAATACAGTCATATTTTGAGATACTGGGGTTAGAGCTTCAGCGTAATATTTTTGGGGAATACAATTCAGCCCATATCAGGGGGCTGTATAAAAACAGAATAAATGTGGTATACATCTTCCTAAGAGGTAAGAAATATATGTAGAATCTGGTTCTGATAAACATAAAACATAAACTGGTTGCTTTTAATAATACTTCAGAATTAATACCTCAGTAGTATAATTATCAAATAAAGATTCCTCTATAAAGGACTTAAATAGTATCTCGAGTACATTATACTATATAATTTGATCCAGAGCTTAGAAAAATATAGTAAGCTACTCTGTATTACAAAGTAATTATAATCTGATGGGGTGCCTGGGTGGCTCAGTCGTAAAGCATCTGCCTTCAGCTCAGGTCATTCGGTCCTCGAGGACCGAATCAGGCTCCCTGCTCCGCGGGAAGCCTGCTTCTCCCTCTCTCACTCCTCCTGCTTGTGTTCCCTCTCTCACTGTGTTTCTCTCTGTCAAATAAAATCTTTAAAAAAAAATAATTATAATCTGATACTGTAGTTAGTATTAGCCAAAAGTAGAAACTGTGGTTCATCCTTAAATAAGATTGTAATACTTAAAATGATGAGGAAGAATGAGGAAGGAATTTCTAAACTTGAAATGAAGGAATAGAATTATAAAAAGTTCAGTAGATTTGAACACATAAGAATTAAAAATCCTACATGTAAAGAAAGGGGGGGCAAAAAGCAAAACTAGTAAAACCTAGCAAAACTAGATAGAGTTAACAATCTTTCCTTTTAAAGAACTTAAAATTGAGTAAAAACAAAAAACAACCCCCCCCAAAAAACAGTGGTCAACTAACATTTCAAAAAATATATAATAGCTCAGAAAATATACAGAGCTAATAACCATATGAGAAAATGTTGAATCTCACTAGTAACCAAAGAAATGAAAAGCTGTCAAGATGTTATTTTTAATTTATTAGATTAGCAAAGATTTAAGAAAACAACAATACATAGTACTGATGGGATTTATTCTAATACTACTGATAGGCTAAAATTGGAAGGAAAATTATATAACAAATTTATCAAAAGTCTAAACATTATTAAACCTTTAACCTAATGATTCCTCTTGTAGGAATCTATCCTAAGGAAATAGAAATGCAAAGAAAGATTTATTCACAGGCATGTTCAGCAGAACAATATTTAGAATAGTGAAAAATTGGAAAAACCTAAATGTTTGTTATTAGGGGTATGATTAAGAATACTATAGAACATTTGCAAAATGGGCTGTCATGTAACAGTTTCATGCCAACACACTTTTCATGTCTTTCAATGTTTTAAAAAGTATTTAAACATAAAATAAATCATCCAGAGAAGACACATGTAAAACATATATGTACAATTTAGGAAAAGAGCTATAAAGTGTACTCTTAGGTCATCTTCACTGGGGCTTAAAAAGCAGAATTTCTTTTAACTTAACATCACTTCATAAAAGGAATAGCATTCTGCAATTCTCATGTAAGTTTGAAAGGATCTCTTTACCGCATGAGAAAAGAGATTCTTTTTTATATCTTTATCTAACTCATCATCATTTATTGAGAGAAACAAGGTTAGTGTACCCCAATTCTTGAGTGGTAGTTTTATTGACTACTAAACAGTTGCTTCATTATTTCTTTAGACCTTTAAATTCCAAAACAGAATTGGAACAGCTTTCAAGGGTATGTTTATAATCCTATGGGATAAAAAATATTTAAAAAAAAATAGGGAGATGAAGTAATCAAATATGGAAAAAGAGTTAAAAGTAAAAGTCAGAAAATTCAGAAAGTATATACTAAGGTGTGATATTAGTGTTTTTCAACCTTCTTTTTGACAAGTCTATTGAGACATACATTTTATACTGTAACACCATACATAAATAATATACCCAAACATTTCATGAAGCCTTATTTACCCTTCTTTATTACATGCTCTGTGCTCTGATATTTTTTTTCCCCTTTTGAAAGTGCTGCTTGCAACTTACTAACACATCTTGACCCACAATTTGGAAAAAAAGAATTACACAATGGGAAGACAAGGGCAACAGATTTGACTCTTCGTTTCTTAGTAGTTTATCCCTTAGGGAGAAACACAAGCTTGTTTCTGAGTAGTCATTAATGAATGAAGAACGTTTGGGAGTGAGATGGCATGTCTGGTAAAGTTTTCACGGTGAGTTTGATCTTTGGCAAACTGCTGTGATGTTCCCTTGGTCTTGCCTAACTGCAATTTGTTCTGTAGCTAAGGAGACAACTGTCTCAGGAGAAGCACCTGAAGGAATCTCTTGAGAAATCTGCATCAGCCATGCTGTTCAAAATACAAGAAATGGAATCAACAGTGGAGGTGGAACGGAAACAGGTAGATTTTTCTTTCCTTATGTCAAGGAAGTGAAACCAAAAAGAAAGCTGATATTTTACCTATAAGTCTTTAGTTTTGCTAATTTTCTCTAGATTTATTAAATTTTTGCCTGTAGTATTATTTGAAATACCTACATGTAACTTAGACTATTCAGTTCTAAGTATTCAAGGCAATTAGTAGTTCCAAATTCTAATACCTGTATTTGGATTACATAATCTTTATTTTAACCAATGGCTGTCCTTCATAATAAAATTATAAAAAAGATTTTACTTAAGGACTTTTTTTTTTAAGACTTTATTTATTTATTTGACAGAGAGCACAAGCAGGGGGAGCGGCAGGCAGAGGGCGAGGGAGAAGCAGGTTTCCCACCAAGTGGGGAGCCCGATGTGGGGCTCAATCCCAGGACCCTGGGACCATGACCTGAGCTAAAAGCAGCTGCTTAAGCACCTGAGCCACCCAGGTGTCCCCCCCCCCACTTTTTTATTATAAAAATTTTTTTTAAATTTATACAACTGCTGTTTTTTAACCTCTTTCCATTCTTTTTTTTTTTTTTTAAGATTTTATTTATTAGCACAAGCAGGGGGAGCAGCAGAGGGAGAAGGAGAAGCAGGCTCCCCACTGAGCAGGGAGCCCGATGCAGGGCTCGATCCCAGGACTCTGGGATCATGACCTGAGCCAAAGGCAGCCATTTAACCTACTGAGCCACCCAGATGCCCCTACTTGAGGAATTTGTAAATGATCCTTTATTGCTATAACTTGCACTACCAATATAGTGGCTACTAGCCACATATAGCTATTTAAATTTAAATTAGTTAAATAAAATTAAAAATTCAATTTCTCACCCACTCTCGACACACTTCAAGTGCTCAGCAGTTACTTGTGCCTGGTGCATGTTGTGTTGGAGAGTGTATAGAAAGGTCTGTCGGACAGCCCTACTGTAAAACACTGCACCCTGCTGAAATCTTTAACATAGAAACTCCCCTTCTCCCTTCAGTGTTGTTAAGATCAGAAAATCTGCCTTACACTTGTGCTCTGAGGTAGTTTGGTAGAAATCTTTACCTTACAGAAAGGAATTTTTCTTACACATTTCAGGTGCAGATCTTGCAGCAAAACTGCATTGCCCTACGCAGGTCTATGCAGACCACCCAAGAACTACTGGCACAGGAGCAACAGAAAAAAGGAGATTTGGAGACTTCTATCTCACAGCTCAAGTCTGATCTAAGTATGAAAATAGATGCTAGAAATTACATTTCTGTTAGTTTTTTTGAGATTTCATGCAAAAACTCTTAAGATCCGAAGTTCTTGAAGAGGTCATTGTTACTGAGATTTACCACAGGACCAAATGTAAAAAATTGTTGATTGCCTTTTTGTCTGTGGCACTGAAAAAAAAAAGTAATAAAATAGAATTTGATCCTCTTAACTGTAAACTATTCTGTATTTAAATTTTTTCTCAGGTTTATTTAAGTGTTCATGGACTTGGGAACATTGGGTTTCTAGAAATCTAGATTGAATATTGGATAATAGAATATTAATAAGGAAATAAGTCCTTTAATAGTTGCTAACCTGATTCTAACCGTTGATCATGTCAGACTCCCATTTTTCAGGTTACCATTCTATTGACCTGTATTTGTAGCAATGGGTGGTTGTAAGTTATCTTAGAGTTTAATGTCCTCATTTTACAGATGAGTATACAGAGTCCTTACAGGTGATTGAGCTAGGAAATGGATGAGTCTAGTCATGATCCCATGTTGTTCAGTCATGATTCTTCCAACCCATCAGCCCTTGTCGTATTTACTGTTGTTAATATATAAGTGGAAAGCAGTTTCAGCCAGTATCAAATATAGGGATCACAGTGCAGTGCTTCACATGAGTAACACTTTATGGTTTACATAGAGCTTTCACATAAACGATCGCATGTAACACGCTAAACTATCCATACTTCCCAAAGTTAAAGCGATGCCTGAGCCTGTATCTTCTACCTCTGGTGTTCCTGCCAGTGTGCCTTCTATGCTCTCTGGCTGTAGTGAGAGCAGGGAATACCAAAAGGGAAATGAAAATTATAAAAAGCATGGAGCAAAGAGTAATCTGTCAGTGTTTTGTTCTGCTTTTAACAGAAAGTAGTTTTTCCTTCTAGTTGTTGAGTAGTGAATTATCTGTGGCGTTCTCACTGATAATGCCTCAAGATAATTTTCCATCTTCCTGTGATTATGTGGCTACAAAAAATACACGTTATATTTTATGGTGCTGCCACATTATCTCATTTGACCTTATAATCTTGTGAGCAAGATAAGAAAATATACCCCATTCTATAGAAGAATAAAAAGGTCTGTATCCAAGGACCTACGGCAAATAGGATAGCTGGGACTAAAACACAGATCTTTTTACTATAGTAGTAATTTTTTTCAATGTCACTTTCTGATTGGATTAATGTTTTAGTTTTGAATTTTGTAAAGAATATATGGAAGACTATTTAAAAGATGAAAATTACACATTTATTAAAATTAACATAAGGAAAAGGAAGCCTGTCTGAATACCAACTATATGCTTCATATTGAGTAACAGACTCTTTACATGCATGCAGTTTGATTACTTTAAGGTACAACAGTTAGGCTAACTAGATTAATAAAAGGAATGCCTCTAGATATTTGCTTTAATGAATTTAAAAATGTAATTATTAGCAATAAACTTTTGTACACACACACTAAAGTGATGAAATTGTTCTCCCAAGTAAGATGAACACTCTCCTTTCATTCTTACTTTGATTACTGGAATTTTTAGAATAGATCACATAATTATCTTTTATCCTTCACATATTTTAAATTAGCGTTTATTCTATTTGAAATGAGTCTTGGACTTAATATACTCAAAAAGTATAGTTTCTCTGACTATATCCTACATAAAGTGTGAGTTTTTATGTGTTTTGTAATTTTCTGGCTTTAGAATGTTTAAGTGAAACAAAACTAATAAATCTTTATGCATTTTTCATGAAGCCAAAACGTTACTCTCAGAAAAGTTTACTTTAGGCTATTGGTATACAATGCCAAACTGTTCCCTGTTTCTATCTTTGGTTTTATTTTCACTGTATATACTCTCTGGGTGGTTTCAAATCTTTTTTTTTTTTTCCACATAAAATCATCTTTCTGAGCTCCAGATGGTATCTTACTGCCAACTAAACATCTATATATGGATGCCTTACAGATACCTCAAAACACACGGTGAATACTTAAATATTGCAATCATTCTTACTCATTCTATCCCCCAAACCTGCTCCCCGTCCTGTGTTCCCTATTTAGTTGAAGAGTCTGCCACCCACTCCATTGCTTAAATCTGGACCCTAGATATTCTCCTTGACTCATCTATTGCCTTTAACCCAGCAGCCAGCCACCAAGTCCTGACAGTTCTCCCTTCTTGTTATTTCTGGAGTGTGTTTTCCCTTTGCATCTTCAGTGTCCTTCCCTTAGAGCCAGCTTTCATTGGTTTATACTTTGGTTACTGCACAGCTACTAAACTGATATCCCCTTCCTTACTGAGCCTCTGTTATTCTAACAAAAAGCTTTTGATCAGGTGCCTCTCCACTTTAAAATCCCTCAGATGCATCAGCCTCTATGCCTGGAGTAAAATATGTCTCATTGACAATTGCACGTAACTGTGGACTATTTTCTTGATAATTTCATAACTTAATTTCCAGTCTATAAAAATATGGTAGAAATACTTGCATTCTCCTTATTTACACAACATACAGACTGGGGAAAAAAAGAAAACAAGCTACTCCGGGAGAAGATACTGTGTGATTTCAATGTCGCTGTAGTAAGTTATTATTACCATAGTTATGTGGACTCTTTGTTTTTAGTTTCTAGAGATGAACTCATTTCCAAGTTGGTTGAAGAAAATAAGGTAAGTTTTGAGGCTGTAGAGTTCAGAGATGTTCTTTCCTCTCTCACTAAGTAATATTTCCTCACTCGTGTTGGTTTACAATTGTTCTTATTCTCCTGGAGCCTTTATTAGGAAAAAGTTGCAGTGTAAATGAGTTGCATATTCAGACCTGTTGTCAACTGGGTATTAGGAAATCATTTCAGGCAGGTTATTGTGGTTTGAAAAAAAGATGAATTAGCAAAAATTATGAGACTAATTTGCATTTTATCCTTATTGCAAAATAATTGTTATAAAAAAGTTTTTATGAAATATAAGAAATAACTACTTTTTGGTAGTGATGGTTGCACAACAATGTGAATATACTTAGTGCCACTGAACTTAACACTTAAATATTCTTAAGTGAACTGTACGCATAGAAATGATTAAAATGGGAAATTTTATGTTTATATTTTACCACAATAAAAAATGAAAAAAAGAACTATTACCACATTTATATCTTAATACATTTCTAAATCAACCTTAATGTGTAGATCCTTTTTGGAATAATTTTTCTGGGTTCTTTCTAATCCTGTAGTAGGTGATGTTTACTTTAAGCCTTGAGATGCTTCTCCTGGAAAAATAAAAGTCCTCTCTCCATAGGGAGAGGACTTGCACTTTGCCCTTCCCCATTTCAGTAACTACCTGTTAGGGAAAACCTAACCCACAACTCACATCCCTGTCACCTGTTTGTTTGTTTGTTTTTAGAGCAAAGGTGTTTTCTTTTGCTTCACACCCAGGTATTCCTTGATGAAAACATCTTCACGTACTTAGGGCTTTAAAAGATCTTTGAATGTGTTTCTTTGAAATCACAAAAAATCTTAACTGCTTAGGGAAAATAATGTGTATATAATATAAACTGACAACTATTCATCTTAGCAGAACTTTCTTGACTTGAGGATGCTAGTTAAATATTTACATTATGGTTTTAGGCAAATTCTTTCCAGTTTGAAACAGTTTTTATAATTTATTTAAAAAGAGAAGTTTGAGAGTTGAAGATACCAAGATTTTTAAAAATTCTTTACAAGACACTATATATATCATTAGTACTAGAGCACTGGGTGTTATACACAACTAATGAATCTTTGAACACAACATCAAAATCTAATTATGTACTATATGTTGGCTAATTGAACATAAGACAAAAAAAAGAAAAAAAAAAACTTGAACTCCTAGTAGCCAAAATACAGAACAGGTATTTTGATAGAGATATTCATAATAGCTCTTACATGTAAGAAAGGAGAGAACTTATGTTTTTGCTCTTATAGAATGTACAGAGGTCTTTCAACAAGGAACACGAAGAAAATGCCTATTTGAGGTCTGAAATAGTATCCCTTCATGAAACATCAGAAAAAGCACAGGTAAGATCTTATCATTTCTATCGTTTTTAGATGTTACTTTATTTTGTTTAATTAAGGAACCAAGAACAAATTAATCCTGATTATATTAATTCATACTATCATGATAGGTATAATTGGCATATAACATTATATTTCAGGTGTACGACATAATGATTCAACATTTGTATACATTGCAAAATAATCACAATAATTCTAGTTAACGTCCATCACTATATATAGTTAAAAATTTTTTTTCTTGTGACGAGTACTTTTTAGATTCACTCTCTTAACAACTTTCAAATATGCAATACAATGTTATTAACTATAGTCATCATGCTGCACAGTATATCCCCATGACTCAATTATTTTCTAATGAGAAGTTTATACCTTTTGACCCCTCTTACCACTTTCTCCCATCCCTTATACCTCCTTCCTCTGGCACCCACCTGTGTGAACTTGGTATTTTGTTTTTCATTTTTTTTAAAGATTCCACATATAAGTGAGATTATATGGTATTTTCTTCCTCTGGTTGACATATTTCATTTAGTATACATTCAAGGTCCATCCGTGTTGTTGCAAATGGCAAGAGTAAATTCTTTTTTGTGGCTGAATAATATCTGTACCTATCTATATACACACATACCACATTTTCTTTATCCATTCATCTATCAATGGACACTTAGGTTATTTCCATATCTTGTCTATTGTAAATAATGCTGCAGTTAATGTAGGGTTGCTGATATCTTTTTGAGTTAGTATTTTTGTTTTCTTCAGATAAATACCCTGAAGTGGAATTGCTGGGTCATATGGTGGTTCTAGTTTTAAGTTTTCGAGAAACCTCTGTACTGTTTTCCACGGTGGCTGTATCAATTTACATTCCCTTCCACAGTGCCCAAGGATTCCTTTTTCTCCACATTCTCTCCAGTACTTGTTATTTCTTGTCTTTTTGGTAATAACCATTCTCATGTGAGGTGATACCTCATTCTCTTGTGAGGTGATATCTCATTGTGGTTTTGATTTGCATTTCCCTGATCATTAGTGATGTTGAACATCTTTTCATGTACCTGTTGGCCATCTGTATGTCTTCTTTGAAAAATGTCTGTTCAGATCTTTGGCCCATTTTTTAATCAGGTTTTTTTAAGCTACTGAGTTTTATAAGTTCTTTATATATTTTGGATATTAATCCCTTATTATATATATGATATTGATGTATGATTGCCAATATTTTCTCCCATTCAGTAGGTTGCCTTCTCATTTTGTTGATGGTTTCCTTTGCTGTGCAGAAGCACAGCATTTTTAGTTTGATATAGTTCCACTTGTTTATTTTTGCTTTTGGTATGAGACCAAGAAAATTACCTATGTTTTCTTCTAGAAATTTTACGCTTTCGGGTCTTATGTTCAAGTCTTTGATCCATTTTGAATTAATTTTTATGTATGGTACAAGGTTGTGGTCTAGTTTCATTCTTTTGCATGTGCCTGTCCAGTTTTTCCAACACCATTTATTGAAGAAATTGTCCTTTCCCCATCACAAAAGCACAGGTAAATCTTTCCATTTTTGTGTTTACATGTTGCATAATTTTGTTCAATTAAAAAACCAAGAACAAAGATTGATTCTAATTGTATAAATTCATACCATTGCCATCATCCACATTTTTTTCTTAAAATCTATTTCATCTATGAACCATTATCACATAAACTACACTTCCCATTTCACCAAATCTCCTATGACACATAAGTATATGAGATACACTGCTAAATCATGCACTAATTTACATTTTGTCTTTGTTTGCTTTATAATTTACTCATTAAATATATAACTTTCATCTACACCTATGAACTAAGCAGTTCAGTGCCACTGGCTATGCTTACACTTTCTTTGTATCTTTTATAACAAACAGCACAGTAGGAACATAATAAATGCTTGCCGGATTTTAGAGTTATGTGTAACTGTTTTCTGTGGGATGGTGGTTGCCAAATTTAGCTGATGTGTGTGTGTGTGTGTGTGTGTGTGTGTGTGCGCGCGCGCGCGCGCGCGCACATGCAGGCAAAGAAGTTAATTCTCATAGGGTCAGTGAAATGGTATTAATCACTTAAAAAACTTTTTGTTAGTACAATTTGATTACTTCAGTGTTGGGATCATAATGTTGCTATACTCTCTTTATGATAAAATAGAAAATAAATGTGTTATTTTATAAAATAATGAAAATAACTACTCTTGCTCTGGTAGTAGTAATTAACATTTACCAAACCCATTCTATGTTCCAGGCATAATTATAAGCACCTTATGTTACTAACAAATTGTAATGCTTGTAATAGCAGTACTATAGAAACTTATTATTCTCATTTTATTTTATTTTTTTTTTAAAGATTTTATTTATTTATTTGAGAGAGAGAGAATGAGAGATAGAGAGCACAAGAGGGAAGAGGGTCAGAGGGAGAAGCAGACTCCCCGCTGAGCAGGGAGCCTGATGCGGGACTCGATCCTGGGACTCCAGGATCATGACCTGAGCCGAAGGCAGTCGCTTAACCAACTGAGCCACCCAGGCGCCCTTATTATTCTCATTTTAATGATAAGGAAGTTGATATACAAAGAAGTTCAATAACATAGGTAATAAATGGCAGAGTTAGAATTTGAGCTTAGGCCTTCTGGCTCCAAAGAAAATTATTCTTTTCAAGGATCAGGAGTTCATCTCTGTCTTACCTCTAGGTATTCCTTGGTGAATAGTTTGTACATCTGGTTATAATTTTAAAATGCCCTGAACGTGTTCCTTACTTCTTTACTATACTACCACTTATGCTTCCCAGATAGTTTTTCATTTCTTTACTTTCTTGTTACCATTTTTTGAGTGTTTTTTTAAATTGATCCTATAGAGTTATTTGTCCCCATCCTTGAAGAACTTGTTCATTAAAAGATAAGATCTGGGGCACCTGGGTGGCTCAGTCATTAAGCGTCTGCCTTTGGCTTGGGTCATGATCCCAGGGTCCTGGGATCGAGCCCTGCCATCGGGCTCCCTGCTCAGTGGGGAGCCTGTTTCTCCCTCTCCCACTCCACTGCTTGTGCTCTCTCTCTCTCGCTATCTCTCTCTGTCAAATAAATAAATAAAATCTTTTAAAAAATAATAACAAAAGATAAGGTCCTTGGGGTGCCTGGGTGGCTCATTCTGTTGAGCATCTGACTCTTGATCTTAGCTCAGGTCTTGATCTCAGGGTCATGAGTTCAAGCCCTCTATTGGGCTTAAACTTAAAAAAAAAAAAATCCTTGGCAAATACACTTTGCTAAAACAACTGATGAATGAATGTTTTCTTCAGGAATAAAAATTTCAAATATCAAAAAGACAACAGAATTATCTGATAAATTTGTTGCACAAAAGATTTTTAATTTTGGATGATCTGTCTTGTGAAAAGGTACAATTATCTATATTTTGCTCTTATGGATACTGTAATTGGTGGTGAAAGAGCTTAGACAGTTTGTATTATTAGCTAAACAATTCTGAATGCTCATCTAATTTTGGGAATGAATTTCTGTAATCTTGGCTAGGCATCTACATTGTAAAGTCCATTCTGTAGATATCTTGCTCTGTCTCACCAGTGTTCAAAATTGTGAACAGGAGATCAGTAAACCGTTGAATGCTTCAGTTGCTCTACCAGATGAACGTTTTGATTTAGAATTATGTGGGGTATTGACTCCAAATATTTGAAAGTATTACCTAATGAAATATCAATTGGAGATAAGTTAAATAAATTAGATTCACATACAGAATGAAATACTATACCATCATTAAAAATATGTTAAGTAAAAATAATTATTTACTGGAGAGATCTATGACTTGCTGTACATATCGTCTTAGGTTTCGAATGACCAGCTGACTAGAAAGTGTTCAGAGCTGAACAGCATGCTTGAGACTGTTAGTATGGAAAATGCCAGAATTATTGCTGACCACCAAGCCATTCTGCAGGTATTCATTTAATACTAGTCAGTTTCTGATAGAATCACAAGAAAACTCCTTGGCTAAGAAACTAGGAAATGTGTATGACCAAGTGGCTAAATAAAATACTTTAACAGTTCCAAGAAATTTACTGAATTATTTTATTTTTTGATTAGTGGTTTTCAGTTTTCATCAGGGGGTCATTTAGCCTTATACTCAGTCCTAATGGTTTCTTCTCAAATACCATTACTTTAAGAAAAGTAATTACCTGTCCCAAATACCATTTCCTCAAACACCTGTGGTTTCCCATTTTGCTTATGCCATTCCCTCTACTGAGAATGGTCTTTATTTCATCTTCAGCTATTTGAAATTCTGTTTTTTCTTTAAGACTCAAATCAGGAAGCTTGCTCACTCAAACAAGAGGGAATGAGTTTTCTCTGTTAACTCCGACTCCTAGGACATTAAACAGACTCTCATAATAATAGCTGTCATTTTTTTGGGAGCATACTTAGTATATACCATGCATTATACTAATGATTTTACATATATTACCTCCTTTAATTCTTGCAGCCAGTATGTAAAGGAATATTTATTATCCTCATCTTATAAATAAGGAAAATGAGGTTTAGAGAAGTATATCAACTTGCCTGAAGTCACATACCTAGTAAGGGGTAGAGCTGGATTGAAACCAAGGTCTGACTGCAGAGTCAATGCTTTTAATTGTTACATTATGCTGCCTCTCTATTTTGCATTCCGTAGCAGTTTATATGCATGGCTCATTTCCTGGATAACATTGTGAGCTTCCTAGAACTGGAGGCATCATCTTATACATCTTTGCTATTTCCCATAGTGCTTATCACTGCATATAACAGATAATAAATATTTTTCATTAATTCAACAAGCACTTAGTGTTTACTCTGTGCAGGTATGATGCTAGGTCTAGATGGGATTATAGTGGTGAACAAGACAAAATCTCTACTTTCATGGACTTAACAGTTTAATAGAATAATGTGACATGTCTTCACACTTTCACAAACATTTTTTAACTTTGGAATGTTACACAAATGGGATTTTATTTTCCAAAGGTGTGAAGGTTTGCTTTGCAATCAAGTATTAAGATAAAAGTGTTTTAAAATATGTTTACAGAAGTAATTGTTAATTGTATACTTGCAAAAGGTTTATAAGTTGTAGGTAGAAGGGATGTGTCTAAAAATGTTATGTTTTGAGGGACACCTGGATGGCTCGTCGTTAAGCATCTGCCTTCAGCTCAGGTCATGATCCCAGGGTCCTGGGATCGAGCCCCACATCAGGCTCCCCGCTCAGTGGGAAGCCTGCTTCTCCCTCTCCCACTCCTGCTGCTTGTGTTCCCTCTCTCGCTGTGTCTCTGTCAAATAAAATCTTTAAAAAATAAAAAATAAAAATGTTATGTTTTGAGAAGTCCAAAATGGTGAGCCAGAGGAAATAAATTGTGCAAAACAATTACAGGCATATGTTGTTTTATTGTGCTTTGCAGACAATTGCATTTTTTACAACTTGAAGGTTTGTGGCAATCCTGCATCTAGTAGGTCTGTTGGTGCCATTTGTCAATAGCATTTGCTCATTTTGTGCCTCTTTGTCACATTATGGCACTTCTCATGGCATTTCAAACTTTTTCATTATTATTTTTCTTCTGGTGATCTGTGATCTTTGATATATTATTGTAATTGTTTTGAGGCACCACAAACCATGCCCATTTAAGATGGTAAACTTAAAAAATGTGTGTGTTCTGGCTGCTTTGACTGGCTCTTCCCCATACCTCTCCCTCTTCTTAGACCTCCTATTTCCTGAGACCCAACAATATTGAAATTAGGCCAGTTAATAACCCCTACAATGGTCTCTAAGTATTCACATGAAGTGTTTCACATCTCTTATTATAAATCAAAAACTAGAAATGATTAAGCTTAGTGACGAAGGCATGTCAAAAGCCAAGATAGGCCTCTTGCATCAAACATTTAGCCAAGTTGTGAAGGCAAAGGAAAAGCTGTTGAAGGAAATTAAAAATGCTACTCCAGTGAACACATGAATGATAAGAAAGTGAAACAGCCTTATTGCTGATATGGCGAAAGTTTTAGTGATCTGGATAGAAGATCAATCCATCTACAACATTCCCTTAGACTAAAGCCTAACTCAGAGCAAGAGCCTTACTCTCTTCAATTCCATGAAGGCTGAGAGAGGTGAGGAAGCTGCAGAGGAAGAGTTGGAAGCTAGCAGGGTAGTTCATGAGGTTTAAGGACAGAAGCGGTCTCCATAACATAAAAGTGCAAGGTGAAGCAAGTGCTGATGTAGAAGCTGCAGCAAGTTCTCCAGAAGATCTAGAAGATAATTAATGAAGGTGGCTACATTAAACAACAGATGCCATTGGAAGATGCCTTTAGGGTTTTCAGCGCTAGAGAGGAAGTCAATGCCTGGCTTCAAAACAGGCTTTTTGTTGTTGGTTTTTTTTCCTCCCACTCAATGTAAGGGAAACTTTATTGAAGCTACAGGCCATGGGGCTTGGGCAGGAGGCTGCCCTGTGGGCGAAGGAAAAGCTGATGGAAGGGCCTTAGTTGACCATCCTGTTGGGGCACAGGTTGTTGGTGTGGCTGCGCTTCTTGCAGCAACTGACAGCGCGGGGCTGCAGGCAAGCATAACATTTGGAGCAGGTAATCATGTCCCAGTTGTGACAGGGTGAGCTAGAGGACGGAAGGTTCGATGATGTGATGATGCAGCCCCACAGACAAAGCACCCACTACAGGGTGAACTCTTTCTGGATATTGTAGTCTCAGAGAGTGCAGCCATCCTCTAGCTGTTTGCCTGCAAAAATCAGATACTGCCAATTGGGGGATGCCCTCCTTGTCTTGGATTTTGGCTTTGACTTTTTTTTTTTTTTTTTTAGAGAGAGCAGGGAAAGGAGAGAGGGAGAGAGAATTTTTTTTTTTTTAAGATTTTATTAGAGAGTGAGTGAGTGAGAGAGAGCAGAAACGAGGGGAGGGGCAGAAGAAGAGGGAGAAGCAGACTCCCTGCTGAGCAGGGAGCCCGAAGTGGGGTGTCATCCTGGGACTCCAGGATCATGACCTGAGCTAAAGGCAGATACTTAACCGACTGAGCCACCCAGGCATCCCAGAGAGAGAGAGATTCTTAAGCAGGCTCCACACTCAGTGCAGAGCCCTGACACGGGTCCTCAATCTCACGACCCTGAGATCATGACTTGAGTTGAAATCAGGAACCAGACACTTAACCAACTGAGCCACCAAGGCACCTCTTGGCGTTGACATTCTAAATGGTGTCACTGGGCACAATCTGCAGGGTCAGAGTGGGGGTCAGAGTCTTCACAAAAATCTGCATCTGTGCATCTGCTGCTTGGCCAACTCGTTGAAGAGAAAGAGCGAAGCTGGCCCTTTGTTTGTGGCTAACACAGCTGGTGACTTTAAGTCGAAGCCAGTGTTCCTTGACCATTCCGAAAATCCTAAGACCCTTAAGAATTGTGCTAAATCTACTCTGCCTATGCTCTATAAATGGAACAACAAAGCCTGGATGACAGCACATCTGGTTACAACATGATTTACTGAAAATTTTAAGCCCCCTGCTGAGACCTAATCCTCAGAAAAAAGATTCGTTTCAAAATATTACTACTCATTGACAATGTACTTGGTCACCCAAGAGTTCTGATAGAGATGGACAAAATTAATGTTTTCATGCCTGCTAACGCAACATCTATTCTTCAGTCCATGAACCAAGGAGTAATTTCAATTTTCTAGTCTTATTGTTTAAGAAATCTATTTCACAAAGCTATAGCTGCCATAAATAGGAACATTCGTGATTCATGATAAGAGGCCAAAACATCAACACTCACAGGAATTTTGAAGAAATGGATTTCAACCCTCACTGATGCCTTTGAGGGCTTCAAGACTTCAGTGGAGGAAGTACCTGCTGATATAGTGGAAATAGTAAGAGAACTAGAAATAGAAGAGCTTGAAGATGTGACTGAATTGGTACAATCTCATGATAAAACCTGAATGAATGATGAGCAAAGAAAGTGGTTTCTTAACCTACTCCAGGTGAAGATGCTGTGATTGTTGAAATGACAACAGAGCATTTAGAATATTATATAAGCTTAGTCAATAAAGCAGCAGCAGGGTTTGAGAGGATTGACTCCCATTTTGAAGGAAGTTCTCCTGTGGATAAAATGCTTTCCAAACAGCATCACATGCTATAGAGAAATCGCTCATGAAAGGGAGAGTCAATCAATGTGGCAAACTTCACTGTTGTCTTGTTTTAAGAAACTGCCACAACTACCCTAACCTTCAGCGGCCACCACCCTGATAAGTCAGCAGCCATCAACACCAAGGCAAGACCCTCCACCAGCAAAAAGATTATGACTCACTGAGAGTTCAGATGATGGTTAGCATTTTTATGAAAAAAGTATTTTTAAATTATGTACATTGTTTAAGACATAATGCTACTACACAGCTAATAGACTATGACTTGTATATGCAATGGGAAACAAAAAATTAGACTAGCTTTATTGTACTATTCACTTTATTGTGGTGGTCTGGAAGTGAACCCACAATATCTCCTAGGTATTGCCATATAGTTCTTCTTCTGTAACAGTATCTGAGTGCAATTTCAAATATTTTCAAAAGAATTCATACCAAATTATTAACATGATTGTCCCTGGAAAGTGGGATTATTTTAAGGAGGGGGAGTATAAGTGAAGAGATCTTTTCACTTTATACGTATTGATGTTTTTTAAAAATAAAATATGTATCATATTGAAATTTCAAAGTACCAAAATATTCCTAGTAGAATTTTATATCTAAAAATATGTTCATGTTAAGAGTTTTATAAATTTCGCAACAGGCTGGGTAAATAATGCATCTTCACTGTTGGCTGGTAGAGCTGTAAAATGATAGAATTGTGGTCAGGTCAGAGTGGGGACAAAGAGAAAGCTGAACATTAAATTCTTTAAAAAGAGGTTTTATTTATATAAAATTTTTTCTTTCATTAGCTAATTCAGTATATTTGATCAGTTATTTTCATTGGTACCCTATTAAATGACTTTCTGGCATCTCAGCTTTTAATATTACTTCCAAAACTCAGGTAGAGCAGAAAATGATGACACAGACATTTCAAGAACAGAACTTACTCCTGGATGCAGCCCATGCCAGTATCGCTACTGAGCTACAGACTGTTCAGAATGAGAAAATCCAACTCCAAGCACATCTGTAAGTAAATTATAGGCAACTTCTGTATCTTTTGTTCTTGCATTTGTATTTCTTATCTTTAATGGAAACGTTTAATTCTGCTTTTCTTGGGCCAGACACAAAGATAAAGACTTTGCCCCCAAGGAACTAGTCTTGTTAGAACATTTTGGTAACTGCTCTTGGCCAATATGTTCTTGGAGAACATGAACTTTAGTTCATGTTTTAGTTAGAGAGTTAAAGAACTCTCGTTTAACGCTCACATCTCCTCCTTGTCTTCTTCCAGGGACCGTGTAATCCTTGAGCATAATCAGTGTATCCAGAAAGCACAGGATGCCGAGAAGAGGACAGCCTTGCAGAAAGAGCTGCTAGAAACAACTATTGCAAGATTGCGAGGTGAATTGGAAACATCAATCCAAGAGAAGAAGTCTCTGCTAGAGGAGAAAGAAAGATTTCAGGGAGAGGTAGGTAGAAGCAGATTTATGTTACCTCCTGGTTGTGGCGGTGATCTTGCTTTAAAACTATTTTAAGTGCAAAAGATAAGAAATACAGCCCAGATGCAGTTTGTCTGAGTTTCCCATTAAAGAAATCTTTAGGTGGCTAATCTCTGTCTTTTAGCATGTGAAGTAGACTGTGCCAAACAGGGTACCCTTCTATAGCATTAACTAATAGCTCACACATCCTCATGATAGCTAAGGGGTCAGATTATAAAAAGCTGATTTCCCCTGAAGGCATGGGACAATGGAGGTTAAGGGGGAACAGCTCTGTCTTCCTCTTTAGGAAGGAAGCAGCAGTCTGACATGCAGACGTGTCTTTCTAATTTCAGGGCTATTTGTGAAGTCTGCTCTGCCTCAAAGACTGCCTGAGTGGCCCCTTTTCTGAGAGGATGTGCTATCTCTGCAGTGTAGGTATTAACTAACATGCAGGGTGTGTCTGCTACTGTAGAGCCTGCCAGCTGCTTTAAAATGGACCCATTTCTTTTCCCCTCCTTGGGCAGGTTAATAAAACAGAGAAAGAAATAGCGCAAGAAAAATGCAATTTGGAAAAGGATTTAGCTAAAAACAAGGTATTCCACATTTTCTTTGTTGATATTTCACTGTATTTCCTTCTGTATTTCTGCCTCCGGTATCAGCTTATCTTACTGAGGAGATGGGTTATTTTGTCGAATACCAGGCTGTGGGAGGATAAAGGAGCCATTGAGGTGGGTGCAACACCGAGCACTCCAGTCACGGCAGCACGGGGCTGCTTCTGGGCAGCGTTCTCTTGTTGAGCATCTGGTGTGGGCCAGAGTCATGACTGGCTCTGGCCCTAGTGTTCACTGAGTATTTTAGCCAGGAAGTCCCTTGAGAGTGAGCTGATGGCCCTGTGGGAGGCAAAGAGATCATTGCTGACAATGCTGTTTTGTTTTGTTTTAAAGACTTCCTAAGTACCTGTTAGCATCTGTCACTTCATCTGCAATATACTCTTTTCTGGGTTCTAAAAAGGTAGAATGGCCAGAGACACAAATACAATTCTTTTTTTTTATTTAAAGATTTATTTATTTATTTGAGAGAGAGAGAGAGAGAGAGAGAGAGTACATGAGAGGGGGGAGGGTTAGAGGGAGAAGCAGGCTCCTCGCTGAGCAGGGAACCCGATGTGGGACTTGATCCCGGGACTCCAGGATCATGACCTGAGCCGAAGGCAGTCGTTTAACCAACTGAGCCACCCAAGCGCCCTTCACAAATACAATTCTTATTAAAATAAAACGAAAGCCAGTCTTTAAAACATTGCTGTTTGTGTTTCAAATTTTGAAGAGCGTAAAGATTATGTTATCTGGAATTATCTGGACTGTCAAGGAGAATTAGCCTACCCCAGACAGTAAATTCTGCAACACATGTCAATATAACAATCAATCCTTGATTGCTTCTTGGCCTCTGGCCCAATTAAATAGTATTCATATTACCATCACCATATTACCATGTATGTGTGAACTTGTAATTTAAGAATTGGAGAGAGAAGAAAAGATAAATTCTGAGCCCAAGCTCTAATACAGTTCACCACTCTGGCAGGCAATCTGTGGTTTAGTGACTAAACCCTAGTGATTTGAAAAATAGTCCAACCTAAGAATCTTTTTAAAAAGCTCACTTCCTATCATAAGGACTTACTGGTGTCAGTTTGTCCTCCACTATGCTTTTTAATATTTGGAAAATTGGTGGATACTATTCATGAATGCTTTTTGCTTAAAATGTAGGGAATGTTACATGGCTAAGGCAAATGCTGTATGTCTGATTAAAACAGTTTGCTTGTCTGATTTTATTTGTCTGAACGTAGGCTAAGTGTAAGTTGATGGGGCTGAAAGATACTGGCTCATTAGAGAGGTTCTATTAGGCCAAATGATAATGCTTATACAGAGTCCCATTTTTTTCTTAGGTCTAATTTGATATTTTTCAAATGTGTATTCATTGTAAAGCTATGTTTTTCTGAAGTCAGGCTTATTAAGTTATAATATACATAGTGAAATACACCCTTTTTTTACTGTACAGTTCTGTGAGTTTTGACCAACACAATTATGTAACCACCACCACAATCAAAATACAGAACACTTCTTTCACCTCAGGAAGGTCCCTTGTGCCTCTTTATCATTAACCTCTTCCTCTGCCTCCATCCCTTGGCAACCACTGACCTGTTCTTCTGTTCCTATAGTTACGTCTTTACCAGAATATCCCAGAAATGGAATCATACAACATGCAACATTTTAAGTCTGGCTTCTTTTATTTAGCATAAGGCATTTGAAGTTCATCCAAGTTCTTGTTGTGTGTATCAGTTGTTTATGTTCCATTATATGGATATATCACAATTTCTTTACCTATTTGCCACTTGAAGGACATTTGAGTTGGTAAATTTTGGCAATTATGAATAAAGCCTATATAAATATTCACATATGAACGTGTATTTTTATTTCTCTTGGCTAATTATCAGGAGTTGGAATTCTAGATCCTATGGGAAATAAATATTTGACATAGTAAACTATTCAGCAGCTGTTTTCCAAAGAATCTTGCCTTCCATCAATAGTATAAAAGAGCTCCACTTTCTCTGCATTCTCACCAGTGCTTGGTATTGTAGGTCCTTTTGGTCTTAGCCATTCTAACTGGTGTATACTGGCATATCATTGTGGCTATAATTTGCATTTCTCTAGTGATTAATAATATTGAGCATCTTTTCATCTGTTTATTGGTTATCCACAAGTTTAAGTATCTCTTCAAATATTTTAACCATTTTAATTCAGTTTTCTTATTATTGATTTTTCAGAGATTTTAAAATAGTCTCGTGTTGATTCTTACATAAAAAATTCATACTTTTTGTATATGTGCAAATCTTCTAAGTGCTTAACATATTTTTTCTTCCATTTTATGCCTTGTTTTTAATGCTCTTTCAAAGAGCAGAAGTTTCACATTTTGATGAAATCCAACTTGTCAGTTTTTTAACTTTTGGATCATACCCTTTGTGTCATATCTGAGAAATTTTTGCCCAGCCTAAAATCACAAAGATTTTCCTTTTAGTTCTCTAGAACTTTTATAGTTTTAGGTCTTACATGGATCAATGATCCATTTTTAGTTAATTTTCATATATCATGCAAGGTTCATTTTATTTTTAGATGGATTGTCTGATCTAGTACCTCTTATTATTGAGATATAATTAATATACTGTCAATTCACCTTCTTAAAATATACAATTTAATGGTTTCTTAGTTTATTCACAAGTCTGTGCCAACATCACCACTATCTAATTCTAGAACCTTTTTATCACCAAGAAGAAACCTGATACCCATTAACAGTCATTCCCCATTCTGTTCTGCCCCCAGCCCCTGGCAACCACTGTTCTACTTTCTATCTCCATGGATGTGTCTATTCCCACATTTCATATAAATAGAATAAAACAGTATGTGGCCTTTTGTCTCTGGCCTCTTTGCTAGGTTAATGTTTTCAAGGTTTATCCATACTGTAATGTATGTCAGTATCTCATTCCTTTTTATGGTTGAATAATATTATATTGTGTGACTGTACCACACTTCATTTAGCCATTCATCAGTTGATAGACATTCAGGTTGTTCCCACTATTTTGGCTGTTTAATAATGCTATGAACATTTGTATACATTTTTTTTGTATGTGAGCATATGTTTTTGATTCTGTAGGAGTAAAACTGGGTCATAGGATAACTCTTTTTCATTTTGAGAAACTACCAAAGTGTTTTTACAAAGTAGCTGTGCCATTTTGCAATCCCACCAGCAGTGTATGAGGATTCAAATATCTCCACATCTTCACCTACATCTGTTACTGTCTGCTTTTTAAAAAAATTAATATACTCATCCAAGTGGGTATGAAGTATCTCATTTTGTTTTTTCAATTAAGGTGAAATTCACATAATAGAAAATCAAACACTTTAAATTGAACAATTCAGTAGCATTTTGTATATTTACAAGTGTTGTATAACCACTAACTCTTCTAGTTCCAAAACCTTTTTATCACCCCAAAGGGAAACCCTGTTCCCATTAAGCAATCACTCCCTATTCCCTCCTTCCCCTGACTTCTGACAGCCACTAATCTGCATTCCATCTGTGTAGATTTACCTATTCTGGATATTTCATATAATCATACAATATGTGATCTTTTGTGTCTGGCTTCTTAGCATAACATTTTTGAGGTTCATCCATGTTGTTGTACATAGCAGAACTTCATTCCCTTTTACTCCTTTTACAGATGAGTAAGAATTCACTGTGTATGTGTCTTTGTATGTGGTATGTATATATATATACACGCACACCACAGTTTGTCTTGTTCATCTTTTCATCTATTGATAGACATTGCATTGTTTGCACCTTTCAGCTGTTGTGATTAGTGTTGCTATAAATGTGTGTGTTATATATGTATTTACTTGAGATACGTATGTAGGAGTGGAATTGCTGCGTCATATGTAATTTTGTTTAACTTTATGAGGAACCACCAGACTCTTGTCCACAGTACCAAACCTTTTTTTTTTTTTTTTAAGATTTTATTTATTTGACAGAGAGAGACACAGTGAGAGAGGGAACACAAGCAAGAGGACTAGGGGAGGGAGAAGCAGGCTTCCCTCAGAGCAGGAGCCTGATGCGGGGCTTGATCCCAGGACCCCGGGATCATGACCTGAGCTGAAAGCAGATGCTTAATGACTGAGCCACCCAGGCGCCCCACAGTGCCAGACCATTTTACCTTCCCACCAGCAATGTACATAGGTTCCAGTTTCTCTACATCCTCACCAACACTGTTGGTTTTTTTGATTTTTAATAATAGCCATCCTAGTAGATGTGAAAAGTGGTACCTTGTGATTTTGATTTGGATCTCCCTAAAGACTAATGTTGAGCGTCTTTTCATGTGCTTATTGGCCATTTGTATATCTTTTTTGAGAAATGTCTATTCAAATCTGTAGCCCATTGTAAACTGGTTTGTCTTTTAATTGTTGAGTTGTAAGAGTTCTTTATATATTCTAGATAGTAGACCCTTATCAGATACGTGATTTGCAGATATTTTTCTCCCATTCTGTGGGTTCTGTTTTTAAATTTTTAGATTTTTATTATGTTCAGTTTACCTTTTTTTTTTTTGTTGCTTATGCCTTAGATGTTACATCTAAGAAACTGTTGCCTAATCCAGGGCCACAAAAATTAACACTTTTTTATTCTAAGAATTTTATAGTTTTTTTTGAAGTTTTATTTATTTTTTTAAATTTTATTATGTTAATCACCATACATTACATCATTAGTTTTTGATGTAGTGTTCCATGATTTGTTGTTTGCATATAACACCGAGTGCTCCATTCAGTACGAACCCTCTTTAATACCCATCACCAGGCTAACCCATCCCCCCCAACCCCCTCCCCTCTAGAACCCTCAGTTTGTTTCTCAGAGTCCATAGTCTCTCATGTTTCGTCTCCCCCTCTGATTTCCCCCCATTCATTTTTCCCTTCCTGCTATATTCTTCTTTTTTTTTTTTTTTTAACATGTAATGTAATATTTGTTTCAGAGGTACAGGTCTGTGATTCAACAGTCTTACACAATTCACAGTGCTCACCATAGCACATACCCTCCCCAATATCTGTCACCCAGCACCCCTATCCCTCCCACCCCCACCACTCCAGCAACTCTCAGTTTGTTTCCTGAGATTAAGAATTCCTCATATTAGTGAGGTCATATGATACATGTCTTTCTCTGATTGACTTATATCGCTCAGCATAATACCCTCCAGTTCCATCCATGTCATTGCAAATGGCAAGATATCATTCCTTTTGATGGCTGCATAATATTCCATTGTGTGTGTGTGTGTGTGTGTGTGTGTGTGTGTGTGTACACACATACATACACCACATCTTCTTTATCCATTCATCTGTCAATGGACATCTTGGCTCTTTCCATAGTTTGGCTACTGTGGACATTGCTGCTGTAAACATCAGGGTGCTTATACCCTTTTGGATCACTACATTTGTATCTTTGGGGTAAATACTCAGTAGTGCAATTGCTGGGTCATATGGTAGCTCTATTTTCAACTTTTTGAGGAACCCCATACTTTTTTCCAGAGTGGCTGCACCAGCTT
This sequence comes from Callorhinus ursinus, assembly GCF_003265705.2. Taxonomy (NCBI): domain Eukaryota; kingdom Metazoa; phylum Chordata; class Mammalia; order Carnivora; family Otariidae; genus Callorhinus; species Callorhinus ursinus. The sequence goes on along the minus strand of NW_027397064.1, from coordinate 36,690,091 downwards.
GCATTCCCACCAACAGTGTAGGAGGGTTCCCCTTTCTCCGCATCCCTGCCAACATCTGTCGTTTCCTGGCTTGTTAATTTTAGCCATTCTGACTGGTGTGAGGTGGTGTCTCATTAGGTTTTGATTTGGATTTCCATGATGCTGAGTGATGTTGAGCATTTTTCATGTGTCTGTTGGCCATTTGGATGTCTTCTTTGTTAAAATGTCTGTTCATGTCTTCTGCCCATTTCTTGATTGGATCATTTGTTCTTTGGGTGTTGAGTTTAGGAAGTTCTTTATAGATTTTGGATACTAGCCCTTTATCTGTATGTCATTTGCAAATATCTTCTCCCATTCTGTTGGTTGTCTTTTAGTTTTGTGGACTGTTTCTTTTGCTGTGCAAAAGCTTTTAACTTGATGAAGTCCCAATAATTCATTTTTGCCCTTGCTTCCCTTGCCTTTGGCGATGTTTCTAGGAAGAAGTTGCTGTGGCTGAGGCCAAAGAGGTTGCTGCCTGTGTTCTCCTTTAGGATTTTGATGGATTCCTGTCTCACATTTAGGTCTTTCAACCATTTTGAGTCTGTTTTTGTGTGTGGTGTAAGGAAATGGTCCAGTTTCTTTCTTCTGCATGTGGCTGTCCAATTTTCCCAACACCATTTGTTGAAAAGACTGTGTTTTTTCCATTAGACATTCTTTCCTGCTTTGTCAAAGATGAGTTGACCATAGAGTTGAGGGTCCATTTCTAGGCTCTCTATTCTGTTCCATTGATCTATGTGTCTGTGTTTGTGCCAGTACCATACTGTCTTGATGATTACAGCTTTGTAATAGAGCTTGAAGTCCGGAATTGGGATGCCACCGGCTTTGCTTTTCTTTTTCAACATTCCTCTGGCTATTCAGGGTCTTTTCTGGTTCCATACAAATTTTAGGATTATTTGTTCCATTTCTTTGAAAAAAGTGGATGGTATTTTGATAGGGATTGCACTGAATGTGTAGATTGCTCTAGGTAGTATTGACATCTTGACAATATTTGTTCTTCCAATCATGAGCATGGAACATTTTTCCATTGCTTTGTGTCTTCCTCAATTTCTTTCATGAGTATTCTATAGTTTCCTGTGTACAGATTCTTTGCCTCTTTGGTTAAATTTATTCCTAGGTATCTTATGGTTTGGGTGCAATTGTAAATGGGATTGACTCCTTAATTTCTCTTGTCTTGTTGTTGATGTATAGGAATGCCACTCATTTCTGTGCATTGATTTTTTATCCTGCCACTTTACTGAATTCCCGTATGAGTTCTAGCAGTTTTGGGGTGGAGTCTTTGGGTTTTCCACATAAAATATATCATCTGCAAAGAATGAGAGTTTGACTTCTTTGCCAATTCGGATGCCTTTTATTTCTTTTTGTTGTCTGTTTGCTGTGGCTAGGACTTCTAATACTATGTTGAATAGCAGTGGTGATAGTGGACATCCCTGCCGCGTTCCTGACCTTAGGGGGGAAGCTCTCAGTTTTCCCCATTGAGAATGATATTTGCTGTAGGTTTTTCATAGATGGCTTTTATGATATTGAGGTATGTACCGTCTATCGCCACATTCTGAAGAGTTTTGATCAAGAAAGGATGCTGTACTTTGTCAAATGCTTTTTCTGCATCTATTGAGAGGATCGTATGGTTCTTGTTCTTTCTTTTATTAATGTATTAAATCACATTGATTGATTTGCGGATGTTGAACCAACTTGCAGGCCAGGGATAAATCCCCCTTGGTCGTGGTGAATAATCCTTTTAATGTACTGTTGGATCCTACTGGCTAGTATTTTGGTGAGAATTTTTGCATCCATGTTCATCAAGGATATTGGTCTGTAATTCTCCTTTTTGATGGGGTCTTTGTCTGGTTTGGGGATCGGGGTAATGGTGGCCTCATAAAACAAGTTTGGAAGTTTTCCTTCCATTTCTATTTTTTGGAACGGTTTCAGAAGAATAGGTATTATTTCTTCTTTAAATGTTTGGCAGAATTCCCCTGGGAAGCCATCTGGCCCTGGGCTCTTGTTGGGAGATTTTTGATTACTGCTTCAATTTCCTTAGTGGTTATAGGTCTGTTCAGGTGCTCTATTTCTTCCTGGTTCAGTTTTGGTAGTTGATACATCTCTAGGAATGCACCCATTTCTTCCAGATTATCTAATTTGCTGGCATAGAGTTGCTCCTAATATGTTCTTGTAATTGTTTGTATTTCTTTGGTGTTGGTTGTGATCTCTCCTCTTTCATTCATGACTTTATTTATTTGGGTCCTTTCTCTTTTCTTTTTGATAAGTCTGGCCATGGGTTTATCAGTCTTGTTAATTCTTTCAAAGAACCAGTTCCTAGTTTCATTGATCTGTTCCACTGTTCTTTTGGTTTCTATTTCATTAATTTCTGCTCTGATCTTTATTATTTCTCTTCCCCTGCTGGGTTTAGGCTTTATTTGCTGTTCTTTCTCCAGCTCCTTTAGGTGTAGGATTAGGTTGTGTATTTGAGACCTTTCTCGTTTCTTGAGAAAGGCTTGTATTGCTATATACTTTCCTCTTAGGACTGCCTTTGCTACATCCCAAAGATTTTGAACAGTTGTGTTTTCATTTTCATTTGTTTTCATGAATTTTTTAAATTCTTCTTTAATTTCCTGGTTGAACCTTTCATTCTTTAGTAGGATGCTCTTTAGCTTCCATGTATTTGAGTTCTTTCTGACTTTCCTCTTGTGATTGAGTTCTAGTTTCAAAGCATTGAGGTCTGAAAATATTCAGGGAATGATTCGAATCTTTTGGTACGGGTTGAGACCTGATTTGTGACTTAGGATATGATCTGTTCTGGAGAATGTTCAATGGGCACCAGAGAAGAATGTGTATTCTGTTGCTTTGGGATGGAATGTTCTGAATATATCTGTGAAGTCCATTTGGTCCAATGTGTCATTTAAAGTCTTTATTTCCTTGTTGATCTTTTGCTTAGATGATCTGTCCATTTCTGCGAGGGGCTGTTAAAGTCCCCCACTATTATTGTATTGTTTTCTTTGTGTTTCTTTGCTTTTGTTATTAATTGCCTTATATAATTGGCTGTTCCCATGTTAGGGGCATAGATATTTACAATTGTTAGAGTGAGGGGGTGGAAAACCATTTACCATGCTAATGGACACCAAAAGAAAGCTGGGGTGGCAATCCTTATATCAGACAAGTTAGATTTTAAACCAAAGACTATAATAAGAGATGAGGAAGGACACTATATCATACTTAAAGGGTCTATCCAACAAGAATTTTATAGTTTTACATATTTAGGTCTTTGTTCCATTTTGAGTTAATTTTATATATGGGTTGAGGTAGAGGTTCAACTTGATTATTTTGTCTGTGGTTGTCCAGTTGTCCGATCACCATTTGTTGAAAGGCTGTTCATTCTTTTGAATAGTCTTGGCTCCCTTGTCAAAACCCAATTAACCATAGATGTATGGGTTTATTCTAGACTCTAAATTCTGTTCCACTGGTCTATATGTCTTTCCTATGCCAGAACCACACAGTCTTGATTACTGTAGCTTCATAGTTTTGAAATGAAGATGCAAGAGTCCTCCTACTTTGTCTTTTTTTTTTTCCAAGATTGTTCTGATAATTCTGGATGCTTATGTTTCTATATGAATCTTAGAGTCAGCTTTTCCATTTCTGCAAAAAAAAAAAGAAGCTGTAATTTGATAGAGTTTGCCTTGAATCTGTAGGTCAGTTAGGGGAGTTTTGCAATCATGACAATATCTTATATTTTTTCTATATAAGAATGTATCATCTTGGGGCGCCTGGGTGGCTCAGTTGTTAAGCGTCTGCCTTCAGCTCAGGTTATGATCCTAACGTCCTGGGATCGAGCCCCGCATTGGGCTCCCTGATCAGCGGGGAACCTGCTTCTCCCTCTCCAGCTCCCCCATTCTTGTGTTCCCTCTCTCTCTCTCTCCCTCAAATAAATAAATAAAATCTTTAAAAAAAAATAAAGAATGTATCATCTGAAAATAGAGATAGTTTTATTTCTTCCTTTCACGTTTTGCTGCCCTTTCTTTTTCTTGTGTAATTGCCTTGGCTAGAATCTCCAGTATAATGCTGGATATAGAATCCAATATAATAGAATGTTGAGAGCAGACAGACATCCTTGTCTTGTTCCTGATCTTAGGGGGAAAGCTTGCAGTCTGTCACTATTAAGTACGATATTAGCTCTGGCCTTTTTCTAAATGCCCTTTAACAGGATGAGAAGATTCCCTTCTATTCCTAATTTGGAGAGTTTTTATCATGAAAGTATGTTGGATTTTGTCAATTGCATTTTCTATGCTATCAAGATAATCTTGTAGATTTTGTCCTTTATTACTATGGTATATTACATTGTTTGATTTCAAATGTTGAACCAAGCTTTCATTTTGGGGATAAATTTTACTTGCTCATGAGTATAATCCTTTTTATATGTTGTTTCATTTGGCTTGCTAATATCTTGTTGAGGATTTATGAATTGTTATAAATAAGGGATATTTTTTATACTTTTCTTGTGATGTCTTTGGTTTTGGTATCAAGGTAATACTGGCCTCTTAAAATGATTTGGTAAGTAACTTTTGGGAAGAGTTTTTGAGGGATTACTGTTAATTCATCTTTAAATGTTTGTAGAATTCACCATAGTTCTAAGTTTTTCTTTGTGGGGAATTTTTTGTTTTATTTGTTTTTAATTTTTATTATTGATTCAATCTCTTTACTTATTAAAGATCTATTCACATTTTCTACTTTTTTTAAGTCAGTTTCAGTAGTTTTGGTGTTTTCCCATTTCACCTAGGCTTTCTAATTTATTGGCTTACGATTGTTCAGAGTAGCGCCTTTTCTTCACTTCTTTATGTTCAGTGTAATGTTCCTTCTTTCATTCCTAATTTTAGTAATTTGTGTCTTTTTTATTGTTGTTAATATAGCTAAAGGTTTGTCCATTTTGTTCATCTTGTCAAAGAACCAACTTTTGGTTTTAGTGATCATGTCTATTGTTTTTCTGTTCTGTCTTTTGTTTCTGCCCTAATCCTTATTATTTTCTTCCTTCTTGCTTGGGTTTAATTTGTTGTTTTTCTAGTTTCTTAGAGCAGGTTAGGTTGTTGGTTTATTTCTTCTGTTTTAACATAGGTGTCTACACCTATAAATTTCCCTCTAAGCACTGCTTTAGCTTCATACCATACATTTTTTTTTACGAGTTTGCAAGATTTACTTTAATCATTTTTTTCTCCTAGTCATTGTAGGTTTCTTTTTTCTTTTTTTAATTATTGTTACGTTAATCACCATACATTACATCATTAGTTTTTTTTAATTTTTTTATTGTTATGTTAATCACCATATATTACATCATTAGTTTTTGATGCAGTGTTCCATGATTCATTGTTTGTTCATAACACCCAGTGCTCCATGCAGAACGTGCCCTCCTCAATACCCATCACCAGGCTAACCCATCCCCCTACCCCCTCCCCTCTAGAACCCTGTTTGTTTTTCAGAGTCCATCATCTCTCATGGTTCATCTCCCCCTCTGACATACTCCCCTTTTCTTCCTCTCCTGTTATCTTCTTCTTTTTCTTTTTTCTTAAAATATGTTGCGTTATTTGTTTCAGAAGTACAGATCTGTGATTCAACAGTCTTGCACAATTCACAGCGCTCACCGTAGCACATACCCTCCCCAATGTCTATCACCCAGCCACCCCATCCCTCCTTATTGTTATGTTAATCACCATATATTACGTCATTAGTTTTTGATGTAGTGTTCCATGATTCATTGTTTGCGTATAACACCCAGTGCTCCATGCAGTACGTGCCCTCTTTAATATCCATCACCAGGCTAACCCATCCCCCCACCCCCCTCCCCTCTAGAAACCTCAGTTTGTTTCTCAGAGTCCGTAGTCTCTCATGGTTCGTCTTCCCCTCTGATTCCCCCCCCCATTCTTCCTTTCCTGCTATCTTCTTCTTTTTCTTTTCTTTTTTAACATATAATGTATTATTTGTTTCAGAGGTACATATTTCTGAAAAAACATACACTTTCTCCATATTACCTTAACTCAGTGATTGAGTTTTTAAATTAATAGGGTTTATTTAAAAATTTAAAATTTATTTCAACACTACAGCAGTTAAGTCAATGACATTTTGTTATATTTTTCCCATGCAATAGCTTCATACCATACATTTTGTCATGTTTTCATTTTCATTCAACTCAAAGTATTAACTTCCCTTGTGATTTTCTTTTTGACTCGTTTGTTTAATTTTCTCATATATGTGACTTTCCCAAATTTCCTTCTTTCATTAATTTCCAATTTTATTTCATTGTGGCTGGAGAACATACTTTGTATTATTCCAGTCCTTCAAATGTATTAAGAGTTGTTTATGGCCTAACATACGGAACATTCTGGAGAATGTTGCATATGCTCTTGAGAAAAATGGTATTCTGCTGTTGTTGGGAGGAGTGTTCTATAGATGTCCAGTTCTTTATAGTGTTGTTCAAGTCATGTCTCCTCATTGATTTTCTAGTTGTTCTATTCATTACTGGAAGTGGGATATTAAAATTTCCAACTATGTTGAATCATTTCTCTCTCCCTTCAATTCTATTAGTTTTTGCTTCATTTATACTGGGACTCTATTATTCTTAGAGGCACATATATTTATAAATGTTATATTTTCTTGATAGATTGACCCTTTTTTCAGTATGTAATGTCTCTTTTAGGTTCCTGGACCCAATTACAACATGTCAGAGGGTTCCCACACACACAACACCAAGAATTTTTGGAAACCAGAAAGGTGTCCAAGAATTCTACTCAATTCTTACACTACTACCTAGAGCTAGCATTTAGTCCTACAAGACTGCCCCCACTCCTGAACTCCTACTTCAGACACCAGTGGCACACTCCAGATTGTTACACCAGGCTCTTGTGCTTCTGACCTGTTGGCTATAGATTGGAGGTTCCAACAACCTCCTCCTTAGATTCTTTTAATTTGCTAAAGTGGCTCACAGTACTTAGGGAAATACATTTACCAGTTTATGAAAGGATATGATAAATGATACAAATCAACAGCCAGATAAAGAGATACATAGGATGAAGTATGGGGAAACAGCAGTGAGCTTCCATGCCCTCTCCAGGGGCACCACTCTTCCTAATTTCCATGTGTTCACCAACCCAGAAGCTCATGGAACCCAGTCCTTGGCGGGGGTGGTTTAGGGAGGCTTCATTGCATAGTCATGATGGACTAAGTCATTGACCACTGGATGATTCAGTATTCAGTCCCTCTTCCCTCCCTGGAGGTTAAAGGCTAGGACTGAAAGTTCCAACCCTCTAATCACATGGTTGGTCCTCCTGGCAGTCAGCCCCTACCCTTGGGTGGGTTCCAGAAGTCACCTACATTAATAACAAGACACCCATTTCACCTTATGGCTCTGAAATGTTTTCAGGAACTGTGGATGAAGGCCACATATATCTGAGACATATATTTTGGTTGTCTGAATGACCAAATATATTTCTTATAAACCGTTATGATAAAAGGTCTTCTTTATCTCATGCATTTTTGTCTTAATGTTTATTTTGTCTAATGTTAGTACAGCCACTCCAGCTCTTTTCAGGTTACTGTTTACATGATATATCTTTTTCCATTTTTTTACTTTCAACTCATTTGTGTCTTTGAATCTAAAATGTGTCTTTTATAAACAGCATACAGTTGGATCTTTTAAAAAATTCATTCTGCCTTTCTCTGCTTTTTTTTGGTGGAGTGTTTAATCCATTTATATTTGTCATAATGACTGATAAGGTAGGATTTACATCTGCCACTTTTGCTCTTTATTTTTTTTGTCTTACATGCTTTTTATTCCTCTCTCTCTCTCTCTCTCCATTACTGCTGCCTTCTGTGTTAAGATACTTCTAGTGTACTTTTTAAATTCCCTTATTCTTTCTTTTACTATATAATTTTGAGTTATGGGTAATAAAGAGAGTTACAAACATAAACACCTTTTATATGTACTCATGTTGCTACCTTTACTGTAGTAGCTGTATTCTTTATGTGAATTCCAGTTATTGTCTAATACCCTTTTATTTCAGCCTGAAGAACTTCCTTTAGTCTTTCTTCTTAGGGCATATTTTTCTAGCCCTAAGTCCAGGCCCCACCAAAGAGTGGACCCTGGTCCAGGCCCACACAATTTTAATTGGGATTAGAGAGAATTTACATTTTAGCAATTGATCTTATACATGAACATGGTATATCTCTCCATTTTATTTAGGTTTTTAATTTTTCTTACCAGTATTTTATAATTTTGAGCATATTGAATATTGGACATATTTTTTTTTAGATTTGTACCAGAGAATTTCATGGGTTTTGATACTATTACAAAAGGCATACTTTTAAGAAATTTCCAATTATTTATTGCTAGTATATAGAAATACAGTTGAGTTGCATCCCTTGTATCCTTCAGCCTTACTAAAGTCACTTATTCTGGTATCTTTTTTGTACAGTTTTGTGGGATTTCCTATGCAGATGATCATACCTATTGTAAGCAGAGATATTTTTATTTCTCCATTTCCAATCTTTAGGTCTATTGTACTTTTTCTTGCCTTATTGCATCAGCTATAGCCTTCTGTATGATAATGAACAGGAATAGTGAGAGTAAATATCCTTGCTTTTTTCCCAGTGTTAGGGGGAAACATTCAAGTCTTTTACTATTAAGATTGATATTAGTTGTAGGTTTTTTGTAGATACACTTCATCAGGTAAAGATGGTTCCCTTTCATTTCCAGATTGCTGAGTTTTTATCATGAAGTAATAAATTTTGTGAAATGCTTTTTCTCCATCTATTGAGATGGTCATACATTTTTTCTTCTCTAATCTATTGATGGTAGTGAATTATACTAATTAATTTTGAATGTTCAACAAGCTTTATATTGCTGGGATAAACTTAGTCCTGGCTTGCTATCCTTTTTATATATTGCTGAAATCATTTTACTACTATTTGATGGAGGCTTTCTGCATCTATGTTCATAAGCTTAAATTAATATTTAAGTAAATACCAAGTACCAGAAGGTCTTCTACTTCTAGTAAATGTAAACAATGTAATTTGTCATAGCCCTCCTGCTGAAGACAACTAGAGAAGCTGAAAATTTTTAAAAGAAAAGAAAAAAGTTTACAAAATCATCAGAGCTATCAGACTACAAATCCCTGCATTTAGAGACAGGAGGACATGTTCATACAATAACTTCTAAATTACAGTTAAAAGTGTCATTTTTAAAACAAGATAATATTTTTGGATCTAGCATAAATAGATTTCTTTTCTCCTTTGTGTTTCAAAGGTAGATATAAATGCATTAACCCACAACCTGCAGACTCTAGAGGAAAAGAATAAGCACCTGGCAGAACAAATGGCTTCCCTAGAACTTCAGCAAGTCACTTCTGATTATAATGGGGTGGGTATAAAAAGGTCAGTCTAAATTAGGAGTTAATGCCTGATGAGTTTTTAAAAATCAGAAGTCAGAAGATGGGTTTTCTTCATTTGTTTGCATTTTAATAATTATTATTAAGTCCTGAATAACTCAGGCTAAATATAGCAGAGAGCCGTATGAGTACTCAAACAATAAAAGATTTAAGAAAACAAGAATTTAAGGTAGCTATTAAACATCTGCCTCCACAGATGATCTATAATACTGAAAAGCACAAATATTTATAATGTTTTAAAATATTTCCTCTTCCATAAATTATGAGGAAGAAACTTACATGTTTTTCTTTTCCTTGTCTGACAGTTCTGTTAGGCAATCAGTAATAAGTACAATTTCTAAAAGCTGTTTGACAAGGTCAGTGCAAAACAAATAAATGGTAGAGTTTGTAAAACATCTCTCAGGGAAGGGTATTTAAAGAGATGGTCATTCTGTTAAGCAGCTAATGAGTTTTCCTTTGTGCTTTTGAGTACTTGAAAAAAAAATTGTTTCTATAGAATGCAGATCACCTTTGAAAATTGCATAGAAGGCTCCGATGTGAGTCTGTCTTAATCTGAGTTAAATTCTTTCAACCTCTGTCGTAAGCTTCTCATTACTTCAACTATGAAAACCTGGAGAGTAAGTCTAAATCCATTACATTTTCATAGCTTTAGAGCCAGACTGCCTGTGTTTCAATTTTGGCTGTGACCTCTCTGAGCTTCAGTTTCTTAATCTGTCAAAGTGGGGAAAATAATACCATTATTAGGAAGTTGTCTGAGGATTAAGTATGTTAATACATGTTAAGCATGTAGCATATAACTACCATTTATTGAACTTTTAGTATCTGAACCATCCCGGAAAAAAGGCCTTTAAGTTGCTATTAGAGCAACATGATACTTTAGCTCTAATTCCTGGTACTATCTCAGACCAGTACTCCCTCCCCCAAGATTAAAGTTTATCCATGTCCTCTGCTTGCTCATTGGCCATGCATCAGCTGGGCTTATCAACCCACCTGCTTCTGGTCCCTCTGGAAGACCACATCTCAGTCTGCCTGATTCTTTCATCCCCCTCTGCCCGTGAGTAGGCCTGTAGCCTCATCCTAATAATGATTTTGACAGATCCTGCCAATGATTTGATCAGTGTTGATTCTTGCCTGCTCATAGCACCTCTTAAGGTCTCTCAGTGATAAAACAAACCTAGTTCCATCTTGCAGTTCTGTGTTTCCACATAGAATTTTCTCTGACCACGCCTGCCTGGAAGCCCTCCTGTGGGCTGTATGAGTCTTGAGAAATGCGGTTGAGGTGTCAGGATTTGGGGTGTTTTTTTTTTTTTTTTTAATCTCAGCAATATCATTAAACCTATCACCATTCAATGTTGGCAGTGTATTTTTGTTCTTTGGGAATTAACACTTGAAATTCTCAATAAGAACTACCTTCTAAAATAACCTCTTACTGGATTTTGGAGATAATGCTTATGAGTGTGTGTTGTATATGCCACACCACAGATTTGAATTCAGACAGACCTGGTTTCAACCCTTGGTTCCATTTACTGTGTGACTTGTGCAGGCCTTAACCTCTATGGACTTTGGGACTGAGGAGATCCCCCCTAACCATGGGGTTCCCACAGCATACTGTGCATATACATATCAAAATAATAATTTCATTGATTAGAAATTGATTAGAATTGATTATGTATCTGCCTTCACTCTTCTAATGCAAGAACTGTAGTTACTTATCTTTATACTCCCTTACCTAACATAGCACTCAATACATAATAGGTATTTGAGAAAGATTGATTCAGTGGAACATAAGGAGGGTCATGTCTGTCTTGCCAGGATATGAGGATTAAATGTCATATTGTGTGTAAAGTGCTCATCACAGGGCCTAGCTTACTTTATCCATGTTTAAACAGTATTCTTTTTTTCTTCTTGACACTGATTTTGGGGTTATTTTTATTTTGGCCTTTACTATAATTTAAGTCTTTCACCACAGGCAGTCATTCAGGGAACCATAGTGAGGAATGATGAAAATGGGGGAAGCTTACTATTCCTGAGTTCAAGTTAAATACTCTCCTCACTTCTCTTTTGGATTTCAAATGATAGCACTAGACAGAAATACAGTTCCCTACACAGTTAGGACTTTAATGATTTGAAATCATTAAAAAATGAATTAACTGTATTTCTTCTCTCTCAAATAAAATCTTAAGAATAAATAAATAAATGTATTTCTTAAAACTAAGATGACAGTCAGTGTACACTTGGGCAGGTGTCAAAGTTGGTTCTGTTTGCTGTGGCCCATGCAAACTAGTTGTTAAATATTTTTTTAAAAGATTATTTGAGAGCAAGAGACAGAGATAGCAAGTGAGAACATTGAGCGGAGAAGGGAGGGAGAAGCAGGCTCCTCCCTGAGCAGGGAGCCCGATGTGGGGCTCAATCCCAGGACGCCGGGATCATGACCCTAAGACAAGGCAGACACTTAACCAACTGAGCCACCAGGCACCCCTAGTTGTTAAATATTTTGAATAAAGTCCCTGCTTACAGGAGCGCCTGGCTGCTCAGTCAGTAGAGCATGCAACTCTTGATCTCGGGGTTGTGAGTTCAAGCCCCATGTTGGGTGTAGAGATTACATGAAAATAAAATCTTTAAAAAAAAAAAATCCCTGCTTACAATCTGCCTATAAAATAGCTTTACCAAGATGCTAGTGTCTTTTGGCTTTATGTATTCTAACAGCTTCTGCTAACTTTCACAGCTTACCTAAATTTTTTTTTGAAGATTTTATTAGAGAGAGAGAGCAAGGACGAGCAGGGGGAGAGGGAGAAGCAGAGTCCCCGCTGAGTAGGGTCAGCTCACCTAAAATTTAAAAATGATTTTAGAAATCATTCTGTGGCTTTCGGTTGAATCCTTGTCAACCTTTCTTTCATATCTTAAGATAATTCTGTTTGCTTCCTGCTTTTTCCAAGTAGTGATATTTTTGAATCAGTTAAAATGCATATTTTAACCATTAGCATTTTTCTTTGTATGGTAATTCTCAAATGATTCTCCAGTTTCTATTTTGCTTTGCATATTAATAATCTTTATAGTATATTGACAAGATTATTTAAGCAAAGGTTAATCTCTGTCCTTCCACAACTCAGAATCCGAGATATTCACTCATTCAAGTGCTCTCTAATTTCTGGTCTTCCATTAATTCTCTTTAACATAAGGCCTATTTAAATAATCTGGAAACAATAATTTAAATTACTGCCTTAATATCTGCTTTCCTTTAGCAACTAGAACAATTTCTTTGTTGTGAATTTAAATAAGTGACCTTGTGTCAAATATTAACTTAGACACTTTACACTTACCACTGCATTAGCATTCTTTTAGGTGACCAAAAAAGGGAAAATTATTTTTAAAGTATACTTAAAAGATTAATAGAATTTCTTTATGCCTTTGCTTAAAAGAGGGAATTTTATTGAGGTAAAAGTGCCATTATTTAAAAAATTCCTGGACACCTTTTATAAGAGACCCAGATCATCTAAGTTACTGCAAAAAAAACCCTTTTCATATTCCAAAACTGCAAGCAGTTATCTCTGTTTGTTACAGCTAGCATATTTTAGGTTAAATCTAGCTCTTGGTGTTTTATACACTGAATCTGCACTTTACAGTACATTGGGCACCTCAGTTTATAGACTTTAGAATTGAATTTTAAATAACTAAGTTTTTATGGTTATGGTATAGCTTTGTTTTTGTAGCATCATTGGCCACCCTTGTCATTTATTTTTGCTGAAGACTTAGTCAAAACATAATCCCAAATGTTGTGTTCATGGAATGTTTTTACCTCAGTTTCCAAAATAGAAAGTATTGTGGGAAAGGGGGATTTCCACTGACAGAAAATTAATTGATGATTAACTTTATGATAATATATTGTTATTAGCCGCCTATTTATTGATAACAGCCTATATTTCTCTTAGGTTATTTTGAAACCAATACTTTTTTGGTCTGAATTCTTCTAAAAAATATTTTCCTTTGCCTTAGTGGGAACCACACATAGTGATTAAAAGTGAAACTTTAATGGGGCACCTGGATGGCTCAGTCAGTTAAGCATCCGACTTGATTTCGGCTCAGGTCATGGTCTCAGGATCTTGAGATCAAGCCCCATGTTGGGCTCTGCACAGAGCCGACTTAAGATTCTCTCTCTCCCTCTCCCCTGCCCAGTCCCCCCTTGCACTCTGTCCTGTGCTGTCTCTCTTAAAAAAAAAAAAAGAAACTTTGAGAAACAATGTCTGAATATGTATAATTAATGTATGAAATAAATACTGCTGTGATAGGACAAATACTCAGATGGCCATAATAGTTAACCTACTGATGCTTAATATTGGATATAAATTTTTATATTGAATGTGCATAATTTTGGGGTAGGTTGTATAGAAAGACTAGTCACTCTAGGGAAAAACTAAGAGGCAGCAGAGGCAAATAAATATGAATCCTGGTTTTGTCACTGTAGAAATGATAAGGGTATGAATACTTGCTCAGAAAATGGTTATTCCATTCTATGCCTAGGTACTGATACCTGTGTTTGCTTTGTCAGCTTGCCCAACAGCAAGTGGAAAAGGCCTTGGGAAAAATTACTGAGAGTAAAAATAAACTGGCCTATGAAAAGGGAAAACTCCAGGTATGAGATTTTATTTTCTGATTTGTGTTGTGTAATATTTTAATCACAGTTGTCAAGTTAAATATTGCCAGGTTTTGAGAAATTCTGTAACTTTGGACCAAAGTTTTTGAACCCCCCTAAGTTTGTTGCCTTATTAATTAAAATCCAGGTGACTTCTATTCACATATCTGTAATATAATACTGAAAGTTAAAATTATGAAACCAAAGCCCTTTCTGTGACTGCTTAAAGTTGTATTATAATTGTTTTATGCATGGTCATTCGCTGAGAATATAGACAGCCCATGCTCTCATTTTTTGCTGAAATTTTGTAACATTCTTAAAAAGAACCCTGGAAATTGGGACTCAAAGGCAATAGACTTGAGTGAATGGGGTACTGTTTTGCTTCCTGTGGGCTTTATCCCTATAGTACCTACAGAGCAGGAAACTTGCCACTGATAACCAACTCCAGCGGAAATGCTGCAGTCCGAATAAATGGGTCACAGCCTTAGCTACACATTACAATTTGAGGAATTTTTTAAACACCTCATTCTGGGAAGTGTATGATGTCTGCCATTTACTTTGAAATGAATCAGAAAAAAAGAAAAAACAGTTTGGTGGATCAATAGAGGAAATTGATAGATGAATTGGTATGTGATAAGCAGGTATAAAAAAATTAATGGTAGAATTTGTGGTGAGGGTACTCACAGTCACAGTAAAATTCTTTCAATTTTTCTGTTTATCTATAAAATACAAGGGGAAAAATCTCCATGACAAGGCTTGCCCCCCAGAACAATTAGATCAGAATCTCAGGGAATAGGTCCTAGGCTTCAGTGCTTTTTAAGCTCCCCGGTGATTCTAATATGCAACCATATTTGAAGACCACTGGATTAAATGATATGAAGTGTAGTCCAGTTAGGCTTGAAAACCATAGAGCTGATTTGATTAAGTAATCTCACTACAGACATGTAAAGCATGTCAGTGTTAATCTCATCTCATTTGCTCCAGGAGCTTGTTATAGGATTAGCACACAAGATCAGCCCAGATATGTAAAAGGCAGTTGGTAAACCATGGTTGTGAAATAATAGGTTGTCCACTGAAAAATAAGGCTATTTGGCCACTGTCTGTGTGCTCTTAATATTTTCTGGAGTCAGTGATATATTTAAATATAATCATTTATATTTGTTTAACCTTGGGCAAATCTTAATTTTCTTGAATTTCATATTTTTTTAAAAAATTCAATTCCTGGGATATCTGGGTGGCCCAGTTGGTTAAACTTTGGACTCTTGATTTCGGCTTAGGTCATGATCCTCAGGGTCGTGAGATCAAGCCTTATGTCGGGCTCCATGCTGCGCATGGAGCTTGCTGAAGATTCTCTCTTTTCAGGGACGCCTGGGTGGCTCAGTTGGTTAAGCATCGGCTCAGGGTCCTGGGATCAAGCCACAGGTCTGGCTGCCTACTCAGCGGGGAGCCTGCTTCTCCCTTTCCCTCTGCCACTTCCCCTGTTTTTGCTCTTTCTCTCTTTCAAATAAATAAATAAATAAAATCTTTTAAAAAAAAAATCCTCTCTTCCCTCTCCCTCTGCCTCTCCACCCCACACCCCACTGTGCATTCTCTAAAAAAAAAAAAATTCAGTTCTTTTAAAATCTATTTATCAACATACTCAAAAATAATTGATACTTTAATATTTGTTTCTTTTTTAATGCATTCAATAACAAGATCTAATAGTGTTTTTATAAACTATAATTTCAAACTAGTGATAAGCACAAACAGCTTTTCAAGATATTTGCAGTAACTGTTATGTGATATGAAAATATCTGTGATGTCTATTGGAAACAAAGTAAGAAATTCTGCTAATACTACTGTGGTGTACTGCCTACATTTTTTTATTTTTAATTGAAACGTAGTTGACTTACAATATTATATAATTTTAGACATACAACATAGTGAATCAGTAATTATGTACATTACAAAATGCTTACCATAAGTGGAGTTACCATCTGTCACCATACAAAGTTATTATAACATTATTGACAATATTCCCAATGCTGTACTTTTCATCCCTGTCACTTATTTCATAACTGGAAGTTTGTACCTCTTAATCCCCTTCACCTAATTCACCTATCCATTCCCCCCCACCTCTGACAGCCATGTATTTATGAATCTGTTTCTGGTTTTTGTTCATTTGTTTTGTTTTAGATTTCACGTAGAAGTGAAATTATATGGTATTTGTTTTTCTCTGACTTATTTCACTTAGCATAATACCCTCTAAGTCCATCCATGTCATTCCAAATGGCAGGAGTTCATTCTTTTTCAATCTTCCCAAATATTCCAGAATATAGGAAGAGGAAGTTTTTCTTCCTCTTCAGAAACAGATTCATAAATACAGAGAACTGGTAGTTGTCAGGGGCGGGGGGTGGTGAAATAGGTGAAGGTACAAACTTCCAGTTATGAAATAAATAAATGACAGGGAAAATTACATAATATTGTATGTCAACTGTAATTAAGTTTTAATGTAGGCAGTAAACCACATTAGTATCAGCAGAACCTATTATTTTATTTATTTACTTATTTATTCATTTTAAGATTTTACTTATTTATTTGAGATAGGGAGCAAGAGCAGGGGGCAGAGGGAGAAGCAGGCTCCCTGCTCAGCAGAGAGCCCGATGCAGGGCTTGATCCCAGAACTCCAGGATCATGACCTGAGCTGAAAGCAGACACTCAACTGACTGAGCCACCCAGGTGCTCCAGAACCTGTTACTTTAAATGTTTGGTAGAAGTCACCTATGAAGTCATCTGATCCTTGACTTTTGTTTATTGGGATTTTTTTTTTTATTACTGATTCAATTTCATTACTAGTAATCAGTCTGTTCAAATTTTCTATGCCTGATTCAGTCTGGGGAGATTGTATGTTTCTAGGAATTTATTCATGTTTTCTAGGTTGTCCAGTTTGTTGGCATATAATTTTTCATAATATTCTCTTATAATCCTTTGTATTTCTGTGATATTGTGTTTATTTCTCCTCCTTCATTTCTGATTTTATTTACTTGAGTCCTCTTTTTCTTGATGAGTTTGGCTAAAGGTTTATCAGTTTTATCTTTTCAAAGAACCAGCTTTTGGTTTCATTGACCTTTTCTATTTTTTCAGTCTATTTTGTTTATTTCTGCTCTAGTCTTTATTATTTCCTTCCTTCTGCTAACTTTGGGCTTTTTCTTTTTCTAACTCCTCTAGGTGTAAGGTTAGGTTGTTTATGTGAGATTTTTCTTTTGCCTTGCTGTACACTTCCCTCTTAAAAATGCTTGGGTTGCATCCCATGTTGTTTGATTGGAGCACTTAGTCCATTTACATTTAAAGCAATTCTTGATAGGTACTTACTGGCAGTTTGCTAATCATTTTCTGATTGTGTTTGAGTTTCCCCATGAGGAGGGGAAAGCATACCTCTCATCTCCTTTTCACTAGGAAAGCTAGTCAACATTACACGCTGGGTGTATAGATTACTATTTAACCTTTTATACCTCAATTACATACTTTAGAGGTTATCCTCAGAATCTTAAGGAAAATACAACGTTTTTCTGCTCATATTCCTACAACAAGGGCTTAAGGTTTTTGATAGTCTTTGAAAGCTGTAACACTTGAAACTATTGACTCATGGTGTTTTTTATGTCATACCTTAGGTTGGCACATTCCAAAGGGACTGACTTCATCAACCCAAGGGAAAGTGCTCTTATACCATAATACTCTTGCAAGATAATTTAAAGGAAGAGCTGCATACTAAACATGATCAAAATAATCTTCTGTGTTCTCTCTACATTGAATAATTGATTAAAATATTACCTATGAATCATTTGATAAGAGATTACATTTTAGAATTGACTTAATGATTGGTATAAAGAATGGGTTTTAGCAGCTAATGTAGACTGTCAGAAACTGCTGCCCCAGATTCAAACATGGTCTGAATTTTATTTTCAGTGTAATGTACTATTCCATTTTATAAATATGCCAAAATAGATATATCCTTTCTTCTATTGATGGACATTTAGGCAGTTTCCAATTGCTTACAAACAACACCGATGTGATGAATTATTGTACATGTCTCCTTGTACTCATGTAAAAAATTCTCTAGACTAAGTATAAATCTCAAGAGGAGAATTCCTGGATTGTAGGATTACAGATCTTGAATTTTACTAGAGTTTATTAAATTACTCCTGAAAGTAGTTATACCAGTTTTGAAAGCAGTCTCTATAAAGAGTATAGAGACATGTGTTAACATGGATCAGTCTCATAAAATAATACTATATACTATTTAGGGATACCATTTATAGTAAAATTATTAAAAAGGATTAAGAATAATAAACAAAAGACCTTGCCTAAGTTACTGCTGTTCCTGAGACTGGCTGATAAGCTAGTGTTGGAAGCTGCTTGGATTTTAATCCCCACCCAGATCTCTGTGGGGTAGCACAATGTATTTGTTCTGTGTTCTTTCCCCTATGAATGTCCTGAATTAAAAATCATGCCAAATAAGACAATACAAAAATTAAAGTGCTTATAAATGAGAACATGCCATCTGAAAAGTTTCAGGACATTTCACTGTGTACCTAGAGGTTGAGTTAAGCAAAGATAAAAGAAGAATCTGGCTTTGTGGAACAGGAGAGATATCCTGAGACAGAATGTGTTTTTATGCAGTCTTTGAAAAAAACCCAATATTAGCAATCACATTTTTAACAGTTCCTGAAAGTGTCCAGTAACTATCAGCAAGAAGTGTTTATCCTCTTTAGGTAGGAAACAAGACACCCAGAGAGGGAAAAGTTGATTTAGATAAAAAAATTTTGGATGAAATTTTTTCTGATTCAGGGATAAGCTCGGTAATGTTAATTGTTGGTCTGTATGAAAGGGTGGGTAGGATAGGAAGAAAATGTGGAAAAACACAGTTTGGAGGTTAGTAAATATCAATGATTTCATTCCCCCAAATGATCATTTTCTTTAAAGAGAAAGATATGTCATCTTTCTCAGTTAGTGTTAAAGTATAATTCATTGTATAAGAACTTCATTTATTCAACTTTTATAATTCTGTCAATAAAACAAGACTGTCATCTTGCATACTGACAATTTTAATTATCCATATTCAAAATGTTTTTTGAATGTTAGATATCACAATTTTTTAATTGAAATTATTACCCACAAAGTCTCACTTTTATATTCATGAGTCATGTTAATTTGGAGTTTCCATAAGCAATAGAAACAAAATTAGTTATCTCCGTACATGTAAATCGCTATAGCCTACTTTAAGCTATTGAAATAGCTATGTTAGTTGAAATAGCATTCTTTACACGATTAGAAAAACTTGGGATTGCTTTTATAACTTTTAAGGATTCTCTGTGATTTTTCCAAAGTCGTGACATCTTATTTTTCTTTTTAGAGTTGTGTATGTGTGTGTATATATGTATAATATATATATATCCTTTTAGAGTATGTGTGTGTATATATGTATATATATGTATATGTGTATATATATATAATATATCCTTTTAGAGTATATGTGTGTATATGTATTAATATATATACACATAAAATTAATAAGCCTTATTTTATTATTCTTCTGTTTTACCCTAGATAAAAGTTAAACAGCTAGAAGAACAACTACATTCTTTTACTGAAACCAGTTCACAGAATGACCATCTACGCAAGTTGAACAAGGCTCTAGAGAGCAAATATGCTCAGGTGTGATTAATAGCTACAAAACAGATTGCTGTTATATTGTTTTAATTAGATTTTAAGAAATTGATGCCTTTCTCCCCACCTTACCATATAGTCCCAGAAAGATGAATATTCTCTCATTTGACTCAATTCACAAATATTTTTTAAACACCTCCAATGTACAAGGTTTTGATGAACTGTGAGAAAAAAAGATGCCTGAAGCAGGATTGGGACATTCAACTTATTTATGCTCTAATTGGAGGCTTAGGAATGTACTCATAAACTTTATTATAGAATTAAAAGTTAAGTCTTTCAGAAGCAAAATAATGTTATGAGTGAGCATTCATAGGGAGCATCATTTTAATGAAAGAATCAAGAAACACTTTCACAGAGGAAGAGGTTTTATAATTATTGGCAAATTCAGAACTCAGTGCCAACAAGATACACCTGCACCAGACAGCTCACATGAAAGAGGCGTTAGTATAAGTGCTTACTTGTCACCGTGGTGGCTGCTTGAAGCTGAAAACCTTTTGTAGTTCACATAAAATTTTAACACATGAATGGAGAAAGACAATGTAACAAAACCTTTAGTGAAGAAAAATAATCAGAGTAATTACATGGAAGACAACTTC
Organism: Callorhinus ursinus; assembly: GCF_003265705.2. Taxonomy (NCBI): domain Eukaryota; kingdom Metazoa; phylum Chordata; class Mammalia; order Carnivora; family Otariidae; genus Callorhinus; species Callorhinus ursinus. The sequence goes on along the minus strand of NW_027397064.1, from coordinate 36,669,722 downwards.
ATGTAAGCTGCTTGTAGTAAATGGTCCTATTTTTTCTCCCCAAGATTCACATTCCCTCTTTCACAGAAATTTCTGAAATTGTTTTGAAAATTTCAATGAACGCTTCACAAAAATGTAAAATTATCATACCTTTTCAAAAAATGCTAATATTATCAATTTGAATTCAAAATTCAGTAGTACAAAGCCACTTAACAAAACAAAGATGACATAACCCAAAACATTTACACTATTATAGGCTACACTTCACAATCATTATGGCAATAAATTAATGGTTGAAAAATAATTAAAGCCATTATTCCTATTAATAGGACACAATATAAAGCTAACTTTAAGAGCTGGTTAATTACTTAGGAGTCAGATATAGAACCTCAGGAAGAACTTTTGTCACCTCCACACACTCCCACAAAATAACTGTCCTCTCTTTTTTTTGTTTGTTGGCTTGCTTGCTTGCTTGCTTTTTCTTTCTTTTCTCCGTATTCTCCGGAATTACATAATTCAGTAGTTTCCAAACTTACAAATTTGGCCAACTATAAATATTTTTTGTTGAGAAAAAACTTCCCATGATTCTTTGTTCTTCTACATGCACCAGACAGCTCACACTTACTGCCTCTTGTTTCAGACTCTTTTCAAGAATGAATATATATAGCAAATAGCCTTGTGGGACAGAGATGGCATCATCCCTCTCCTGACCAAAGGGCAAGCATGCTTATTGTCCATTATAGAAGATTCAAGTTCCATAAACTCAGGGTTCCTCTTTTCTAATGCTACTCATTGCGTGTGCTAGTGCCATCTGGCCCTCGTATTGCCCTTAGGACTCAGGGAGTGAATGAAAATATGCTGATGCCTATGCTGTTTGTTGTGCCATGAAAATAAAGTCCTTTGTCCCTAAAAAAAAAAAAAAAAAAAGAAAAAATCCAGGAATGTGTTACCAAGAGAAAGTGATTCATTTCAACGATTTAGATTTACCATGTATGAAATTAAAAAAAAAAAAATCTTAAATACTCAGTATGTCTAACTTCTGTATCTATAATATTTTTGTTTGTATACCACTGGTAACCAAGGAGCTAGAATGTGTCTTCAAAGAGAATACTGTTAGGGTTCTAACCATCTGACTATACTGGAAAAGGGGGCCTCATTAGATACACTCTCCTACAGGGAATTCGATTTAAGGAAGGTCTGCTTCTTCACTAGGACAACTTTACAGTGTGATTTCTTCATCCTGAAAGCAAAGGAACACATTTTCAAGTATATTTTCCATCAGAGCTTCATTGAGAGTATTGTGTTGTTCCTCTTCATAAAAGGAGCACTCATTGAAAAATAACTCTAGGTTTAGTCATTTTACTGTTTTTGATTGGTGATGCCTCCAAAAAGAAGGAAATCTCCAGAGAGGCCTGCGTCTTCGAAATTGTTTGAAAGCTATAGGCCCCATGTAAACAACGTAAGGGAAAGAACTTCGTCAGTTGGTTTGCCCAGTGTTCTTCCCAACTCTGCACGCCATGTGACCTTTGCACCTACTCTGACTACTATGAGAGCTTCTCAGGAGATTGGAGACTCTAGAATCTCTCTAAAGACTCTTTTGAATGCTATTAAAACCATGGAGGGAAGACTGGAAGGTAAAATAGACATTCTTGCTTCAAGACCATTAATTAATGAATCACCAAATTTTCTTAAACGGGATTCGGTAAGTGAAGACCACAAATTAAGTCATAAGGAAATTTCAGATTTATACAACAATGAAGAAAAGTAGTAACAATCCAGAAAGATAATGTTTGGAGGTATGAGTAACAACAAGGAAGTTAGGTTCTTCACAAATAAGAAAAACTGACAATATAGATTGAAACCATCATTTTGGCTAGTACATAACTAATTTTTAGACAAAGATTTGGATTAACAATAGCCATTGAGATTTTTTTAATCTGATTTTGATTTTTTAAAAATTCAAAACCTCTTAATATTCATGGTAAAATGTTTATATAAAGGCTGCTTTTAAAATAGAAGTACATTAATAAAAGCCCCAAGAACTTGAACATTGGAAAATATTTTCCAAAGAAAACTTTTTAGAGTATCCATCTGTGCTTGATATTTAAAAACAGAAATTACTATATAGTTTGTCTTCTAGAGTTGACTACTATTTAGATCTTTTCTGTAAACATTTCTGCTAGTGGCCTTTTCATATATATCTTAAAAAATTGGTAAAATTATAAAAACTGTATTCTTCCTTGAGTCCCTTTCTAGAACAAAATCAAGTAGGTTTTCAGAGTCTGTGAATTGACATCTTTTGTAATATTCTTGGAACCTTCAAAAGTATTTCAGATGTTACAGGTGAAAAGTTTTAAGGGAGTGTAATAATGTTGAAGAAGATGTAGAGAAAAGATACTGTTTTTTGTTGCTGTTGGAAGTGTAAAATGTTACTACTTCATGTGGAGGACAATTTAGTATCATTTCACCTCACAGTTATACTTCTAGGACTTTCTCCTACAGATATACCAGCTTATACATATGACATGTTTACAAGATTATTTATTGAAGTACTGTTTGTTAATAGCAAAAGACTGGAAGCAACCAAAATTTCATCAGTAAGAGACTAGCTAAATAAATCATGGTATATTCATGGTTTGGAATACTGTTTGAACATATGTATGTATATACTGTGTATGTATATAGTATACATGTATTATATTAAAACAGTCAAGGTTCAGAAGAGTATACATAGTATTTTACTATTTGTGTAGTAAAAGGGGTAGGAGGATAAAAAATATATACAAATGTGGGTGTGTGTGTGTATATATATATACACTTTTAATGCGTAGTATAGTTCCACAATGCATCATAAATTGGCAACATTATTTTTGAGGAAGAAAACTGGATGGCAGGGAAATTTTTCACTTTACCCTTTTGTATCTTAATGTGACACCTATTCAAAGTAATTTTATGAACATTTCATTTTCAACAAAAGTGAAGGTAGAGAAAGAATGGTCTTTTCAACAAATGGTGCTGGAGCAGTTGGATATCCATATGCAAGAACAAAAAGCCTATGATCCATACCTCACACCATATGTAAAACAGGGGCACCTGGGTAGCTCATTCAGTTAAGCGCCGGACTCTTGATTTTGGCTCAGGTCATGATCTCAGGGTCATGAGATTGCCCCTTTCCCTCTGTTCCTCCTTGTGTGCTCACTCTCTCTCTCTCAAATAAATAAATAAAATCTTAAAAAAAATGAACTCAAAATGGATCAGTCTTAAATGTAAAACCTAAAACTGTAAAACTTCTAGAAGAAAACATAGGAGGAAATCTTTGTGATCTTGGATTACTCAGAGATATCTTAGATTTGACATCAAAAGCATGATCCATAAAGGGGAAAAAAGATACGATAGTTTATGCTCTTCGGCGATATTAATAGAATGAGATATAAGCTGTAGACTGGGAGAAAATAGTTGCAAATCACATATCTTTAAGGGCTTGTCTCCAGAATGCATTAAACTATCAAAACTTAATAAGAAGAAAACAACTTAATGAAAAGAAGATATGGATGATAACTAAGTACCTGAAAAGATGTTAAACATCAGGCATTAGGGAAATGTTAAAATTAAAACCACAGTGAGATAGTACGACACACCTACTAGAATGTATAAAACTGAAAAACTGATCATACCAAATGTTGTGAGGATACAGAGCAACTGGGACTCACACTGCTGAAGGGAATGTCAAATGGTACAACCACTTTGAAAAATAGTTTGGTATTTTCTTTAAAAACGAAACACTACTGTATAACCCAGCCATTCCTCTCCTAAGTATCTACTAAAGATAAAGCATAAATCTATACAAAGTCTTGTACACAACTATTCACAGCGGCTTTATTTGTAATAGCTTAAAGCTGGAAGCAACACAAGTGTCCAGAAGGTGAATGGATGAGTAAATTGTGGTATATCCTACAATAGAATACTGTTCAGCAACAGAAAGGATCGAACTATTGATACATGAAAAAGATGGAATGAATCTCAAAATAATTATGCTGAGTGAAAGCCATTCAAAAAAGAGTACATACAATATAATTCTATCTATATAGAATTCTAGAAAATAAAAACTATCATGACAGAAAACAGACTAGTTGCCTTGTGTGGAGGTGGGGGAACAAGGAGGGACAGAAGGGGGAGATTACAAAGAGGCATGAGAGAACTTTTGAGATGATAGAAACGCTTATTATCTTGATTATGGTTTCAGGAGTTTATACAGATGTCAGAACTGTATGCTTGAAATATACCCAGCTTATTGTAGGTCATTCCTACCTCAGTCATGCTGTTTAAAAAAGGATAATGTGAACGTATTACCTATACAAAAGTTAATTACGTTAAAATGTTCAACATTCTTGAAATGACAAAACTACGGAGTTCTAGAACAAATTATTGCTTGCCCTGGGACAGGGGATGGGTTTGGGAGAGTGTGTGTACACAAAGAAGTAGCACAGGTGGATTCTTTTGTGGCGGGATGGGGCAGTTCTGTATCTTGATTGTGACGGTGTTCATGTGAATAACGTGCATGCACACACACACACACACACACACAGATGAATGCAGGTTTAAAAAAAATGGGGAAAATGGAGTAAGTTCTGTAGTCCATTTAATCTGCTAGTTAACAATAATGTACCAAAGTCTTTGATGTTGAACTACAGTAGTGTAAGATGTCACCATTAGAAGCAGGGTGAAGAATACATAAGACTCTGCTGCTTTTGCGACATCCTATGAATCTAGTTATTTCAACACTTTTTAAAAAAATATTTAAAATAGTGTGATCATTTAAAATGATTGTGTAGATATACTAAAAGTATTTCAGGGATATAAAATACTAATACTTATAATTAGGATGCACTCTAACACCATTTTCTTGACTACATGGTATTTATTCGTCTTTGCTTTTGTTATAGTCTGCAAATGTTACACTCTCAAATTCCATGATAATCCATTTCTCCCCCATTTTACATCTGACCTTCATAGTCTTATCTCCCTTATCACTTAGCCTCTACTTTCCTGGAGATTGACATCTATTAGGTCTCCTCATGTTTATTCACACAGATTTTTTTATTTTTTTTATTTTTGCTTTGTAGTTTTCTTTAAAGGGAAAAATAGCTAATAAAGCTTGTGGATTTATTATAGTGGATAAGCATATTTAATTAAACATTTTAAGTTTGGTTTCCAACCTGCTGTGTCTTGTTCTAACTGCTGATTTACAGTGCTTTGTTCTCTGCTAAGGTGAAATCCATTCTTGAAAAGAATGAAGAGGAGCTCTCACAAGCCAGGAAGTGTCGGGACGCAGCCCTGAAAGAGAGCCAGAGGTTGAGAGGGGACCTCGAAGCTTTGGAGGACAGAGAGAACAAGAAGGCAAGGCCTCAGTGCTCTGTGCGGGTTTGTTACACGAGGTGCCTCAGAAATCCTTCACGAGTCCCATTCCTTCATTTCTTGTTCCCTTGAGTAAGAATGAGGATTGATCAGAGGGGGATTATTTTTCCTAAAGATAACTTTAGAAGAGCTGCGAAGTATTTGCCTTAAAAACACATCACTTAACTCCCAATCTTAAAAGAAAAAGTCCTGATTTTTTTCTGTTGAAACACGTCGGACCTTGGTAACGAAAACCTGTCGACTTCAGTGTTATTAAGACGTCACTCATCCCGACGGCTCTCCAGTGTGTTCTCTTCTGGCCCCATCGTGAGCTCACCGAGCAGACCAGCCTGGGACCCGCACATGGAGAACCGGGAAATCGTGGATGCTCTTGCCTCTGGTTGATACACACGCTGTGACGGGGCCACTGTGGGGAAGCACTGCAGTTCCCCACAGGGTGTGGGGTCTCGTGTTCCTTTTTCTCGAAGTCACAATAACTTCAGATCTTAACAAGATAAACATGCTTCCGTTGTTCCCCTTAGCATTCTACCATGCTTGCTTTCCCTACTCCTGCCTAGAAGTAATGGGACTCAGCAACAGCAGAAGAACCAGAAAGGATCAAATATCTTTGTCTTGTTTCATTTTCTCTTAGGTGGGAAACTTTCAGCGACAACTGGCAGAGGCTAAAGAAGACAACTGCAAGGTTACAATTATGTTGGAGAATGTGCTGGCTTCTCACAGTAAGATGCAAGGTGCTCTGGAAAAAGTACAAATAGAGCTTGGGCGGAGGGATTCAGAGATTGCAGGCCTCAAGAAAGAAAGGTACTGGAGATTAATTTTCTGTCTTTGTGCGTGTAGCTGTCCGCTGCATTATAGTAAGGAGCAGCGTAAAGTCAAGGAACAGTCACTCTAAACTACAGACCTAGGCCCTGTTTGAGGAAAACATCCTAGGAACTTGACCGGAAAGCAAGATCTTTCGGTGAATGCACTAACCTCGGCCTCTCGACTTCCCAAGCTGCTCTTACCTACACGCCCGGGCCCGGAGCCACAGCCTCCACCGGGGGTCCCCCGCCTCCTGCAGGGCCGTGCCTGATGCACACTGGCTGCCCCCGCAGCCTGCACCCTTCAATCCTGGCCATTCCTCCTGCCCAGTGGGGTTTTGTGCAACGCAGCGTTCTTTGTAAACCAACGTGCTTATTTGGATAGTCTTTAGTCAAGGGGAGATTTTTGTTTGGAACCAAGGACCTCCCTTCAGTCCTGAACAGGTTTTTCCTCCAATTCTGACATAGTTCCCTCTCCCTGTTTTACTACTCACTAAATGTATGAATATGACCATTCATCCCCTTTACTATGCTACACTCGTAAAGTCCTCTATTTTAGCTTTACATTTCAGAAATGGTGAAATGTAGACCTGGTCAATAAAATGCAATATTATAAAACATAAAGACCTAGAAAATTAGGGAGAATCTGGAATTAGAAATGAACATGATTTTCAAAGACTGAAAATTCCCGTACTTTGTAGTGATGTAAAGGAGTTGTATTGTAGAAGTTTGTGTGTGATATTGCTGCTTTACCTGTCCTGTTTCTACACCACTTAAACCTACTCTTGGGTCTACAGAATAATAATTGTCTAGTCTAGATAACTAAAGCTAAGTGCCTACTTGAGTTTGAATTATCTATATATTAGTGTCCTATTTAAAGATTAATAATTATTTTAGAGGAATCATTCTGAGAACCAGTCCTAGCCATGGTTTATGAGTAAACTCCTTCTTTGAATGTTTCAAATTGCATAAAAGTTTCCCCTTGAGGTTACTAAACAAATGGTTTGAGTTTAATAAGTTGTCTGAAATATATTGTAATGTGTATATTAATGGTGCATATACCCTCTGTGTTATGGGGGAACAGACGCCAGTTTTATATTCTCCATTGTACTTATCTTTATTTTTTACATATTATAAATGTATATTACCCCTGAACTTAAAAAGTTAAGGGGTTGGTATTGAAAATTGCTTGCCATTCACAATAAAATTCTAGGTAGTTGTATTTAGAAGCAAAATGTCAACAACGGGCCCATCCATCTAGAGGGGATATATTTTTGTGCTAGTGATTTGTATATATGTATAAAATTACTAGCCCATAAGTTAGTCATTAACAAGTATTGACAGCTTAATGTATCAAGCCAAATTGAATCATAGCTGGGACAAATTTTTAATCTCTGGGAGCCTTAATTCCTTAACCTGAAGCTGAAGCTACTAATTGGCACTTGCCAACTCTTAGATACTCTGAGCATCTCTACTACATATGCTCTTTGAGCTTCTTGGAAGAAGAGTGCCCCATAACTCCCAGTGGTATCATTCCTACATGGTTCTTTTCTGCAATCATTCTTCCTGCGCTTTCCATTTTTAGGGCTCTAAATCAACAGAGGGTGCAGAAGTTGGAGGCAGAAGTGGACCAGTGGCAGGCCAGGATGCTGGTTGTAGATGCCCAGCACAACAGTGAGGTAAAGGCCACTTTTTTCTATAGGTGATAATGTTGATATATTTGGTTTTTTGGGGATATTGCTCTTTTAGGAAAATGGAGCAAAATAATGAGTAAAAAAAAGAAATAATTCTTTGTTCATCCAAGTCTGAGTTTTGGTTACAAATGGGAAGTGGGCCTGCTGGAGCCTTCCAGGGAGTCATTTACTGGCAAACCAGGACCACAGTTATGCCTAATTTTCCCTTTCTTATATGGTTTACTTCTTTTTATTTATTAATGCATAAATAACTGCAGAAGTTAAAGTCTCAGAAAGTAACTTGTAACTTCAGTCAAAAGTCGGAGTGATCCCACTATGAATAAGGAGACATATTTACATGTGTGTGCTCACGGGTATAAGCACTTATGAATGTAACTCTACATAAATGCACATATATTAAAAAGCCAGGGGTATTTCATATAAATAAGCTTTTTCTGGAAGGACATACAAAGAACAAGTGCCTATTCTTATCTATCTAGGCAGTGACCCCTGAAGGTTATAGGATCAGAAAGGGGAATTTAACTAGTTTAAAATTTTAAAAATAAAAATAAAGTTGGCTCAGTTTTTCAAAGCTCACTGGTTATCAGTGGAGCATACTTTTCCTATTGCCTTCTGAGCATCTCCTAAGCAATGTCTGTAGTAAGTTCTCACATATATATCCCAGGCAGCTGCAATCTTTGGTTCTGGTTCCATCTAATTATTGTTGCAATGGCACTTGATGGTAAGGTGTAAGGAGTGAATATATAGTGTTACGGACTTCTTGCATCTGTGATAGTGGAATTAAAAAGAGCCTTCTCTCTTTCAGATGGAGCCTCTACAGAAAGCTCTAGATGTAGCTAGGGAAGACAACAGGAAACTGGCTTTGAGCCTGGAACAATCTCTCCAGACAAATAATCATCTACAAACAAAGCTCGATCATGTTCAAGAGAAATTGGAAAACAATGAACTTGAGCGACAAAATTTGGAAAGCTTCAAGTAAGGGCAGGATAGTCACAGTGAAATTAGGGAAGAGCCTCTGGGAGAGAAAGTTCGGCCCAATCACATAAGCCAGTTCGTGCCAGTCTTCAGCTTGGAACTGGTACTCCCAGCAGAGCCATGTTAAGGAACCAGACATACCTGATCAGCAGCAGACACTAGCTGGCTGGGGTGTGCTCATTCGGATCTCCTTTTCAGCTCTTCCCTCATCTAGTGTCAAGCTGCTTCTCCACATGAAGGTTAAACCAAAACTTAAAGAATATTGCATGTTTCTGCCAACCCTTTCTTATCAAAAGCTGATGTGTCCTTAAGAAGCATGATTTGGGAAAGGAAGAGCAACAGCCTGGGTAGGAATAACCCATTCTAGGAGTGGGATGACTCCACCCAGGCAAATCTAAACCATCGTTTTCCCTTGGGGCCTAAAATTAGTTAGGTCAAACCCATCAAGTTCAGGTCAAGCCCCTCATTTTTTTTGTAAACTGCATCTAGGTAAATAGGATTTGGATATAAAATTCCATGAAAATTTTTAACCAAGGGAAATGCAGTGTGCACATAGATCTTTATGCCTTTCGGCTAGTGAACATACTGATATGCGAAAGGCATAAAACTAAAAGGCATGTTTTCCAATTTATGATCTGTGCAAATTCTATAATGTAGTAAAACGTTGCTAGCTCAAGAATGAGCCAGAAACTTGCTGACTTGTTTATTGGTTGAAACAAGAGTATGTTTGACTCTTTGAGTTGGATATCTTTATATTGTGAATGACTTTTTGGTTTTTAATGCTACAGGTAAATGCTTTCCTCCCCCCCGCCTTCTGTTAATGGGCTCCAGACCAGTGAAGTTCACCTGGTGCCTGATCTGCTTCTTGTTTGTAAATGACACCTTTTGGACAGTTGCACGTTCCTCTCCAGACCTTCCTTACCTCCTAAAGATGATTTCTAAGGCTGACTTCTTTTTTTTCCCCCGAAACAGAGAACGGATGACTGAGGAATCTAAAATGGAAGCGGAAATGCATGCTGAACGCATAGAAGCTCTAAGAAAGCAGTTTCAAACTGAGAGAGAAACGGCCAAGAAGGCAGCACAACGGGAAATGACTGAGGTATGGAGTCAAGCGACAAGAAGTATCTCTCTAGATGAGTGCCTTTTAAGAGCAGAACCAGTTACAGGATTTCCAAGCATGGCTGCAGTTGTTGTTCTAGTCCCTCTGTGATCAATAAGCCCAATGTGATCAAGCCATCTCTGTGCTCTTCATAAATCAAAACACAAAAAGCTTCTGATAGACAGTTCTCTGCCCAGCCAAGGAGTGTCTTGACGAGAGCTTTCCCATTGGACAGTGGTAACTGAGGGACAGAGGAAGGAAGTGGCTGCCCACTGGGTAGGCATCAAATCGTCTGTCCCTTCAATTCGCTTCACTAGCACCTATCACTCGTTTACCTTCTCCTGAGAGGCACGTATGGTCGGTCCATGCTCTGATGTGTGCTACGTGACCCTTACTTAATTGTGATCTCCACTCTTTACGTGAGACAAATAGGGTAAACAGCAGAGGACCTTTGTTGAGTAACTAGAGGGTATGTACAATTCTGAAGGAACTCAGAGTAAGGGTTGGGTGATAGAAGAAGGGAAACGAAAGTACACTGTTGAGCCAGGCAGAGCTGATGGGGCCAGGACACCCAGTGTAAGGGGATGACCAAGGCTTAGTTACAAAAATGAACAGGACGTGTGAGCAAATGAATAGGATTTCTTTCTCCCAATCAGAGCAGAGATTTTGGGAAATGTCTGAGAAAGAGTTGGTAGCTGAGAAGGTACCAGCTGGCAGCTGACCTTGACTGTCAGAAGGTTAGAGGTGAACTTTCAGGTCAAAGTGGAGTTCTGTGGCTTTCTAAGAAATGGGTGGTATGATGTAACCACCGTTTTAGGAAGGGGAGTCTGGTGGTAGTGGGGAGTAGGCAAGCATGAAGAGAAACGGGAGGCATGTAGACCCAAGGAAACGAGGACAGTTACTTTGGGCTTTCGAAGATTAGGGCCAAGCAACATAGTTAAGTTGAAAATAGAGAACAATTCAATCAAAAAAGTATTTTAATAGAAAAATCATCTAACAGACACTGAATGTTGTATCATGAACAAAGGGGAGGGAGAAATTAAAATAACTCCAAGACTTGCTTGGAGTGGCTGGTCGGTAGGTCTGTATTTTGCCAAATTTGGTATATTTAGCAATTGCAATTTACAGAGACCATTTAGAAAATTTGTAAATTACAAAACACTATTTAAACATTAAAACTTTATAAAGGGAAACAAAAAGGTACACTAAAATTAAAGGCACCTTTAATCAGAGATAGTTGTCAGAATACTTATAAAATTTAAATCCTTTTAACAAGGATCGCTGAAGATTGTGAACTTGTGGGAAGACCCAGGGAAGGGTGAGAGTTGGTGTTGGGGGGCGGTGGTTAGCAGCAGGGCGGGCTCAGGGCGCACCACTCAAGAGTCCTGGCTCTGCCTCTTATTAACGGGGTGTTAACTAACTGCAAATAATTTCAGAGTCTCTATTTCCTCAGTCATAAAATGGAAATCATCATAACTACTTTCCAGGGTTTTTGTTTTTGTTTTTATTTTTTTTAAGTTGGAAAATATATGTAATTATCACAGTGCCTGAACATAATAAGTACAAAGTAAGTGATCATTGTTAGGGCTTACCCAGTTTTGACAAAGCTGTGATTGAGGTAATGGTAGAATATAAATAAAAAGGCCAGCACTGTGGAATGGAGTCAGGATCTGAAGGAGCGAGCCAGTGTAGAAAGAAAATGTACAAATAACCTTAGCGTGTCAAACACTATCAGCCGTCCCGAGTACTGCATTCTTCTCCCTTGTCTGCTGCCACCTCTTCCTAAAAACCAAGCGGCACTAATGTAAGGGTACTGGAGGAGGAAAGGAGCTCTGTAAAATTATTTAAGTCATGTTAAAAGGTAAACTGAGGCATATTAAACATTTTAAAAGTTTATTTGAGCAAAACTCAGTTCAAATCAGGCAGTATCCAATCTGGCAGATAAAAAGGAGCTTCAAGGAGTGGTACAAGATGAAAGGCTTTCAGAGGCAGCCAGGAGCCAGGAACAAGATATATTAGGCAAAAAAGCAGGTTGGTTATAGAAAAAGTACTTTCCTTTAGGGGATGGCAGGGGTCTTATCAGGCATATTACCCAACTGTCTTAGATTGCTTGGTGGTTAGCAACAGTGAACATGCATTTCAAGGTTTTGAGAGAATACAGCACACTAGGGAGACTGCTATGATTATTATAAGGAGGATAATTCCCAATGTCTAGAGTGTCCTTTGGAGACTTGGTCCCCAACACCCAAATAAGGGAAGGACTCTGTTGAAGGAGTCACTTTCTTAAGCCAGCTAGCTTGTTCAGTAACCTTATGTAGCTGAGTCTCAGCTTCCCCAGAAGTGTCAGTCTAAGTGCAGCATGTGGTGTTGGCCCCAGCACAAACACCTCCTTACTCAGCTAAAAGATAATCGATAATATCCTATTATCCAGAACAAGATCAGGCAGAGAGTCTAGGGGTTTTTGTTGGGCAGCTATTTATCAGCAGATTCTGCAGTACCTTTAAGAGTTAAGGAGAGGTTTCTGATTGTAGCCCCATTTGCACATACTGCTAGCCCAGGCACTAGGGGTCTGCCAAAGGAAGCTAATTTTGAATCATGAATGCCTCCTGGTAAGTACTGTTTTCAGTCTGTGGCTCAGGACTGGAAAGGTGACAACAGTGGAGGCCAGTAAAATTTAAGTCTGTAGACCACACCAATTTTATTCCAGTTCCCTTTGCCTATGTCCCTTTTTTGTACAGTACCTGGATGCAAGATTCCCCAGGCTTAGAGTTTTTAACCAGAAGCAGAGAAATTGACCCTTGGGTGTAGGGAGTATGATACAATGGGGAGGGGGAAGAGTTTGGTCCAGAGAAACTGAAGCATTGGAAATCAGGGAGAAGTGTGTGATGGGCAGAATTACAGGATCACCAACATCCTGGCAAATCCACCAGTTGTTTGAAGGTTGGATTACACCCTTTGCAATGGCATCATTTTTGCAGGCCAGAGCAAGGCAAAAGGTGGGCAAAAGAATCCTAAAGACCTTCATGGTGTAAGAATTGGGAAAATGACGGTCATAGAGAAAAGGAAGAATGGAAAGAAACATTCTTGATCTGACATCTTAGGCGGAAACAGTCTACCCCAATGTCAGCTACTTCTCTTCTTAGTCAATTTGATTTTGAGGCCTCCACAGCTCATATTTACATAGGACCGGATGTCAGATGGAGCCTTCTTCAGTTGTGAAATGTGCACCAAAGGTTTGATACCTTCTAATTTGGCAGGGATGTCAGTGCTCAAGAATACTTAGTAGGGTCCTTTCCAGGAATCTCCCTTTTGCAAAAGTATCCACATGTAACAAGAGCTGACTTTAATATGCTCATGTTTAAAGATCTGATGAGAGTTCACTCTAATAGAATTGACAAGGATATTGGGTTATATCTGTGATATACACCATTTTAAGATAATAACTGGAATTATGATTGATAAAAGAACATATCAGATTTTTAGGAATTTCCTACAATTGCTAGAACACATATTAATAACACATTGTACAAATATAAGGCTTATCATCACTTATTTGACAATGCTTCCCATGTTAGTTTAACATTTCTCTTTTACATGGTGAGACACAAATCCTTTGAGATTTTTCAGGGACTGTCTGGGAAATCTCAAAGTTACTTTGAGATCAAAAAGACTCCATTTAGAATTTGATTTGGGGAAGTTGTCAAAACATTTGAACATTTGACTATGATCACAAATTATTATGAAATATTATTTAAACAAAGTGACAATAGAAGTTTTAAAGGCAAATACAGAAAGTTATATAGTTGTGAACAAAAGTTAGCTCTTAAGAAAACCCAGTGTTCTCGGGCGCCTGGGTGGCTCAGTTGGTTAAGCGACTGCCTTTGGCTCAGGTCATGATCCTGGAGTCCCGGGATCGAGTCCCACATCGGGCTCCCTGCTCAGCAGGGAGTCTGCTTCTCCCTCTGACCCTCCCCCCTCTCATGTGCTCGCTCGCTCTCTCATTCTCTCTCTCAAATAAGTAAAATCTTAAAAAAAAAAAAAAAGAAAACCCAGTCTTCTCAATGTTAAGTAATAAAAGACAATATGATGCACAGTAAGTTATTTTGCTAGGATGTAAAATCTTTGTTTTTCAGGGAGATTACCCAAAAGATTAAAAAAAAAAAAAAAAACCTTTCAGAGACTCTATCAAGAACAGACCAATAGCCCAAGAAAGCTCTGTCTCTTTAATGAAGAGAAAACCAAATTCTAATTTTACACCAAATTCATTCTTTAAAAACAGCCACCTTGACCACACATAAAACTCCTTTCTCAAGACTTCTTTTCCACAAACCAACTCTTTTCTTTTATCCATTCAGACTTTGTCCTGTGTCTTTTTCTCTTTCTCATTCTGGAGCAGTCAGTCATTTTACTTCCCTTACTACTTTTCATAGTTATTATTTTGAAGTAACTTTAATTACACATATTGACTAGAATCCTTAACCCTTAGAACCCTTAGTCTAGGTCATTTGCATACTTGGCTAATAAGTGCTACAGCTGAGATCTGAACTTAGGTTGGACTCCAAACAATGCTCTTTAAAAGCAAATGATGAATATATATTGTTTATCTGTTCTAGGAAAGATTGTGTTTAGTGTTAAAAATTAAAACAAAAGGATGAAAACCACTTAGAATTTTGCTCCACAATTCTTAATGAGACATCATTATTGCCTCGCTTACCCTCCTCTTTAAAAGAAAGGTCCAAAGAGAACTAAATACGGGGACAGGCCTAATCATAAGCTTCTTTTCCAGAATGGAAGCTTAAAATGATCAAATTTTCCCTTTGTGTTCCACAGCTGAAGAAAGCCCTTGACGAAGCCAACTTCCGATCAGTGGAGGTAACCCGGACCAACCGAGAGCTGCGGCAGAAACTGACAGAGCTGGAGAAGATCCTGAACAGTAGCAAGGAGAAAATAAAGAATCAAAAGGCCCAAATTAAGCTCCACTTGTCGACCAAGGCGAATAACACTCAGAATGTAGAGAGGATGAAGGTTGCATGAGAAATGCTAAGTCTCCCCTTACTTCTTTAGTATCTGATGAGGATCCAGGCAGGTGGTGGGGTCCGGTGAAGATGGTTCCAGAGTCCTAACAGCAGCTGTGTTCTCTGGGAATTAGAGCTATACCTGGGGTATGGGCAGATTGCCAAGGAGCCTGGGGGGGTTACTATCTCTTTTTCCAGCAGAGATACTGCTGTGTAAATGTGTGGTTTCTCATTAACTGCCGTGTCACCTTCTGGCTCCCCAACTGCCTCTTCCCCAGTGGTTGCATACGACTTTGCTCTTTTAGGGTAGTGGGACAGACAGGAAGGAGGGCCCAGCAGGAGCTATTAACTGTGGGTCTCATATGGGATTCTTTCTGTCATCCTATAGGCAAAAAGAGCAAGCCAGTTTTTCCACTGATCATCTCTCTATGTTATTTCCACATTTACTTTCAGCAAATAGAAACAGAATTGAGGCAAATGGAGCTAATTAAGGATCAATATCAGAAAAAAAATTATGAACAGGTAGGTGATTCTCACAAACTGCATGTTTACCATTCACATAAAATCTCAGACTCAGGTTCACCAACTGCTTCCCTCTTTGTGCCCCACCAGTCACTGAGTATCCAGAAGTTCGTATCCGAAATGACTAACTTACAGAAGGAGATGCACCTGTTGGCCAGGAGCCAATACGAGACATCAGCACGGAACAAACAGCAAGAGCTGCGACTTGAGGCAGAGCGGAAAATAAGGCAGGAACTGGAGAGCCGGTGCCAGGTGAGAGGCTTCCTCAGAGTCCTCTGAGATGAGCAGCAAATGACATGTACTGAAACCCAGCATCAGAGCACCTAGATTTTCTAGATTCTAAAGAAGAAACATAAACCTGCAAGAGGAAGAAGCCTATAGCTGTGAATATGGCACGTGTTCTCAATTTTCAATTTATAAAGTATTCATTCTTAACAACTGAAGCTCACATATGCAAAATACTGGTTCCTAAGACTTCAGAACTGAATTTCTTGTCTTTCAGGAACTTTATAGCCTTTGGTCCTTCCCTGAAGCTCAGCTATCCCTGCTGCTGCGATAGGACTTGCAGCTATACCCAGCCTTCTGAAAAGCATAACATTCTGTCACTGAATAGGGACTTCAAGGGATCATCAAGCTCTTGCCTTCTAGCAGACAGTGTCTCCTGTGAAAAAGTATTCCTTCAGTTCTGGAAAGAGATGTTAATCTCTTCCTCCTCAGGAGAATACATAAAATCAAAATCTGTGATTATATGCATTATGTATACTACTGAGAGTAATAGTTTTTATCTTGTATTTTGGTAGCACCTGAAGTTGGAAAGTATAACCTCATCATACTTTCATAATTTGGTTGCCCATTTATTACAATATGGAAGCTTCTTGTTTCGTATGGTATATTGGGAACTTGTAAAAATCTTTGTATCACATTTTCAGGAATTGGAAGAAACTATCAGACACCTAAAGAAATGTAAAGAGGCAACAGAGCATAAACTGAAAGAAGCCAGTGTGGAATCCGAACAGGTAAGCCACAGACATAAAGACTTAGACAGTCAAGGCAAAATCCTTCATTAACATAGTTGTCAGGAGTGTAACAGGCAAGAACCAGTAACTTAACTAAGCCTAATATCTACTATGAAGAATAATTTTTAGATTGAGATTCTGTGTCCTAATAAAAGAATGTTGAAATACTGGCTAAACCAAGTCCAAG
The DNA here is from genome assembly GCF_003265705.2 of Callorhinus ursinus. Lineage (NCBI taxonomy): Eukaryota > Metazoa > Chordata > Mammalia > Carnivora > Otariidae > Callorhinus > Callorhinus ursinus. Next base: position 36,653,020 of record NW_027397064.1, on the reverse strand, counting down.
TCTCTACCCCTAAATATAAGGAAGACCAGCATGTGTGTAAATTTTAATGCATTACTGCTTGACATCACTAATAAAAATGGAAGCTCTTTGTTCAGTCAATAACTAGAAATGTAAAGTAGGCCCTCTTTTTTTTTTAAGTTTTATTTTTCTGAAGTAATCTCTCCACCCAACATGGGCTCAAACTCACAACGCTGAGATTAAGAGTTGCTTGCTCTTCTGACTGAGGCAGCCAGGCACCCCTCATAGGCCCTTTTAATTTTTGGGAATTTGCTTTCTCTAATCTTAAATTGGCCTTTTTGAAGGTATTTAAAGCATACATTTTTTAGAGCTGGAAAGGATCTTTGAAATCATTGTCTGACACAACCACTCTTCATTTTCCAGATAAGAAAAGAGATTCTTAAGGTATCATAGTGATGATGTCATTAGCTGGTCATGATTTGTCCTTTTTATAGCCATTAAATGACAGGACAATAGGACTATCAGAATGGTGTATTAAAAGGAATATGGACTCTGACACGCACGAGTTTGAACACCAGCTGTGACACTTGCTGTGCCCTTGAGGAAGTTATATTTACATTAACTCATCGGTTACCACATCCCAGAAAGTCGGGATGGTAAGACTTACTAAGCTGTTATGCTGTTAGATGACTCAGAGTACGTCTCAATAAGTAGTACCTCCCTTCTCATTCACAAGAGGAGACATGATGTACAGGGCCATTTCAAGCATCTTTCCCTCCACCCCTGGTTAAGAGTGCTGGAGAAAGGTGGGGTTGGGCTTGACAGCGGCGGCGGGGAGGGGGTGAGAGTATCCCTGGCATTAGGATATACAAACAGCCCTGGACAGTACATGAGCTTTGTAGCTTTCTAGAGGTTAAATGCCAAGGGGAGCTTTATTTTCTTACCTCACTATTTTGTACCCACACAAGGACCTGGCTGATCTGGGACAAATACTTAGTCGCACATATTGACTGTGGACCTATCCTATGGTGGGCGCTGGGCTGGGTGATGGGACGCTGGATGAACCAAGCCTGAGGACGCCCCTGCTTTCATGGAACTTGCCTTCTCCCAGGCAAGAGAGAAGTACCTGACTTCAGAATCAAAAAAATGAAAATGCTGTCCATGAAACAAATAATCACCTGGGGAAAACAATCATTTTACTTTTTATTCTAGAGGATATGTTCTGGAGCTGTTTTGAAGCAACCTTTATATAACCTAAAAGCATGTCAGCTTTACCTTAAAATACTGAAGTATACCAAATACATACAAAAGTGCCAGGCACATATAGGCACTCTGTAAATAGTTGTTAAATGAATACTGATTTCAGGTCATCTTCAAAGGCAGACTACTAGAAGGACCATGTAAGTCTAACAAAGGTAATTTGGAAGTTTGTGCTTGGGAGCTAAAGTATACAATATTTTGAGGATAAAGGAAATAAAGAGAATGCCATTTACACTAAGCTAGTCCAGTCTTTTGCTAATTCAATTTCTTTACTTTCATAAAGCCGAAAAGAAAGATCTAGTGTAGGGACTTTGGAGAACTATTTAGTCTTAGAGAACAGAACTCAAAAATTCACACTACGGCTTGAACTACCATATTTGTTCGCAACGCCATCTTGTCTTTTTCTTTCTTATTTTCCTCCTGGGTCCTCTCACTTCCATTCACAGCCAGGAAATATGAATAAATGCCTGAAAGCAGCAGGCTTGCATGCATTCAGCTCTGCATTCAGAAATCGCTCCCGTCTATGGGAGTTGTGTTATGCAAAAGGTTGCAAGGATCTTGCACTCAGAATTTGGGTCTTTTAACATCTGGGTCAAAAAGTCTCTACAATACACAAAACATAACTTTCTTTGTTGTGATTTTTACTGATAACACTTATATGTCCAGATAACAGCTAACCTGGAAGAAGCTCATCGCTGGTTTAAGTGCAGGTTTGATGGCCTCCAACTTGAGCTGACCAAAAACCGGTTGCAGAGGCTTCCCCAAGAAGATAGGTGGCTGGAAGAGGTAGGGTATTTAGACATGGCTGTCTTCAGCAATTTTAGATTTGTTCCTTCTCATTTTCTCATTGCAGAAGTTCTCTCTTCATCCAGCTCCTCTCCCCACTAATCTTTAGACTTCTTTAAACTGCAAGGAAAACAAACTAAGTTTCTTCCTTAAAAGTTGCACATCTCCCAAACTGTCTGGATTAGAACCACTCACCTTGATGAATAGATTATATTCATAAAGCCAAAATAGGTCCTCAGCTCTGCAGGTAGTTTTGAACACTGTTAGGTCTGTTTTCTCTCCAACAGGACCAAGGTAACCAGCACAATGTTGCATCCAGCCAGTCTGCTCTACATCGATGGGAGAATAAACAGAATCTTAAACTTATGCCCAAGAAGTGTCATTCTGAACGAGAGAGAAAGTGATGTCCTTGACAGAGGCGCTTCTTCCTTTAGAGCTACACAGCCATGATTTCCTGAGCCCGGCGACCAGGGCTGGCCTTGTCCACCATCATCAGAACATGAAGTCTTTGACGTGGGCTGAAGATTTTGGACTTGAGTTTATCGTTTTATGAGCTTGGTGATATCACTAGAGAACCACCCCATCTTTTTTGTCCTTTTCCCCATTTTCCACCCAATAAATTTATATTAATTTGTTGTATGATAGGTGATGCTGTTGCATGATACTTGGCTATTTTTCTAAGTACATTTTATCAAAAAGTACTTAGTAAGGTGCTAGATGATATGGCAACCAAATGATAAACGAGGGCATTTCATTGAAACAAAATATCCTAACATCCAGTAGATAATCCCTGGAACTGGAATCACCTGGAAAATGGTAAAACTCTTCCACAATCATACAAATGTATATCTTTTGTGCTAGGTAAATTACCAGCACATCTTTAGTAAGATGCTATCTCTATTCTGTATTTTATTGCTTGTTTTAAGTAAGTTCTACCCCCAGTGTGGGGCTTGAACTCACCACCCTGAGGTCAAGAGTGGCATGCTCTACCGACTGAGCCAGCCAGGCACCCCCCCATATCTATCTATTCTTATATAAGAGATTGTATTTACAGCTTCCTTGGACATTTACAAAGCAAATTATTCTGTAAAGCAGTCTGCTCTGCTCCAGGAAACTATGCTTGACCATACATTGGTCAAGAGAGATGTTGAGGAATTGGAAGAAACTATCAGACACAAAAGCTACATGCTTTTCCTTACTATAGTAAGCAATAAATTCAGATTTTTAATTTCAGATACTGAGTGGTAGAGTATATACATTGTCTGGATTACCATAATAACTAGCTTAATTGATGCTCAAGCCATGGCAGCTACTGATACTATCAGGACCTAAATCAAGTAAGCAATTGTGAAACTGGAGAGAATATAAAAAATAAGATGACTCTCAGAGGTTGAAGAGCCCACCACTCTTTATCTTATATAAAGAGACAAAGCTGAGTTTAATGCTCTCTGGTAAGGAAGAGCTGTGTTGGTCAGGCAGAGTCCTCCCTGAGCTGAGCAGACTGCTGATCGTCTACAGGGTGTTGGGGACGCAAGGAGTTCAAGGATTTCAAGACTTTCAGAGGCTTATGAGGCCTTTGTAGAAGTGTAGTTAATGGGGGTGAACCTATTAATTGGCTTTCAGGACCAAGGTTATTGGAGTGTGTCCATTCCTGTTGTCGGGCTTTCAGAGGTAAGGCTACACTGATTGGCAGACTGGTAAAAGCTGCCTCAAGTTGTCTAACTCCCACAGGCTCTATCCCTTTGGACTCTTCATAAGATCTAAGATAAAGTCAGTTGAGGGTATCAGGGAGTCAGTGTTGAAATAGTTTAACCAAGAGCCCCACAAAAGAGTTGACTTTAGTCCTGAATTCTTTATAGCAAAAAAGATCCCAGTTACTGCATGGGAGAGATGACCACCCTTAATGGATTGTTTCTGAGTGTTGTCATGACATTGACTGTTACTGGCCAAGAATATGTTTATCTTCATCCAGAACAAAGACATTTTTCTTCACTTGTGTATGGTCTTCAAAGAGTATCATTATTAAAGTCAGTGTAACATACCTTTTTATCATTTTTTAGGTTGGTATACTAAACAAACATTAGCTTGAGAGAAGTGAATTAGAGAGTTGGGTCCGTGATCAGTTCTAGTAAAGCTTATAGTGAGAACTGCCTGTTTAGAGCGATGAATTTGCACCAGTGTTTCTATAGTACCTTTGCACGTGTCTATTGTATAGTACACTAGCTTCCACTGTGGGCCTCTACTTTCATCAGAAACAACCAAAAAACAAAATGTCAAACAGTGGTTTTTAAGACACCAGACATCAACAAAAGTGATCCCTGAGAGAGAGGGCACAAACGAGGTAAACCCTACTATTGCCCCAGCTTACAGCCTTCAGAGTGTTCATGCTGCATCGCAAGGAGGGGAAATCAACAGGGACTCCCCAAATTAAGGAGCCAGAGCCCAGGGAGACATGACTGCTGGAGTCCAGGACCAAGTCCCAGAGAGGACAGAGCTGCACGGAGGGAGAACTTCAGAGAGGTCCCGAAGTTCCTCTGAGTATTCAGCCAAATACATGCATGGGAGGAAACCACCCGAGGCTGGAGAAAGAATCATCCAAAAGGGCCTGAGTTAACAGCACGCACCACACACAGTACCAGTTCCCACCAGCCAGAATCAGAAACCTCATGCTTTCCAGGACACTGAGGGGAGTATACTAAAGAGTATTGGTCTCAGATGTAGAGATGAGTTAGGCCTACAGTGAACACTGCTCCTACCGAACGAACCTTAAAAGCAAGACCCCAAATGACCCATTTCTAAGTAACTGCATTCCAAAACAGAGCTTAAGAATATTTAGAGGAATATAAAAATATATGGCGCCCATGAAGGTAAAAAAAAAAAAAAAAAATTTGTGGTATTCAATCCAAAATTATCAGACATACAAAGAAGCAGGATAATTTGACCCAGAACTAACATAGATGTCAGGAGTGACAAAGACACTAAAACAGTTACTGTAGCTATATGTTCAAGGAATATTACAACAATGGATGGTAACAGAAGATTGAAAATAATTCATAACTATTAAATGGTGGGTGGTTTGCTTTAGCAGTAGAGACTTAACCACATGTGGTAACAGGCTTCAGGGGATTCTGATACAAGATCTGAAGATGCTTTGACTAATTTTTTTGACAACTGTAGTTCTGAAGCAAGGAGACTAAGCTGTGGCTACTGAATTAAGGGCTAGGCAATGGTAGTATGCTGTTTTAACACCTACCCAGCTTTTCATGTTAGTACAAAAAGATTTATGAAAATCTAGGAAGAATCAATCTGGATTCTGACCAGTGATCCCAAAGTATCAGATACAGGTTGAGACTCAGGAAAGGATTCAAAATTGCTGTAAGTTCTCATTTTTTAGAGTGGTTTTAGTAAACCAAAGCAAATATGTTCATTTCCTCTCAAACTTCTATAATTATTGCACATTTTCAAATTCATCTTTTATTACCATCTTTTGTCATAAAGAGATGTATCCAACTGGAACTAAGAATAGTTCCCCAAAGGAAATCTCAGTGATGTTCCTAGAAGGGGAAATGGAGGTAAGTCAGATCAAAACCACAGATGTCTATCACAACCGTCAAAAGATTGTAAGCAGAGAAAATAAACCAACGTGGTCACTACTGAACTTCATTAACACAGCCCCAGAGCTCTGAGTAGGTGCTAGGTTCCTTTCATATTGACACTCCGTTTCCTCCAAAGCATTTCTAGGAGATAGCCACAGGCTGTCAAGTTCTTCCTGGGCTTTTAAAACCGGTTCTTTAATAACCTAGAGAGTTTGAGGCAGCTGCTTAGCTACCTACCCCTCCTATTTCCTTCACAAGCAATAGGAAACAAAGGAAAAGTGAATTCTACATAAAACCACACTTAGTATAACTTGCAGACAATGTCAAATCGTTAAAAGTAAGTAAAAGAAAAATCAGCAAATCCCAGTGTGTGCACACTCACACTTCGGCCCCGCCTCACTACAAGGTTTAGAGCAGACAAAGGCAGATCAAGGTAGAAAAAAGGAAGCTAGTGAAGGGATCTAAGGTGGATCTGACACTGCTGCCACAAGGACTAAATGCCCCCAGAACCTGGGAGTACTGAAGAAAGTGTCCAGGCAGATCAGAGGATGAACTACAGGAAAGGAACTTCCAGGTACACAGGATTTAAAGGTGTGATTTCAAGTGGCATTCTGCAAAATGCATGTCTGCTGGAGGAGGAGAAAAAGGCAAAAGGGAGAAGCCCCCATTGGTAATTGGACTGTTAAGAACACAGGAAAATGAAGTTTTAGGGTCAGTTAAAAAAAAGAAAAAGAAACAAAAAATTGAAGGACTCTCAACCCCACAACACAAAAACCCCCTAACCAAAACACAAGAAACACCCTGAAAAGCACCTGGACTTTGCTATATGGCCAAATAAGGACTCAATAAATTAGAAATATTGCAAAACAACCCAATACCATACACATGAACAAGAGGAAATTTAAGTCCTTAAGAGTCCTGCAGAAAGTCAGGAATGAAATTCCTTCCATATTAACGGAGGAAAATTGCCCGTAATAAAAACCCTCATAAAGGAGGAGAAACTCCAAAGTTAACAATCGAAACAAACTGTATTTCAGATGAACTTTTCAGGATAGGTGAACCACTGTGAAACAAATTTTAAACTAAGGACAGAAATGGACAAAAATCAGAGAAATAAAAAGACTTGTTTGCACTTAAGACAATGGAAAAGATAAAATTATCTCAGAAATGAGGAATAAGTTACAAGATGCCCAAGGGAGAACTGATTCAGATCAAAGTAAGAGTCACTGAAGAAAGGCAGGAAAACAAGGAAATGAAAATGGCATTAAGAAGTAAGAAAGGTCAGGGGTGCTTCACTGCCTCAGTCAGTGGAGTGTGTAACTCTTGATCTTGTGGTTGTGAGTTTGAGCCCCATGTTGGGTGTTAAGAATACTTAAAAATAATAATAAAATCTAAAAAAAAATAAATAAATAAAGTTCAGAGAAAAAGTAATGGAATGGAAGATGGGCAAAGAAGGAATAATATTTGTGTTATTGGGGTGCCTGAAGAAAAAACAGTAGATCAGAAGTAATATTTAAAACTACAGCCCAGGGGCACCTGGGTGGCTCAGTCAGGTAAGTGTCCAACTCTTGATTTCAGCTTAGGTCATGACCTCAGGGTTGTGAGATCCAGCCCCATGTCAGGCTCTGTGCTGGGTGTGGAGCCTGCTTAAGATTCTCTCCCTTTCCTTTTGCCCTTCCCCAACCTCTAAAATAAAAATAAAAATAAAAATAAAATTACGGCCCAAGAACATAGAAAATAGAAAAAAATATATCTGAATCTACATATTGAAAGAACTCACCAGGAAACTGAAAAAAAAAATCAACTTCATGACATACTCTAATAAAACTACTAGATTTCAAAGATAAAATATTGTCAAAGTCTACAGGTAAAAAGATCAAATAATTTACAAAGGCAAAAGAAACTGGCATCACGTTTATAAACCAATGCACTAAGCAAAGTGACAGTGGAGCAATGGGGTCAGCTGAATTCTACAATAGGGCCTAAGATTTCCCACCTTCTAGAAGACATGCCTACATCATCTCTTAGATGGTGAAAATGATGAATTTCATGCTCATGATTAGATTACATGTCACAGTTGACTTGAAGGACAGAGTATCCCATAGATGGACCTAATCGCAGAAATCCTTTAAAAGCCATTTTCTCCAACTGGTTGCAGAAGGGTAAGTCCGAGATTTGAAGCACAAGAAGATTTTGTGTTCTCCTGTTGGGTTGAAGATGGAGAAGGCTGCAAAGCAAGGAATGCAGGTGCACCTAGAAGCTGAGAGCAACCCCTGTCTAAAAGCCAGCAAGGAAATGGAGACCTCAGTCCTAAAACTGCCAGCAACTGAGTTCTGCTAACAACCAGAATAAGCTTTAAAGTAGATTCTTACCCCAGTCCTTCAGAAAGGAGCCCAGTTCTGCCAACCCCATGATTTCAGCCTGGGAAACCCTGAGATTTTAGCCCCACTCTGGATTCCTGACCCACAGAAACTGTGAGATAGTAAGTTTGTATTTTTTTAATTTTCTTATTTTTCATTTTTTAAAGTAAGCTCTATACCCAACATAGGGCTTTAACTCACAACCCCAAGATGAAGAGTTTGCACGCTCCACCAACTGAGCCAGCCAGGAAGCCCGGGTTTGCATTGAAATTTGTATTATTTTAAACCCTCAAGTGTGTGGTAGAAGCAATAAAAAGTTAATACAGTGATAAGTAACCTTATTAAGAGTTCAAAGGAGTGATCATAAAGATGCTCACCAAAACTGGGAAAAGAATGAACAGTGAAAACTTAAAAAAGAGAAAATGTAAGAAAATACCAAAGAGAAGTCACAGGGCAAAAGAATACAATAACTGTACTGACATATACAGTAAAAGTGTTCAATAGCAGACTACATGGGCAGAAAAAATAAAGGATTAGTGAACTCTAAGACAGGGCAGTACAACTCACCCCATCAGAGCAACAAAAAGAAAAAAAAAAAGAAAAAAAGTAAAGATAGTTTTAAGGGACTTAGGGACAACATCAAACATACTAACACTCACATTATAGAGGTTCCAGAAGGAGAAGAGAGAAAGAGAAAATGGCAGGAAACTTATTTGGAGAAATAATGGCTGAAAACTTCCTAACCTGAGGAAGAAAATAGACATTAAGATCCAGAAGACCAGAGAGTTCCAAATAAGATGAACCCAAAGAGACCCACCCTGAGACACATTACAATTAAAATGTCAAAAGTTAAAGGAGAGAATCTTAAAAGCAAGAGAAAAACAAGTTGTTACATACAAGGGAATCCCCATAAAACTATCGGAGTTTTTAGAAGAAATTTTGCAGGCCAGAAGGGAGTGCCACAATATATTCAAAGTGCTAAAAAAGAAAAAAATTTCTAACCAAGAATACTCTACCTGGCAAAGTTAATCAGAATTGAAGGAAAGATAAACTTTCACAGACAAGCAAAACTAAAGGAATTCACCACTAAATTAGCCTTATAAGATATGTCACACCACTTTAAGTTGAAAAAAAGGTGCTAATTAGTAACAAGAAAACATATGAAAGTGTAATTCACACTGGTAAAGTTAAAGGTGGGTGTGCTTGGGTGGCTCAGTCGGTTAAGCTCCACCTCTTGATCTCAGCTCAGGTCTCAGGGTCATGAATTCAAGCCACACATTGGGCTCCACACTGGTCATGGAGCCTACTTAAAAAAAGTTACTATATCTATCTGTCTGTCTACATACACACACACACACACACAGTAAAGGTAGTAATCACTTATAAAGCTAATATGAAAATTAAAAGAAAGTAGTAAAAATAAACTAAACTTACAATAATTAGTTGAGTGATGTAAAGGATAAAAACATAAAATATGATATCAAAACCATAAAATGCAGTGGGGGGGTGGATAAAAATGTAGAGCTTTAGAATGAGTTCAAACTTATCAACTTAAAATAGGCCGTCATAAATATATATGTAAGCCTCATAGTAACCACAAAACAAAAACATCAGGTAGATAATGAGAAAAAGGAATCTAAGTATACCACTAAAGAAAGTCATCAAACCACAAAGGAAGAAAGCAAGAGAAGAAAAAGGAACAGGGAGGAACTACACAACAGCCAGAAAACAAAAATGGAAATAAAAACGTACCTATCAATAATTACTTTAAATGTAAATGGACTAAATTCTCCAGTAAAAAAAAGAGCAGCTGAATTAAACAAACAAACAAGACCCATCTACATGCTGCCTACAAGATACTTCAGCTGTAAGAACACACAAAGTGAGGGGATGGGAAAAGTCCATGTAAATGGAAGCCAAAAGAAAGTTGTGGTAGCTATACTTGTATTGGACAAAAGAGACTTTAAAACAAAGACTGTAATAGACAAAAGCATTATAAAATAAGGGGTCAAGCTCCCCCCACAAAAAAGATATAATGTGGAAATATTTATGTACCTCATATAGGAGCACTAAATATATAAAGCAAATATTAAGAGCCAGGGGCATCTGGGTGGCTCCGCTGGTTAAGCATCTGCCTTTGGCTCAGGTCATAATCCAGGGTCCTGGGATTGAGCCCAGTGTCAGGCTTGTGCTCAGCATGGGAGCCTGCTTCTTCCGCTCCTTCTGCTGCTTCCCCTGCTTGTGCTGTCAAATAAATAAAATCTTTAAAAAAAATATTGAGACCAAAAGGAATGGACAACAGTACAATAATAGTAGGGGATTTTAATATCCCACTAACATCAATGGATATCAGATAATCAGTCAGTAAATATTGGCCTCAAATGACACATTAGATGAAATGAACTTGATATTTACAGAACATTCCATCCAAAAAAAAAAAGAATACACATTTTTCTAAAGTGCACATGGAACATTCTCCAGAATAGACCACAAAACAGGTCTTAATTTACTTAAGAGGATTAATACCATATCAAGCAGCTTTTCCACCAAATAGTATGACACTAGAAGTCATTACAAGAAGGAAACTGGAAAATTCACAAATATGTGGAGGTTAGTCAACATGTTATAGAATAACCAATGAGTCAACATAGAAATCAATAGAAATAAAATACCTTGAGAAAAATGAATATAACACACCAAAATTTATGGGATGCAGCGAAAGCAGTTCTAAAAAGGAAGTTCACAACAAATGCTTACCTCATGAAACAAAATCTCAAAAGAACATTATAACTCAAAGAGCTTTTTCTAGCTCATTTGCATTGACATGGACAGAACTGGAGGGGATTATGCTAAGTGAAATAAGTCAAGCAGAGAAAGACAATTATCATATGGTTTCACTCATATGTGGAACATAAGGAATAGAGTGGAGGACCACAGGGGAAGGGAGGGAAAACTGAATGGGAAGAAATCAGAGAGGGAGACAAACCATGAGAGACTCTGGATTCTGGAAACCAAACTGAGGGTTACAGAAGGGAGGGGGTTGGGGGGATGGGATAACCAGGTGATGGGTATTAAGGAGGGCACGTGTGGTGATGAGCCCTGGGTGTTATACACAACCAATGAACTGTTGAACACTACATCAGAAACTAATGATGTACTATATGTTGGCTAAGTGAACATAATAAAAAATATTTTAATTAATTTTTAAAAAGCTAGAAAAAGGAGAACAAACCAAACCCAAAGTTCATAGAAGGAAGAAAATATAACAAAGATCAGAGCAAAAATAAATGAAACAGATTTTAAAAAGGACCAATGTAAAAGATCAATGAAAGAGCTGGTTCTTTGAAAAGATAAAGACTTAAAAAAATAATTTCAGAAATGAAAGAGGAGCTGATACCACAAATACACAGGATCCTAGGAAGCTACTATGAACAATTATATGCCAAAAATTAGACAAACTAGAAGAAATGAATAAATTCCAACATATAACCTACCAAGCCTAAATCATAAAGAAACAAAAATCTGAGTAGACCAATACTAGTAAGGAGATTGAATCAGCAATTGAATGCCTTTCAACAAACAAGTCCAGGATCAGATGGTATCACTGGTGAATTCTACCAAACATTCAAGAAATTAATACTAATCCTTCTTAAACTCTTCCAAAAAAACAGAAGAGGAAGGAACTCTTCCAAACTCATTTTGTAGCGCCAGCATTACTCTGATACCAAAACCAGACAAGGATGCCACCAGAAAATTACAAGCCAGTATCCCTGCTGAACAAAGATGCAAAAATCCTCAACAAAATATTAGCAAACTGAATTCAACAATACATTAAAAAGATCACACTCCATGATTAAGTGGAATTCATTCCAGGGATGCAAGGATGGTTCAATAACAGCAAATAAGTCAGTGTGATACACCACATTAAGAAATTAAGGATAAAAATCTTATGATCATCTCAATACGTGCAGAAAAAAAATTTGAGAAAATTCAACTTTCAATTATGATTTTAAAAACTCTCAAAAAAGAGGGTATAGAAGGAATGCATCTCAACATAATAAAGGCCACATATGACAAGTCCACAACTAACATACTGAACAGTGAAAAGCTGAAAGCTTTTCCTTAATTTAAGATATCTTAAATATCTATTCTTGCCACTTTTAATCAACATATTATTAGAAGTTCTAGCCAGAGCAATTAGGCAAGGAATAAAAGGCATCCAAATTGAAAAGGAAGGGGTAAAACTCACTATTTGCAGATGACATGTTATTATATGTAGAAACTCTAAAGATTCCACTAGAAATCTGCTAGAACTAATGAACAAATTCAGTAAAGTTGGATAAAAAAATTAATCTATAAATATCAAGAAGAGAAATTAAGACAATGATCCCATGGTGTGCCTGGGGGGCTCAGTCGGTTGGGCAGCTGCCTTCGGCTCAGGTCATGATCCTGGGGTCCTGGGATCAAGCCCCACGTCCAGCTCCCTGCTCAGCGGGGAGCCTGCTTCTCCCTCACCCTCTGCCTGCCACTCTGCCTACTTGTGCTATCTCTCTGTCAAATAAATAAATAAAATCTTAAAAAAAAATAAAAAAAAGAAAATGATCCCATTTACAAGTGCATTAAAAAGAATAAAATACTTAGGAATAAACTTAACCAAGGAGGTGAAGGACCTGTATACTAAAAACCATAAGATGCTGATGAAAGAAATTGAAGAGGGCACAAATAAATAGAAAGATATTCCATGTCCACAGATTAGAAGAATTAATACTGTTAAAATGTATAGTACACAAAGCAATCTATGGACCCAGTGCAATCCCTCTCAAAATATTCCAATGTCATTTTTCACAGAAATAGACATACAATCCTAAAATTTGCATGGAACCACAAAAGACCTCAAATAGCCAAAAGAATCTTGAGAAAGAAGAACAAAGACACCATAAAATAAAGTGAAAAAGAAGCGACAAACAGGCATCATGCTCCCTGATTTCAAACTAGATTACAAAGCTAGAGTAATTAAAATAGTATGGTGTTGCCATAAAAACAGACATATAGATCAATGGAACAGAATACAGAATCCATGCACCTATATGGTTAATTATTTTACAAGAGAAGTGACAAGAATGTACAATGGGGAAAACACAGTCTCTTCAATAACTAGTGCAGGGAAAATTAAATGGCCACATGCAAAAGAATGAAACTGGACTTTACACCACACACAAAAATTGACTTAATAGGATTTAAAGACGGGAATGTAAGACCTGAAACCATAAAACTTCTAGAAGAAAACATGGGGGGTAAGTTCCTTGACATCAGTCTCTGGTGATGATTTTTTTTTAATCTGACACTAAAAGCAAAGGCAACAAACAGGCACATGAAAAAGTGCTCAACATCGCTCGGCATCAGGGAAATCCAAATCAAAACCTCAATGAGATACCACCTCACACCCGTCAGAATGGCTAAAATTAACAAGTCAGGGAACGACAGATGTTGGCGGGGATGTGGAGAAAGGGGAACCCTCCTACACTGTTGGTGGGAATGCAAGCTGGTGCAACCACTCTGGAAAACAGTATGGAGGTTCCTCAAACAGTTGAAATTAGAGCTACCGTTCGATCCAGCAATTGCACTACTGGGTATTTACCACAAAGATACAAATGTAGGGACCCGAAGGGGTACGTGTACCCCAATGTTTATAGCAGCAATGTCCACAATAGCCAAACTGTGGAAAGAGCCAAGATGCCCATCGACAGATGAATGGATAAAGAGGTGGTATATATACACAATGGAATATTATGCAGCCATCAAAAGGAAGGAGATCTTGCCATTTGCAATTACGTGGATGGAACTGGAGGGTGTTATGCTGAGTGAAATAAGTCAATCAGAGAAAGACATGTATCATATGACCTCACTGATATGAGGAATTCTTAATCTCAGGAACAAACTGAGGGTAGCTGGAGTGGTGGGGGGTGGGAGGGATGGGGTGGCTGGGTGATGGACATTGGGGAGGGTATGTGCTATGGTGAGCACTGTGAATTGTGTAAGACTGTTGAATCACAGATCTGTACTTCTGAAACAAATAATGCAACATATGTTAAGAAAAAAGAAAAAGAAGAAGATAGCAGGAGGGTAAGAATGAAGGGGAGTAAGTCAGAGGGGGAGACAAACCATGAGAGACAATGGACTCTGAAAAACAAACTGAGGGTTCTAGAGGGGAGAGGGGTGGGGGGATGGGTTAGCCTGGTGATGGGTATTAAAGAGGGCACATTCTGCGTGGAGCACTGGGTGTTATGCACAAACAATGAATCATGGAACACTACATCAAAAACTAATGATGTAATGTATGGTGATTAACATAACAATAAAAAAATTTTAAAAAGGGCGCCTGGGTGGCTCAGTTGGTTAAGCGACTGCTTTCGGCTCAGGTCATGATCCTGGAGTCCCAGGATCGAGTCCCGCATTGGGCTCCCTGCTCGGCAGGGAGTCTGTTTCTCCCTCTGACTCTCTTCCCTCTCGTGCTCTCTATCTCTCATTCTCTCCTATCTCAAATAAATAAATAAAATCTTTAAAAAAAAATTTAAAAAAAAGCAAAGGCAACGAAAGCACAAGTAAACAAGTGGGACTACATCAAACTAAAAATCTTCTGTACAGGGGCGCCTGGGTGGCTCAGTCGGTTAAGCGTCAGACTCTTGATTTCAGCTCTGGTCATGATCTCAGGTTCTGGGCATTGAGCCCTGTGTCAGGCTCCGTGCTCAGCAGGGAGTCTGCTTAAGATTCTCTCTCTCCTCTCCCTCTGCCCCTCCCCTCCCCCCTGCTTGCACACTCTCTCAAAAAGAAGAAAAAACAAAAAAAGCTTCTGTACAGCAAAAGAAACCAACAGAATGAAAAGGTGACCTACAGAATGTTTGCAAATCATATATCTGAGAAGGGGTTGATATCCAAAATATAAAAAGAACTGAGAACTCAATAGTAAAAAAACAAAAGCAAAAAAAATTCCATTAAAAATGGGCAGAAGCTCTTCATAGACATTTTTCCAAAGAAGACAGACAGGTAGGTTGCCAACAGGTAAATGAAAAAATGCTCAACATCCCACTAATCATCAGGGAAATGTAAATCAAAACCGCCATGGGCTATCACACCTGTCAGATGACTGGAATAAAAAAGAAATGAGTGTTGGCAAGGATGTGGAGAAAGGGGAACCCTTATGCACTGTTGGTGGGAATGCAAACTGGTACAGCCACTATGGAAAATAGTATGGAGGTTTCTCAAAAAAATTAAAAATAGACCTACCATATGATCCAGCAATTCCACTTCTGCGTATTTACCTAAAGAAAACAAAAACACTAATTTGAAAACATATACACCCCTATATTTATTGAGGCATTATTTACACTAGCCAAGATATGGAAACAACCTAAGTGTCCATCAATACATGGATAAAGACAATGTGATATACGATATGTGTATGTGTGTGTGTGTACGCACACACATATACACACACAGGAATAACATTCAGCCATCAAAAAGAACAAGACCTTGATGGCATTATGCTAAGTGAAATAAGTCAGAAAAAGATAAGCACTATATGATTTCTCTTACACATGGAATCTAAAAAACAGAACAAAGAAACAGACTCCTAGAGAACAGATTTGTGGTTGCCAGAGGCAGTAGGTGGACAGCGGGCAAAATTAGTAAAACTGTTTTGGGTTTTTTTTTGGTTCTAATGAATTGAATTAAAAACCAAAACACATAGGAGAACACCAATTCGATTTGGAGGTAAGCAAAGATTACATAAACAGGACACAAGAAGCACTAACGATCGAAGCTCCGTATCTGAAATAATATACATGTAATTTTTAAAGATTTTACTTTTAAGCAATCTCTACACCCAGTGTGGTGCTCGAACTCACAACCCCGAGACTGAGCTGCATGCTCTACCAATTGAGCCAGCCAGGCACCCCTGAAATAATACATTTTTTTTTTAAATGAACAATCTCAGGAGTTTCTCTTGCCTCTCGAGAGACCTCAAGTTGACCCACAGCTGCCAGTACTTACTTGACCCCTGCCAACCTCCACTGCCTTGAACAACACGTAACTCCTTGACTCTCCTGCAGAAGACTTCTGGCTTTGTGATGAAACTAGAATCGCTTGCGTTGTGCGGCAAAGTCAAAAATTTGCTATGAAGCCCTTAGGCAGTCAAGCACACGGCCCAGGTAGCCTCTCCGTATTCTCAGTTCTTACAGCGTCTCAAAGGAGAGCCTTGTAAACCCTTCAAAATCCACCTCTGCCTCTGAGTGTATGGGAAGTACAGCCATACTTCTTCAGCTGCTTCTCTGCTCCCAGGACTTGTTAGCTTTCCCACCCAGACTGTCTCAAAGGTCCTACTCTTTGTCCCCAATGGGGATGCAGACAGTCTGCCTTCTCCTGGGATCTTCCTAAGAACTCCGCCGGCTTTTTCAGGATCCTCCTTACTTTCCTAAACTTTGTTGAAGTTTCATATTGGCCAAGAAAGAAAAGAAAATTGAGTTTTACAAAAAGACACCATAAAATAAAGTGAAAAAAGCGACAAAGACTTAATTCCAGATTAAATAGAGTGCCTACAATTCAATAATAGGACCCAGTATCTTTTAATATGGGCAAAGGATATAACAAAAGCAATTCAAAGAAGGAAAAACTCCAAAAGATCTATAAGCATGTGAGAAAATAGGTTTCAATGTTACCAGTATACAAATGCACCAACCATTCTCCACCTCCCAACTGGGGAAAAACGTTTGAATGGGGCACAGGGAAACAGGTATCCTCGCGTAATTGGTAAAACCATCTGGGAGAGCAGCTTGGTTCACCTGTTAAGGTGCTGGTGCCCTACAATCCAGTGATTCTGACTCCATGCAGAGAGGCACGCACAGAACTCCTTTTCACCTGAGAGGGTTAAATCAGATCCTACAAGTCTTATGCATGCTAGGAGGCAAACTTGAGGTCTTTTCACATGAATCACCTACAAGACAAACAGACCTTTACGTTGTCAATAGTGACTGACCCAGCAAACCTTCAACTCAGTTACAAGCTAACCTGGTCTCTTAGGCTTACTAGAGACCCTCTAGAAAAACAGCGGGGAGAGGAAGGGAAAAGAAGAGACAAAAACCCATCCTGTTATTTAACACCGCTGAAGTGATCAGGATACTTTTAGGTTTTGGTCATCTCCTGGAAATAGAGTCAATGTGAACTGTTCTTGACTCACCCCAAAGCTGGCTTTAATCTACGCCTGGAGAGTGACTCAGAGGTAGTGCTTTCCAGCCTCTTCTATGCTGTGACCCTCAGATCAAAGGGCCCTCTTTGTAGGGCTCACTGCGGCTCTCTCTCGGCTTTGCAGCCTCCCCCGGCCTGATGAGGAGGTGATCTCGATGCTCCCAACTGCAAGCTTTCATGCGGCTGGAGGGTTCTGTGAATAGCATCCTCCCTCTTGTGGTCAGAGCCACTACCTTTCTCTCCCTTTGGTCAGCAAACAGAAGCACCTGAGATGGAGAAGAGGCGTATCAGCCTCACTCACACCATAAACTTACCCCGCGTCTCTGTCCAAACAAGATAGACCTAATTCTGTAAAGCAAGTTATTACAATACTTCTTTCATCAGTCTATAGGTATGTAGGTAAGCTTCGATGAGAAACACTACTTCTTTTGTTACAATACGAGCTTGAGAAGGAGGGATCTGACATCCTAGAACCTGTGGCATCAGAACTGACTTCCACCTGTCCTGTTGTAGGCAGCTGTGGGTCACTAAGCAAGAGGAACCTGTTTCTTGACTTTCCTCCCTTCATGTTTGAACTCCTTTTGCTGAACATAAACACCTGACTTTCTTTCCTAAAATGTCAAGCGGTCCTGCTAATTCTAATTCTAAGGTTGCTTACTTTGAGCCTGCAACAGGGTAAATGTCGGGTACGAACTTCAGGTATCGTTAGAAACTTTTAGCATGAAGAGGTTACCCTGATATCTTCCAGACACTTTTTTTTGGTCAAGGGAGAAAAATGGGCAATGAGAAACACACCTTGGGGCTCCAGCTGTCCTTTCCATGCTGACAGCATGCAAAGGGACAGAGTTTTGGATGTGATTGCCAAAACATAGAGGATACTGACGTTTTTCTATCCAAATAAAAAATTTAAGCTTTTTGGAGGAAAATGTTAAAAGCTGGCATAACTGTATTAAGACAATGAAATGATGAAGTGTACTTCTGAGTTTATAGAAATATACTGCCATCTACAGCATATTAAAAAAAATCATTGCAGGGGGCGCTGGCTGGCTCAGTTGATAGAGCATGAAACTCTTGATCTTGGGGTTGTGTTGGAGCCCCACATTGGGCATAGAGCCTACTTAAAAAAAATAAAAACTGTAAAAATCATTGCAGACGTTTTGTTCCTCCTACTGGAATTATAACCAAGCAATCAAGCACCTTGAAATTTATAAGCTCTGGTAACTGCCACAAAGAACTTCTCATTTAGGCTGTTTTGTAGCCTTTGATTTCCTCATCTGAAATTTCTTCATGTCTTAAATTTTCCATTTTTTTCTTTCTAAACTTCAATTTTCCCAACCTTTCCATTGGATTAATTTCAGCAGTTACACTTTTGATGTCATGAAGCTCTTAATTTTTGAATATTTCTTTTTATATATGCCTCTTTCCATGTAGACAATATTTTCTCATCTGGGGATATCAATTACAATTTTTTTTATTTCTCTATTTCCTGCATTATTTCTGTTTTGAGTTCCCCCTCTCCCCCACCTGTTTGCTCATCAGAATCTCTGTCACTAATGAGGCTTTCCTCAAATGCTTACTGCTCCCGAGCTGTTCGCCCCCTTGAATGGCAAGGTGCCACACGCTGACTGGGGCTCGGTGGGGTGGGACGGGTTTGCCCATTGGCAGGCTCCCCTGGGCCAGGACCAAGTTGTTCCCCTGGAGACCTCCAGCTATCAGTCTCTATAGGTCTCTTCTCTTGGGCCGGGTTTTCCTCAGAAAGGAACCCTCTAATCCCCTGCTTGGAGGATATAACTTGGCTGCTCATGTTCTGGGAGTTAAATAGGAGGCCAAGATCACTGTTCAGTGTGCAGACTTTCACTTAATCCTCTGCTTTCAACCTAACACTCCACCTTCAGCTCCGCCTGGTATTCCTGAATCCAGAGATCCTGGTAAGGCCGCTCCAGATGACCCACCGGTGTTCTGGAGGGGAGGGGGTGAAGTGGTAACGCGCTCTAGATGAAGAGGGTAACTAGGAGGGTCTCGCTGCTTCTTAGCAGACTTTCATCGGCTCCACCTGACCTGCCCGTAGATACCCATTGTCTCTCATGCAGGAGCCTCTCAGGCTCGCATCAGCTTGCTTCTGGCTGCCTCCCATACCACCTGTGTGCACTTAGCTTTCATTCTTCTCTGGTTTACTAAGTTACTTGCTAATTGCCCATTTGCTTTTTAGCTTCTAAAATTATTTTGTCATCTGCCTGTCATCTCTGCTTTGTTTTGGGTTTCTGGCAGTTTTTTGGTCTTGAAACCTCTGTGGTGTCTCTGTAAACAGGGATGTGGTTAGTTGACTGCCTTCAGCTGTTAGCAGCCTTAAGCTGTGCCTCAGCTTCTGAGCAAGTCTGGAACTAAGGACTGAGCTATGTCCGCGCCATCATGGGACTCCTGCCAGGCAGTCTTCGCTCCACTGCTCCACAGCAGATCAACCAGCCACATTTCTCCATTTAATCCACAGGCATACCATGTAGGCTTCCGCAAGTACTCTGAAATCCAGATACACCAGAACTGTAGTAGTCCTCTGGGCTATCAAGTCCCCTTCCAAGGAAAAGGAGTAGGTCTAAGGAATATCACTTCTAAGTGCACACAAGTAGAATCATGTCAGGAACATCATACTCAAGTGGTTTCCAGAATCCACCTTTTTCCCACTTCAAATACTCAGTTCATTTGATCATTTTCTTCTTTAGAATGCCTCAAAAATTGTAATTTGCAGTTTCATAACAGCAATTGGATTTGGGACTTTGGACCCGGAGATCAAACATTTATAGTTCTCCCTTACCACAGCCTCAGGATTTAACTCCTTCTTTTCCAAGCTTTTCTACCTTGTTCCGTTTAAGTATTCTGCTTCTTAATAGTGTTAACTACCATTGTGCATGAAATTGGACAACTCTATGGTCTTACTGTCAACTTTACACCAACAGACAGTAGGCACATTCCTACTGTTCTTGCTCTGAAGTTTTTAAAAGCCTCTTTATTGTGGATTAGACTTGACAATACTTAAAACTCCAGGACATTGTCCTTGTTTGCTCTCTGCCCTTCCTTCTTGTGAAAATAGCTAGAAAGCATGAAAGCTAAATGAAAACAAAAATGGAATGACAGTGTATCAGGACTATTTTTGGTGCAAATAACAGAAAAACTACAGCTAGTATAAATTTTACAGTGGAATTATAGAATTGGATATATCTTATACAAAGAACCCAAGGGTAAAAACACAGCTTTAGAAAGGACGGGAATGGAAACTAGAAAATCTCTAGGAACCCACGGGGTTTCCTCTCCATCTCAGTTCTGCTTAACGCATAGGTTCTACTTTTCTTGCTCAACAGAAGGGTTAACTGCTAGTTGGCCCACAGGGAAAGCAGAAATTGTCCTCATGTTCCAACCCTACAGAAAAACTCCATCTCAATTCTAAAATTCCCAGGGAAGGAGCGAGGAAACTCCTGATTGGCCCAGCTTGGCTTAGGAGACTCTCAGCTGAATCAACAGGAACCAGTAGAAAAAAAATCTTACTGTATAAAGTGGCTATCAGGATCCCATGGCTGCAGGGAGGATGGTAGGTAAGAAAGTGAGCATCAGCTTTTTAAAAGATACCTCCAAAGATGTTTACTACAGGTTTTTAATAGGCTGAACGCCTAGAGGACAGAAAAAATAACAGCCATTCTCATTTTTCTTTCTAAAATAAACTTATGCTCAATTGCTATGTTGTTGTTACTCTGAATTGGAATAAGTATATTCCTGTATATAAGACCTACCTTGCAGGTGATTCTCTGAGAGGAGCAGAGATAATGTATCTAGAGTATCCAGCACTGTACTTGGCATACAGTAGCATAGTAAACACTCAGCAAATGGTAGCTATGATTTTAAATGCTAAACAAATTCATGCAATGTCAACATTTTTTCTTAAAAGACTGCTGGAGAGATTTATTGTTTCCTATAAAGCTGTTCAGCACTTCAACTGGAGTCATAGTCCAGTGAGTTTTTTTTTTTTTTTAAAGGTTTTATTTATATGAGATAGCAAGAGAGAGAGAGCACTAGCAGGAGGAAGAGGGGAGAAGCAGGCTCCCCGCTGAACAGGAAGCCTGATGTGGGGCTCAATCCCAGGACCCTGGGATCATGACCTGAGCCGAAGGCAGACGCCCAACCGACTGAGCCACCCAGGCGCCCCAATAGCCCAGTGAGTTTAACTCAAAAGAAAAACTCAGAACATAAAATACTCAATTCCATAGGATTCAAAGATATAAATCTAACTTAAACACTATCAGTTAGCTTTATCATTACCTGCAAATGGCATGAAATAAAATATATAAGCATGTGAAACAATTAACTTTAATTATAAAAATAGAATTTAAATTATATACACATTTAAATAAACACATGCAGACTGCATGATACATTTACTTATTACATATGAATTTTGCTTTTCAACTACAAAGTTATGTATACAGGATAAAGAGCAGTTAAGAATTCCTAAAAAGCCCTCATTGTATTTCTTTGATCCTAAGTCTCTTACTTGTTTCCCTCCCACAATTAGACTGGGTCTTATAATCCACACGCACACTTATTACAGCATTTTTCCCCTAAAAAGAAACTCTCGAAAGCTGTTGTAAACCAATAGTATATCTTACAAGTATTATCTTAGATTCAAGAACATACCATATTTAATAAAAAAATTTTAATCTACTTTTTGTAGTTTATTACAGCAATACTTTACTCCATACATATAATTCCCTAGTCTTCCTACATTCCTATTGATCTTGAAATGCAAACTAGGTCACATTATTGAATGTGGTCCTCTCTTTTCTATTTTTTTGTCAGAAAGCCACCAACATTGGTAATGCATTTTTTTTATCTGCCTCAGAACAGGATGTTTTGAATTATGCCAGCCTCCCAGGTCTCAATCTGTACAACGAAGATACATGCAGGTGAAAAGTAAAAGATTAACTCAATTAGGTGTCTTCCTACCACATAACCATTTCAAATAATTTTCTTAGGAGCCAAGCGAATTACATAATTGTGTTGCTATGAGAAAGCGTCCCAATTGGTTTGGTCTTTCCTTTCTATATAGTTGTGAAACTGCCTGTGCAATAGCAACAAAGCACAAATAAGTGGATGACTCAACATGATATTGTAGGTAGAAAATGCAGAAACATCTCTTTCAAATTAATATATACTCAAGTTGTGTATTTAAAGAACCGTATTGAAAAAAAAAAAAAGAACTGTATTGAGAGGTCACTTCTGCCCTACTACTGTATTTCAAGCACCCATCACAGGGCCTGGTACACAGGTGTTTAGTACTGAATGCACAGATGAATAAATGGTATGAGTAAAAAAATAGCATATTTAACCCCAAGCTGGCTTAAAGGCTAACATTCTCCATTTCACCTTCGGGGACAATTTTACTAAAAAATACTAAAAGAAAATGACAGAAGAATATACAAATTCTTATAGGAATGATAATTTTGCATATCAAAAGATTATCATATACTAAAAATTAAATACACAGATAATTCTGAAATTGTCATTTCCGGTTTGGGGTTAATACTAAGTAAGCCCTTAGACAGAAAATACTGGTCCACACACAGAGCACCAATGCTTCTTTCTCAGTTGAGGTACTTTATATACAGCAATAGGTATACAAAAGCTTTTGAGCCATTCCAATATTCCCACTGCTCTGATAAATGAGAGACAAGTTGTAGGCAATATCTCTTCGCAAGTCTAACTGGTCAACTTCTATACCCTAGGAGGAAAAATACATGAATGAGTTTTATATTTCAAACTGACAACCAGGACAATTTTATGGCAAATAATAGTTTCATAAGTATAAGTATTCAAATATTAAAATTCATGATACTAAAAAAAAGTATAAAACTAGGCATATACCTTGGATCTAAATTTTATTAGGTAATGCTGATTCAGTTAATCACTGTAATAACTATATCATTAAATAATTTAAAATGTCTAACCAATAAGTTAAAGAAAAAAGTCTCACCCAGAAGCAATAGCAGAATAAACTCCAGATGAAGAATTTAAGATTAAGAAAATGAAACCATAAAAGAAAAAAATCATAGTTGAATAATATAATCTTGGGTAGGAAAGGCCCTTCCAAGTATAATAGCAAAAATAGAAACTATAAAGGAAAAGGTCAATAGATACGATTTCATTAGAAAAATGTAAAACTTATGCATCTAAAAAAGAAAAATTATACCACAAATGACCAGATGGGAAAAAAATACCTATACTATATAGCAGAAAGGCGTAAGAAGACATACACCAATTTAATAATAATATTACCCCAGGGGTGTTATTACAGCCTTTTCCTACTTAAATAGCAAAGTAATGAACTCAATAGAGTAGGTTAGATCTATGTTTCTAAATCTTCCCCAGTAAAAAATTTTGGAGTCAACTATAAAAATATCTGCAACAATGAAAAATGATACCTATAAAGCTTAAGGAGCAATACCTAGAGGTATTTTTTTTTTAAAGATTTTATTTATTTGACAGAGAGAGACACAGTGAGAGAGGGAACACAAGCAGGGGAGTGGGAGAGGGAGAAGCAGGCTTCCCGCCAAGCAGGGAGCCCCATGTGGGGCTTGATCCCAGGACCCTCGGACCATGACTCAAGCCGAAGGCAGATGCTTAACGACTGAGCCACCCAAGCACCCCAATACCTAAAGGTATTTATGAAATAAAGAATGCAAAAGTGTATATATTTCATCAGCCTAACTGTAAAAGTACGTATTCATTTGTTTAATGACCAACATTGAACAAGAGTAATACAAAACAGTTGTGAGGGCATATAAGAATTATGAGTGCAACTTAAAAAAATTAACAATGAAAACAATATTTTTCTCCAGAAATTTAAAATGAGACTTTATTTTTTAATTTTTTATTATATTATGTTAGTCACCATACAGTGCTCCTTGCAATACATGCCCTCCTTAATACCCATCACCGGGCTAGCCCATCCCCCCACCCCCCTCCCCTCTGAAACACTCAGTTTGTTTCCTGGAGTCCATAGTCTCTCATGGTTCATCTCCCCCTCTGATTTCCCCTTCATTTTTCCCTTTCTTCTCCTAATTGCCGGGAATGGCCAGCATCCCCACGGCATTCCAGCGGCAGAGTGGTCACACAGGCCTCAGCATTCCAAAGGCCTACACCCTTCTCCAAAACCTTCCCTCGCCTCCAGCAGGCTCTGTTACATTTTAGCAAGCCAGGTATTATGGCTGATTTCATGCTTTACATTAACCCCAACACCTAATGTCCTCCATGCTCTTCCTTATGTTCCACAGATAAGTGAAACCATATGATAATTGACTTTCTCTGCTGGACTTATTTCACTTAGCATAATCCCCTCCAGTTCCATCCATGTTGATGTAAATGGTGGGTATCCATCCTTTCTGATGGCTGAGTAATATTCCATTGTATATATGGATCACATCTGCTTTATCCATTCATCTGTTGAAGGGCATCTCGGCTCCTTCCAGTTTGGCTATTGTGGACATTACTGCTATGAACATTGGGGTGCATATGGACCTTCTTTTCACTACATCTGTGTCTTTGGGGTAAATACCCAGGAGTGCAATTGCTGGGTCATAGGGTAGCTCTATTTTTAACTTTTTGAGGAATCTCCATACTATTTTCCAAAGTGGCTGCACCAACTTACATTCCCACCAACAGTGTAAGAGGGTTCCCCTTTCTCCACATCGTCTCCAACATTTGTTGTTTCCTACCTTGTTAATTTTTGCCATTCTAACTGGTGTAAGGTGGTATCTCAATGTGGTTTTGATTTGAATTTCCCTGATGGCTAATGATGTTGAACATTTTTTCATGTCTCTGTTAGCCAAGAATGAGACTTTAAACATAGATTATCATAGTACTAGCAACACTTTACCCTGTATTACATTATCTTAAACAAAACTACATTTATACTGGTCTTTCATCTTTTTAAAGAAATACGTTCATTACACTTGAACTTGAAAATGAACAATGGCTATATTACTCAATACTCAGGCTTTGTGTCTACCAGCTCATTCCTGTAAACCAGGGGGGCTACCTTAAGGTAACTGAAATGTTCATAACCGGGCGCCTGGGTGGCTCAGTCGGTTAAGCGACTGCTTTCGGCTCAGGTCATGATCCTGGAGTCCCGGGATCAAGTCCCGCATCAGGCTCTCTGCTCAGCAAGGAGCCTGCTTCTCCCTCTAACCCTCCCCCCTCTCATGTACTCTCTCTCATTCTCACTCTCTCAAAATAAATAAATCTTTAAAAAAAAAAAATGGTCATAACCATAAGTTGTGTATGTCCACATGGTTGCTGATCAGGTCACAAGGCCAGAATGACAAAGATCTACTTGTTGCTGAACACAATTACATAAATGCATTCAATAAAGAAAAAATACATTCTAATACATAATTTATTTCACTGTCTGGGCTACAACATGAGCTAACTGCACTTATCTATAGATGAAATGAAGTGACTCATCAGTTTTTAAAGTAAATCATACAGGGACGCCTGGGTGGCTCAGTTGGTTAAGCACCGACTCTTGATTTTGGCTCAGGTCATTGATCTCAGGGTTATGAGATCAAGCTTCACATCAGACTCTGTGCTCAGCATGAAGTCTGCTTGAGATTCTCTCCCTCCCTCTCCCTTTGTCCCTATCCCTGCTCGCGAGCTCTCTCTAATAAATAAATAAAATCTTTTTTTAAAAAAAGCAAAAGTAAATCATACAATACCTCTACCACAAGTGGAGGGAGTTCCAGGGCCTTCTGATAATAGTGGATTGCAAGATGAATCAGCCCCAGTTGGTGAAGGCCACGGCCCAAATTGTAGAATGACTCCTGGCAAGGTCCACGTATACTGAGGTATCGATTAAGAAAGGAAAATCCCTACCAAAAAGATAAACAATTCAGTATTATAATCATTTGACAAGTATGTATTTGAACCAATATATGTGCCAGGTATATCCTGTACAAAATACAATTTAAAAAAGAGACAGTCCCATCCTAAAAGAACATGTGTCTGTAGTGTAGTGCCATATCACAGTGTAGTCAAGAGCTCTTCTGAAGATATAAAAGATTTTTTTTAAGCTAAGGACAAAAATATTCACAGAAAACAAAGCCAAATGTCACAACTGTCAAAGATCCATAATCTATAAGAACACAGGATTTTTTTTTTGAAGGTTCCAAGTTGGCTTTTGTGACGTTAGAGGCCAATAAACTTTTTGATTCAAGATGTCTAAAACCCTGAGCAAAATATAAAATCTGAGCCCTTACAATAATTTTAGAAAGGTTTCTTCTCAGGGAGAAGATGCTTTCTGGGTAAATGGTTATCTCTCAGGACCTTAATACCTTCTTAACCCAAAAAACTTTTTTTTTTCCCCAAAAGCTTCTGACTCAAAGACTTTACGGAAAAACTGGTTATTTCAGAGCACAGCTATAATAATGCAGGCTCCATGTGTGTCACGGTGTCCAAAAGCAACTTGCTTCTTTACCTCCTCCTGTATCAATTTCCCCCTTCAATGCAGCTTCAAGTTACCAGCCACAGAAAGTTACATACTGCAGAGATGCAAGTGTCCTATGTTAAGTAATTAAATAAATATATTATCTGTGACTAGAGAATATAAAATGCAACTATTCCCTGGGTGATCTGCTTTCTAATAAATGGTCACAAATTTTTCTTCATAAATAAATAAATAATAAAAATTAATGAATTCTTTAGAATTAAAGCATTTTAGGGATAAAAATAATTATGTTCACTAAACAAATCATATTTTCTGCATAATAAAAGAACCTACATAGGAATATGACCTCTATTCCACTGAAAATTATGGTTCTCTATTAAGTAAAGCAGACAAACTATCAGTCTCAGAGAAATACCAAATTTTAAAATGACAAAGTGCAAAAATCTGAGGAAGAATAGTAAGTAAACCCAGATGAACTATTGCAATCCAAAGAAACTTGCAAGTCACTTTATCTCTTAGGTACTACGAATCATCAAATATAAAAACTACAAAAATATCACAAAAAATTTTTAATGAAATAGAAACAAGAGTTCTTTTTACATTAAGTATGTTACATTTCAAACATTTTTATCACATTATTCACTAAAGGGCCCAAGTATACACTGCCTATAAAATACTAAATACAGATAGAAGAAATCATAAAGGATTTTACTTTCATGATATAATATAAAGGTAGGAAAGACAATAAAACATATGAAATTAGTTTGCTTTTAAGTACTCCAAAGGGAAACAAACTGGTCATGTAGTATGAAGAAACAGATTCATGAGAAATTAAAACAATTTAAGAATCATGGTATTTATAATAAAACTTGTTTTTAGAAACTTTAATGGAAAATGTTTCACACACACAAAAGTACAGAGATTAGGACAACAAACTTCCATATACCCATCTCCTGCTGTTTGATCTCTATCTCAACCAATTAAAATCTGCTGTTTACTCTAAAAGTGATTTGAAATTTAGCTTCTAAATTACTTTGAAGTATATAAATTTTTTCCTTACCAGGCCAAAAAACTACGTATTTTAACTATTTAATAATGAGTCAGTCCATAAAAATTTCCTGTCAGTATTTACCAGAACGTAAGTTTCATGAAGGCAAGGAATTCTGCCTGTATACTCCGTGCTATATGCCCAGTTCCCAGCATAGTGCGTGTTCATTACGTATTTGTTTAATTTATAATAAGCAATCCTATATTACTTAATATAGCAAAAGTATCCATTAAGAGAGGAAAAAAAGCACAGAGCAAGAAGTAGATAAATTTCACAAATAAATACCCAAGAAAAGGAAAATTTGGTTTTTTTACTTTTTATTATGAAAATTTTCAAATATACAAAAGTAAAGAGAACATTATAATGAACCCCAATACCCAGCTTTAACAATTATCATCATTTGAATTTAGGCTTTCTTTTAACCATTTTACTTTAAAAAACAAAACAAAAAATCTTTTACTCAATCCTCCTACTCCATTCAAGCCAACATTTTCTTTCCTTCCATAACTACTTAAAAAAACATGTCTTTAAAATGCATCAAATCAAACATATCAACATAAAAACAACACAAAAGTTTTAAAGATACAGCGGTGAACAAAAGAGACTCCCTGATCTCTTGGAATTTATACTTTTTTTTTTTTGAGAGAGAGAGAGAACGTGCACTTCGTCATGGGGGTGGGGCCGGGAAGGGCAGAGGGAGAGAGAGAAACCTAAGCAGGCTCTAGTCCACTTGTCCAAGATCATGACCTGAGCTGAAATCAAGAGTCAGATGCTAAACTAACTGAGCCACACAGGAATCCCCGGGGTTTATATTCATATTAGAGAACACAAGCTATATAAAAAAGTAAACAAGAAAATAAAAATGCTAATTTCAAATTGCTATAAGAACCAAGAAAGCTTTGGGGCGTCTGGGTGGCTCAGTCATTAAGCGTCTACCTTTGGCTCGGGTCATAGTCCCAGGGTCCTGGGATCAAGCCCCACATCGGGCTCCCTGCTCAGTGGGGAGCCTGCTTCTCCCTCTCCCACTCCCCCTACTTGTGCTCTCTCTCTCTCTCTCGCTGTGTCTCTCTCTGTCAAATAAATAAAATCTTTAAAAAAATAAAACCAAATTGCTCTCTTTAAAAGAGCAATTTGTTGGTGATGATATAAGGAAACAGTCACATAGTCACATATTCATACATTATTGTATGTATATATATATTTTTTTAATGGATTTACAATAAATCAATCTTCAGGACCTAGAAGGCTGAAGGCCTCAAGGGCTCTAGAGTATGTGTCTTCTTTCTGTATGATCTGGCTGTGTCCCCTTTCTACATGGCTGCACAAGCCTTAGCCAGGAACACCACTAGATGTTGAGTCCCTGAGTGCTGAACACAGGATAGGTGCTGGGAACTCTCACCATGTATACTAAGCAGGTATTACTTTTGAAGCAG
Organism: Callorhinus ursinus; assembly: GCF_003265705.2. Taxonomy (NCBI): domain Eukaryota; kingdom Metazoa; phylum Chordata; class Mammalia; order Carnivora; family Otariidae; genus Callorhinus; species Callorhinus ursinus. The sequence goes on along the minus strand of NW_027397064.1, from coordinate 36,623,855 downwards.
GACAATAAAAGCATTAAGTATATTCATTTTAAAAGAACATAAAACTAAGTAATGAGAAATCCAAATGAATTACCTGCACAGTAAGAGCATGTCTCCTTAATACATACTTCTGAGATGCCATGTGAATAAACGTTAGGCCTATACAGAGGCTATAGAGAGGTTCATGGGGATGGGTGCGAAAGGCTTGCACATATTGTCCTGAAAAAAGAACAGTGATGTCAGATGGTGTGACATAAGCATGGTTCCTTATTTCTTCAAATATATTTTATGGCTAAGCAGTACTGATTTTTAACATATGCAAGGTGTGCTTTCTAAAATATCAACCAGATACACATTAATTTGAATTTTAAATCAATGTACAAAATATAGCAAAATTAGGAGGATTTACCTATAAATGTATCCTGACTACAAAGATTAAATATGAGCAACTAAAAGTAACTTTCTTTTAGGCACAGCTAGACACTTCTATGTAGAATAATATTTCTAAAACAATTTATCAATTGTGATCATAAATCTATTTTATGATCTTAAATCTATTTTAAAAGAAACAAGGGAATGTGTCTTTTGGCAAATTCTTTTGTAAAATTAATTGATCTGTCTTATAAATTCAAATACGATGGATCATGGAGGTGAGAAAAAGAAAAATAGTTTTGTTTTTTAGATTACGGGTGTTGTTTCCCAAGTGTAGCACTATTTTGTTTTTCCTGAGAAAAAGATGTGTTCCTTGTTTCCATGTATTCTATATATGCAATTATTTCATGTCAAACAAAAGCTTAACCATATGAGATAGGGGAATTTAAAAAAATTTTTAAGTAAATTTTTCTTATAAAGGGATGATCTATAATTTATCATGTATAGATAAAAGCTTCCATTCTTTCCAGCTTCTGTATCAGAAGAAACTGCACCACAGAATCTCTTTAGCAGCACAGATGGTAGACTGCCATTTGGACTTTCTATTTTTACCTCTATAAAAGGTCCTAAATTTAAGACAATATAAATCTCTATTTTATATTTCTTAATATTAAACAATTCCAAAAAGCACACACAGTGGAGGACAGTTTCAACATCTGATGTTCAAGGTTACTGGCTGAACAATTATAAAAATACCAGTCATATATGAAGAAACACTGAAAGTATTTAAATAGCCAACATCCCAGTTTATCCAGAAGTGAACCTGGCAACACTAGCTTTTAGGCACCAAGAAACGCATGCTCATTTTAAGTTTAAACATTTAGCCAGATATTTTTCTATGTGTTTGCTTCTGATTCATTATACAGAAAATTTCAAGTGATTAATTTTCCCTGAGTTTAATTAGAATTAGCAAGCCCCATGTAAATCAATCTTGACATAAAGACCTGTCTCCGAGAGGAACAAACTATCAGCAAATCTTAAATCCTTTTTTTGTACAACAAATTAAAATCAGGCGGCAAAGCATCCACAATTAATGAAAATTATTTTAAAAGCAAGCCAGGGCGCCTGGGCACCTCGGTTGGTTAAGCTTCTGGTTCTTGATTTTGGCTCAGGTCATGATCTCAGGGCTGTGAGATAGAGCCCTGTGTTGGGCTCCATGCTGGGTGTGGAGCCTGCTTAAGATTCTCTCTTGCTTTCTCTCTGCCCCTCCCCAGGCTCATGCATGCTCCCTCTCTCAAAGAGAGTCGGGGGCCATGGCTCAGTCGGTTAAGCATCTGCCTTCGACCCTGATCAAGCCCCGCATAGGGTTCCCTGCTCAGCAGGGAGCCTGTCTCTCCCTCTCCCTCTGCCGGCTGCTCCCCGCTTGTGTGCTCTAATAAATAAAAATCTTCAAAATAAAAAAAAAAAAAAATCAAGCCTAAGCAGGGAGAATTGTGGACTTTTAAAATGAATTATAACTTACTCCAGCCTTTTGAAACCAAAGCTTCATAAGGAAAATAAATATTAATTATCATTGTTGCTAACAGCTACTTATTACATGTGCCAAACATTTTAAAAAATACTTTATATTAACTCATTTAATTTTCACAATAATTTATAAGGTAGGTCCAATTATTACCTCCATTTCAGAGATAAAGAAACTGAGGCAGGGAGAGGTAGAATACCTTGTCATGAGGATATTTAAGCTATTTAAACACAGGTAGTTCCGCTCCAGAGGCCTAGCTGTTAACCACCACTCCATCCACACCTGACAAAGTCATGTCCAGGACACTTACCAAGTGCATGCTTAAAACTACCAGATACAAATGCATTGTGTCCATTTAAGACACACAGGGCATGATTATCTGGGTTTTTCAGCATCAGGCGAAGACAGAAGCGATGATGTCGTACTTCTTGGGAGTGCATGGTAACCTGATTGAAAATGTTCCAGAGCTGAGGTTTATTGACATTTTCCATTACCATTACCCTAAAATTGCAGAAAGATGAGGATAAAAAAGGTGAGGATAAAAAATCATGTAAAAAGAAAAACTTCTGATTTCTAAGAATGAAATCCTCAGTGCAGCAACATCTTCCAAGAAAAAGCAGATTGTCCCAGGGTATTTAAGCAGAAACATTTACACAAAGATTTTTCCCAGAAAATGCTGCTTAAGTTAGTATTTCTATATCTTGCTTGTTCTTCTCAACAAACTTTTAAACAACAACAAAAAATCAAATAGTTTAAATTTCACCGTTTCTCCCCGACCCTACAGCTGCAGTACAATGAATAGTGAATAATAGCTAATAATAATGTGTGCCAGACATTGTTAAAAGGCCTTATAATAATTCACTTAACTCTCACAATAATCCTACCAGGTGGTAGTATGATGATATCCATTTTATAAATGGGGAGATTAAGGCACAAAAGGTTGAATATATGAGAGGGGATGCCACTGAGAATCACCAATGAACTGAATTAACGAGTAAGCAACAAGAGAGTTAAAACAAAAACTTATTAATTCTTGAGCATAAGAGACTAAGTCAAAGTGAATACACATACTCTTTCAAAGACTCTAAAATAAGCTATTAGAAAATTACCTGATATAGTTGTATGCCTTTCTGAAATTTTTGTCCAGTATTGCAGCAGAAAGACCAAAGTATTCTAGTTCTTTCCGTTTTTGCTTGTCATCATAAAATGAATAATATTCCAATGAAGAATCCACAAGTAACTCAGCCTCCTGAAATCGGGATAGGTCACACAAGCAGTATATGGCCTTCAACAGAAGGTTCCACCAGTCATCTTTTGTCAAGACACTCGTGAGTACAGCAAATATTGCTAAAATGATGCCAGTGACAGTCAGTTAGGACACTATATTTTCAGAAATAGCAGTATTAGAAAAATTCGTATGATCAATTTTAAGGTTAAATTTAATAATCACAATCCTATGGGCCTGAATTCTTGCCAACACTCTTCTGACAATATGACAAGTGGATAGTTGCTTATTTACACTACTTCAACACCACCCTTTCTGCTCTGCCTAACAATCTGCAATCCCAGGTAATTCTTACTTTGGATTTGTCCTCTACAAAGACCAGCTACCTCATTTGTATCTCTCAGTGCTAGCTAGGATATATGGTCCTCTAGGGAAGAACAAGTGTGTGTTCCATAACTGAGGTCAGATACAGGATTCTACCCATACAAAGCATTCAAATGTTTAACAAAGGACTTGAAATTCATACTTTGAGATTCAGATTGTTCTTGATCTTTTTATAATCTTAATTTTCTTTTCTCTGCCTCAATATTTCCTTCCTTAAAAATCTTGCCTTATTTGTCTGTAAGAAGCCCCCTTTTTATAAATTTATAATTCTTGAGAAATATCGAAAGCCACAAAAATTTTTAGTCTTTGACCCAGAATTCTGAGACTCTATCCTACACAAGTAGTCAAAAATATGGATATAGGGGCGCCTGGGTGGCTCAGTCGGTTAGGCAGGCGTCTGCCTTCGGCTCAGGTCATGATCCCAGTGTCCTAGGATCGGGTCCCACGTCGGGCTCCTTACTCGACAGGGAGCCTGCTGCTCCCTCTCCCTGCCTACCTGTCTGCCTACTTGTGATCTCTCGTTCTCTGTCAAATAAACAAAATCTTAAAAATATATATATATATGGATATATAAGCATGAAGATGCTCACTATAGTATTATCTATAAGAGAAAATTATCAGAAGCAACCATATATCAAAAAATAAGGGAATAATTAAAGTATGGAACTGCTATCCAATGGAATATTACACATTCCTTAATGATAACAGCTATGAAGTGAAGAGAGCAACATGAGAAAACACCTGTGAGAAAATGCTGAGTGAAAAAATCAGAATATAAAGATGCATGTAACATAAAGAGGCCCTATATCCTATCCTGGTACACACCAGTGTAATGTGATCCCCACCATGGGGAAATGAACTAACAAAAAAAACCTTATGAGCCTAAGAAAAACCAACAATGGACCTGAAATGAGAAAATACTGAAAGAAAAAAACCAGGTAGGGTCACATATACAGAAAAATATAACTTAAGGAAATACAGTCCTAAACACATGAAGCAGAGTCTACCTTTGGATGGGCCCAGAATCCATAGACGGTTGAAATGGCAGGGCTCTGAGGCATTTATGGCTAGATTATGAGCAGCTGACCCTCATTCCTCTCCTGACTCTGCTCCCCTGCAAAACCTTGCTTAATGTTAGGTCCTTAAAATGTGCTTATAGAGATTCAGCTCTTCTGAATTCTAAAAACTTATGCCAGGCACACTGCCATGCCTGTAACAATTATTTAATAAATGTCTACTGAATTAATTAACAATGAAATAATTTTCTGCCAGACTGATACCTCCATTTTAGACTCTTTTCATGTTTTCTGAGTAATAATGTCACCCAAACTTACTTGATGCATTACCAGCTAAAAATAGATGCCTTTTAAAATCATATTACCTGAGACTGGGTCAAAGCAATTTAGTTTCAGAGTTTCTATGACTATTGCTACATTTGCTATGACTATTGCTACATTCAAAAATGAATTTAACAGAGAATGAAACATGTCATTGAAGTCACTGGACAAATATAGTAATTTATATTGCCATCTAATCTTCACAAATTTCTTAATATAAGGTATATTTTCTTTTTTAAAAAAAGTCAAAAGTTCTGTTTAGTTTTTTCACAGAAAGATCCAAGCAGATGTTTTCCTTTTAATTTTTTAAAAGTTAATTTACATAACCTTCCTTTCTTTTTTAACATCAAATGAGTTTATTATACTTAAGGGATCTGGATTAGAAAATTTCATTTTATTTGAAAAGGGTATATTTTCAATTAGGTTACTATCAGGTGATACTTCATGAATATTTTTTTAACTCAGCCAAATTTTATGTAATAAAGCAAATGAAAGAATTACCTTTTGCATCACAATTTGCTGTCTCTTGGTCACTATTGTCTGATATTTTGTCTCTTGACACTTTAATAAGGTAGAGATGCCTCTCTCCAGATTTGGAACTAGATATCAAACAAACTTGGGCTCTATTCATTGCTACCTGAATTAAAGATAAAAATTTGAGATTTTTTAGTCATATAATTTCTTTTTAATATTTTATTTCTAAGTAATCTCTACACCCAACGCAGGGCTCAAACTCACAACCCCGAGATCAAGAGTTGCAAACTCTACCAACTAAGCCAGCCATGCGCTCCAGTCATATAACTTTTTAAAGAAAATCTATGGGGGGGTGGGGGCAGTGTGACTGGGTGGCTCAGCAGGTTAAGCCTCTGACTTCTGCTCAGGTCATGATCTTAGAGTCCTGGGATTGAGTCCCAGGACATTGAGCGCTGTGCTCAGTGTGGAGTCGGCTTGTCCCTCTCCCTCTGCTCACACACTCACTCTCTCTGAAACAAATAAAATCTTAAAAAAAAGAAAAAGAAAATCTCTGGGACGGAAGTATTGCAGGTGTGCCTGAACTCTTAGTAGGAAAAAAAAAAAAAAGGCCAAAGCATTGTGTATTTAAACACCTAAAAGAGAATGAATAGACTGTTTTTTTTCTTACCAGAGGAATTTAGATCACACCTTAGTAAGGAAAAAGAAGTTACATAAATTAACTTACACACACACACACACACACACACACACACACACACACACACAAACTACTTACAGTCTAGTGTAAAAACGCGAGATTCAGAAATGATGTCACATGTGGAAAACATTTTTGCAAACGAACAATTTTGGCATATGGTAGTGTCCAGAAGGCCAATACTTGATTATGTTATGGTTCTTGCTTTTCTAGATATGTACTCGCAAAGATTTTGTTGAACTTACTCTACAGTCAAGTTTATACTTTCATGTAGAACTTTAAATTACAGTCGACCCTTGAACAACATAGGTTTGAATTGCAGATTCACTTATACATGAATTTTTTATGGTACAGTACTGTAAATGTATTTTCTCTTCCTTCTAATTAACATTTTTTTTCTCCAGCAAGGAGAATACAGTATATAATACATACAACATACAAAATACATGTTAATCAACTGTTCATGTTATCAGTAAGACTTCCATTCAACAGTAGGCTATCAGTAGTTAAGTTTTTAGGAAGTCAAAAGTTATACATGGATTTCCAACTGCGTTAGGTTTGGTGCCCCTAATTACCATGTTGTTCAAAGGTCAACTGTACATACCATTAACTTCTAAGTCTTCTGTCTGTACCTGACTTTCATTTTTACAACTTTAATAGCTATAATCTATGTTTAAATCAAATTCTAAACATTTAAGAAGTCAACAATGCTAATATACAGAAAGACCATTACCCACCTTTAAAAGCATGGCTAACATGGTAAGTAAGGTGTCCACATAACCACACATTTTGCCTTGAGAAAACAGCAGAGTAGAACGATGAAGCAGTAACTTCAGTTCCTAAATAAATGAGCGCATGATAATGAATGTGACAAGATTCCTTTCTGCAAGTTGTTTTGTTTGCACAGAAAAGTTTTATTTTAGAAATGAAACCTTAAGAACATTTGCTTTATGGAATTTCACAACTTAAGATCCAATATTTTAGATACTGTAATTTATAATGTCTAACAAGAGGCTGAAACTTAAGATTCAAAATCACTTTTCAAAAATGCTGAATTTAATACACTAAAATAAACTTTTTGGATATATGCTGTAGACATCCTTAATGGAGGAAAATGTTCAAAAATACAATCTACCAAGAAAAACTTCCAGTTATGTGACAGAGTCTACCTGCTGTGCAGCATTTGCATCTTGTGCTAAAGTATCCGGATCATACATTGGTTCCAGAGCTTCCAGAGCTTTCTCAGGACGGCCCAGCTGCTGCTGAAGGGTGGAAAGTGAAATTCTTGCATCCAAATGAAGAGGGGCCAGATCAACCACTTTGCCATAGCTTTCCGCAGCACGTTCCATATAGCCTAAGGCCTTTAAACATTCTAGGATGATGTTAAAATAAAGCATAAATATGATCTACAGATTTGTAAGCTTGCCAAGATTATTTTTCCATTTTAAAGAAACATTACAGCAATATAAAAAGAATTATAACAAAAATGAAATGCGTATTTCTAGTACTTTAAAACAACTAACCCTTCTAGTCTCCATCTATTGACTGATCAATCTATCGATTTCTCTAACTAAATCCAAATAGCTACAAGGATATAAACAACATATACATACACTTTGGGGTTCTGCTTTATTCACTTAGCATTAAGCTTTCAACAATTCCCACATCTTCCTTACCATTTTGAATGGTTATAACATTCAACTGATTATTTATTTCACCATACTATGACTGACATTTAGGTTATTTCCAAATTTTTACTCTAATAAATAACACGGTAGTAAACATTTTCATGTATATAAGCCATAGTTTAAAAACTGGCAAACCAATTTAGCCCACAGACGTGTTTTTTAAGCCACAGTGCTGTTAAAAACAATACGCGGTCCACAGTTTTTAAAATTAGGATTTTTATGAACTCCCAAGTTACTGGATTCTTTTGAAAAATGTGGATCTGAGAAACAGCAGCAGCATCCTTTAGAGAGGATTCTCCCGGTTTTCCCCCTACCCTTGAAATTCTTCACTTGCCCAATTCACTCATTTTGCTACTTGCCAGGCTCCTAGGTTTTGTGATCCCCAATATGAACTACCTCCCCTCATCTCACTCAATTATTTCCTCAGGATAAGTTCTCAGAAGGGGGATTATTGGGCTCTATTGCTCAAATTTTATGTCAATTAATCATTAAGTCCCATCAGTTGAACTCTCCACTCTAATAGTGACAACAGTAATCTAGGATTTTTTCATCTCATTCCTTTTTCACTGCAATTCCCTCCTAAAATGGTACTTTTGCCTCCAATTGCTTTCTTAAATCTCAAATTTCTCAACTCTCTGCTGAGTATCATCTTTAGGTTAAACTTTGATAACAGGCAATAAAAACTCCAACTCCCTGCTTATGTCTTTAAAATTCAAATACCATAAATAATGTAAGTTTTTATGATGGTATCACATTTGTATTCATGTTCAGTCATCCAAACAGTAAAGAGTTATCATTAAATGTTTTTTTGCAATTTTGTATCTGTGATATGTCGCAAAATAACCCAAATTGTCAATCAATGCTTCTCTAGTTATAGAGTACTTTCAACCATTATGTAATATTTCAAGAACTATTAGAACTATTCTGCCATCATGCAGTATTTTAGACAAAGACTATTCAAATTTTAACGCATCTTTTATGTGGATTCAATACGAAATCCTACTAGAATATTTTTTGGCTTTCACACATTTAAGAAACTTAGTTGTTTTTCTTAAGCTATTTTTCTACTGTATTTCAGATTATTATAAATTTAGATACAATAAAATGAAATGATACACAAAACCCGATCTTGAGCATATCTGCAGCTCAAAGAACACTGAAAATACATTAACTTTTTTTCTCAAAATAACATATTTAATATAAATTCATTAAAACTCTTTAAAATTAGACTGCACCCCAAGTCTGACAATCTATTACTAGAAATCAGAGCCTATGGTTAAGACAGGTAAAAGACATATACAAGGTATTTTTAACAAGGACATGTTAGTCTTACTTCATTCTGGTACCATTAAATGAATCATTCTTCCAAAGCATTAGTGTGGGGGGAAATCATGTAGTGGCATACCAAAACAATTTAAAATACTGACATCCGTGGGATTATTGAATCACTATGTTGTACATCTGAAACTAATGTAACCTGTCAACTATACTCAAAAAACAAGCAAACAAAAAAACCTGATTTTCAAAAACTGCCCTGAAACCAGAAACTTTCACTTTCACCAAGACATTAATATTTTAAAATAATTATTACCATCTTCAAAGTAAGTTCTTGCCTGCTTATATGATTAAAACTTCTCCCTCCCATAAAAAATTACCTGCATGCCGAAGCCAAACTACTGCAAGGTTGTATCTTTCAGAGCAGACTAGTGCACTAAGGAGGGGAAGTGCAGAATTATATTCACCAACATCCAGAAAAGCTTCAGCAACATCTAGATAGAGGTCTCCCATATCTTCAGGATTCTGTTCCACTAGTGTTGTCAAAAGAGGCTAGACCCCAAAAATAAAAGGCTGAAGTCACATGTTCACTACAAATATGCATATCTATGTATATTTCTCTTTTTACATATCTATCAGTTATCTGACGCAAGCCTAAAAGGAGCAAGGTTTAATGAAAACAGCTTTAAATAATCATTTTTCTATTCATTTCTGTATCTCTAATAAAAAGAACTCATACTGCCATCATTCACTCATTTAACATATTACTTTTGAAGCCTGTTATAAGCAGACATGGTAGGAGCTAAGATAACACTGACCTGCTGTGCTCTTCCTCTGCCAAGTCAAACATACCCAAGCTGCAGGGCCTCTGCGTTTGCTGATATTTCTGTCATTAATTCAAATGTCACCTTTTCAGAGAGGCCTTTCCTGACCACCCTATTTAAAATTGTAACCCCTGGGGCGCCTGGGTGGCTCAGTCGTTAAGCGTCTGCCTTCGGCTCAGGTCATGATCCCAGGGTCCTGGGATCGAGCCCCACATCAGACTCCCTGCTTGGCGGGAAGCCTGCTTCTCCCTCTCCCACTCCCCCTGCTTGTGTTCCCTCTCTCACTGTGTCTCTGTCAAATAAATAAATAAAATCTTAAAAAAATAAATAAATAAAATAAAACTGCAACTCCTCCTACCCCCAATATTCTCTCTCTTCTGTTTGATTTTCTTCCAGAGTATTTATCTCCAACTAACATCCTATATTTTACATACTTATTTTATTATCTATTTTATCCCATTAGAACAAAAGATCTATGACAGCAGGGATTTGTATATTGTATTCAATACCTTATCCTAAGGTCTGCAAAGTAAATGCCCAATAAATTTTTTTATTCAATGAAATAACTTAGTCCAAAGCTGGCAAAAGAGAAGAGCTGTCAGAATTTACCAAATGTCTAAAAAGCCCAATCTCAAATTCTGATCTCTGGGTTGTTCTCATTTAAAAAGAAAACCAAATTATTGCAAGTCCTGTTCAGCTTTTATAAGATATTCACACACAAATAATTTATGCTTATGGTGACTTCCTGGTTATTGAAAAATGTGAAATTTAGGGAAAACTTACAATTTCCTGTCAAAGAAAATGTGGATTTGATCTGAAGTATCTGAAGTGCAGATCTTAATGTTACTTACATTAAGTGGTTCGAGGATGTTGAGATGTACAAGGCAGACCATCAGCTTCACTGTGATATCTATTGGCACACCATCAGGTATGGTGCAGGTAACATTCTCACCAGCTTTGGATTAGACGGACAGACAAAAAACAGTTCCTATATACAAGCTTAGAAAGTAGAACAAATGAGGCAAACTACATCTTGTACGTAAGATCTCATTTACTTCATTCAGGGTAAATGATTCCATAGCCAATTCTAATTTGACCAACTCTATTACTAGGTCTTTATACTTCCATCAGTCTGTTCTTTGGTAGAATTATCCTTCCTATTCTTTTCCTAATAGTTTATCCACTTATCTGAAACCTACATAAACTCCCACACCTACCAAAACTACAGAGAAAAACCAAAAAAAAAAAAAAAAAAAAAGCAAAGAAAGACAAAAATGACCAATAAGTATATATGAACTCTTTTTCTTTTTAAATTCAAAAGCCTCTTTTCAGGCTTTTACGACAAAGAGGCTAAGAAAGGGATAAAATAAATACTATGTTGTTTTCTAAAACTTCATTATACTAAAACAACTTTTAAAGCCCTGAGAAATTAGTCAAAGGAATTTTTATCCACATTTAAAATATTTTGTATTTTGTAAAGTCTAGTAAATTCCAAATAAGTTTCCATTTCAGAAAAAAACTGCAGCATAGAGAAACATCAGAGATTTATTTATCCTAAGTGGTGGAATAAAAACTAAAAATTATAATAAAATGAAATTACTTCATGTTTTATAGAATTTGTCATATAAATTATAGAACTCCCTAAAATTATGAAGTCATAGAAGAATTTGGACAAGTTTAATTAAGAGACTATTTTTATTATTAAGCTCCAATACAGTAACTGATACAGAGAGCCAGCTTAAGAAATTTAGTCTGCTCAATGAAAGTCCTAACATTTAAATTTACTTACACTAGACCATAAGCTTCATGAAGATAAAAACTAGTCTACCTGACTCACAACTATATCCATAACACAATTCTTCTGTAGACAGTGGCTATGGCATACATATTAAAGATACAGTATGTACAGATGTATAAAGCAAAAATTTAATTTCAGAAATTCAAAGTAAAATTTAATTTTATGTTGAAAGTAAAACATATGCCTAAAATCATGTAACCCAGGAAGGTTGAAAATAAAAGGACAAAGATATAGTAGGCAAATGCAAACAAAAAGAAAGTAGGGGTCACACTCTCATCAGAGAAGGTAGAATTCCTATCAACTATATTTTAATAAAGAGGTAAGAAAGACATTTTATAATGCTACAGGACAGTGCTACTCAAAGGGAAGTCTGGGACCTGAAGCTGTCACTAGTTCAATCAGATAAGTACAAGAGATTAAGAGTAAGTATTTAGACACTTTTGTAGGAATTTGACAATTCTAGAGAAGACAGTAGATATTATAGCCCCTATAGCTTAAATAATAGTTTATTAACTAATTTTTAACAGCAGTATATTTCACACCTCATTTTACTGTGAAGCTCAACAGAAATGCTTAATCTACCAATAAATGTTCTCATTTTCAAAAATGCATACAGGGGCGCCTGGGTGGCTCAGTCGGTTAAGCAGCTGCCTTCGGCTCAGGTCATGATCCCAGGGTCCTGGAATCAAGCCCCACGTCAGGCTCCCTACTCAGTGGAGAGCATGCTTCTTCCTCTCCCTCTCTCTGCTGTTCTGCCTACTTGTGCTCTCTCTCCCTCTCTGTCAAATAAATAAATAAAATCTTTAAAAAAAAATAAAATGCATACAAAAAACAACCATCTTTGCTTACCCTGGAAGTGTTTTAATGTCCTAGTCTTCTGGACATATCTTTTCTTTAAAGTTATTTCATCAATTCTAAGATGCCAGATTTCAGATGCACTATTATTTTATATACTAAGAAAAACACCACTACTTAAACTGTGACATATCATTGATTTATGTTAAGATGTTTCCTGAATTCAGATATGCTAAATCATTAAGAAAGTAAAGAAAGAAGGAAGGAGGGGTGGATCAATGAAACAGAGCAAAATATATTAAACAACAAAATGACTAATATATCTATAATTAAAACCTGAACAGAAATCTATTTTTCCTTAATATTTTCAAAACAATGGACAGTGATAATTTTCAACAGGAATGTAACTTTTGGGATGAAAGATCTTAAACAGAAAATATGGCTGCAAAACAATTTGAGACTTGGCTCTAGGTTAGACCGGGTCCAAGGAAACTATCAAAATTGGCAGTTTTTCAGATGCCCTAATTCATGCTTTCATGGCATTACAATTCCTACTCCGTTGTACTGGAGTTGTACTCCAATCTACTCATTCATACCACACCCCTAATACTCAAGACTCAACCAAATCACCCTATCTAATCCTATCCATACCAAGTAGTACTCTCATACCCTGTGACCTCTCAGTCTGAAATGCACTCCCCCCCCGGGTGTTTACTTAAATTATGCTTCCAGAAACATCCTCTGATCTTAGTATATTGCTCTTCTCTATTTTCCCATAATGTCAGGTTTATTACAGAAATTATCACACTATTCCTCCTATAATTAAATTGTCTATACTTCATTTGAACCCCACTTCCCCTCCTTGAGGGCAGGAAATGTCATATTCATCTGTATATTCCCCAAACACCCAGCATAAGACCTTATAAGAAACTCTTTTCAGACTGGGCTTTTCATTCCCCAACAACTTTCCTCTTCACTATTTATCTGTCCCGTATCTCATCTTGGGCCTTGTACTCTATGAATTAGCACACAAATTGATTTGTAAAAATGAATTACTACTTTACCATTAGGATGGATCGTTTAAATAAAAGGCTTTTTGATTTTGCATAATTATGCCTTAACCCAAGGGATTATATGATGATGGAATTTTTAGGCACCATGACAGGCCAGGGAGGGAGCTATTCTGAAGCAGGCAGTACTCAAGTACCAAGTGCCTCACCCTTCCCCACCACCACCAAAAGCCTCATGGGGTAGAGATGGAAGGTATTACATAGGAATTTTCTTACAAGAACAGGCACATCTACTCTGCCCATAGAGTTCAATTTTGTTACAACCTCAGGGTCTTGCATGCTAATATTTTCACAGAACAGTTAATGGGTGTAATACAAAGAAAAGTGCAGGGATGAGGAAGAGAACTGAAAGAGACACTGCAAGCCACACTTCAGGTATGACTCTCTAACTAGACTCCTAACTACGTATTTTAGTTTTCAAACAAAGGACAGCAATCCTATTAGTTTCTACTTTTTATGTGAATGCTTAAGTTTGAAGTAGAAATTTTTCAATGAGAGTATTTTGTCCTTTTGAAAATTAAATTCCTTTAGATCTAAAGGTTTTTGATATACTGTTCAGTAATCCATTCTTTTTTCACATGTCACTAAAAAGACCCCAGGCAATGAGAAATGCCGTGTTCAAATGGATGTACTGAGAAATGAAAAGATTTTTTTAAGATTTCTTGTGAGTAAATATTCACAAGAAAAAGATACAAAATCTCTATGAGGAAAGAAATGCTTCTGGGAAAACTTGTTATGAGAACATTAACTATCAATTTCAAAATGCCACATTATAAACAAGAAAGGATTATGAACACTATCCTATGAAGAAAAAACTACAACCTTTATTCTCTTCTGAAGTTCCTTCTTCTGCATTTTTTTCCAGCACAATTCCAGAAAAATCTGTAATTACCTAAAAGAATGGAGAAAAAAAAGAAATGATACAACAGATATATATGAAAAACCTCTTCACAACGCAAAGATTTGTATAGTTAATTCAAATAATCCTTATATAAATGGACTATAAAAAGCAGGTAGGACCCTCCAACCTACTCAAGGATCTCACTCAAGCAATCGTCCCTTCTCTCATGAATCTTCAATGTGTTCCTCAATTGTGGGTTATACCATCTGAATTCAAATAAACTGTAATTTTTCCCAACTTAAAAATTATCTCTCACCCCTACAACCCATACCAATTATCTCCCCATTCCTCTGCTCCCCTTAGAGCTGCCTATCCCCAAGGAACTCCCACCCCATCTCCAATATCAATACTCAGTCCTCATTTTACGTGAGCTACCTGGACTATTTCACATAGATGATCATCCCTCCTCCTTGAAGTGCTTTCTTCAATATTCCTAGAAAATCATGCTCTCTTCATGCTTAACTAAAGATATAGAATTCCTCCATATCAAACCAAACTACTTTTCCCAACAGCTTAGGAACTGAATCATAGCCATCAGTCTGGCTGCTGAGTCCTGCTACCCTGAAGTACAGACATATCTGGCAACTGTGATAATGGTGAGAGCTTTCATCATATAACTATATGTTATATTTCATCTGGAATTACTATGGAATCTAGAAATCTGTTTCCATACAGACTTTAAAAATATAATTTAGTATGTAAGTAGCTTAATATTTATAACTAAAGTGAGGAATTGTCAATTTATATAAATTTCTAAAATGCAGAAATGTGTCCAAAATCTTATAGAGAAACATATTACATTTTCCTACCTCCAAAGCTTTGTCGTAATGTTTGTTAGAAATGTATAGTTCAGCTGCTATGTTAACATCTTCCATGGAGACAAGGCCCTGATGTTTTGAGAAAGCTTCTTCAATTATATTAATAGCTGAAGTAACATCATTGGCTTCATAGTAACTTCTAAAAAAATAAATGACAAAATGGATGAATATTTATTTAACTCAGATTATAAAACTCATATCCTTGCTTAGACCATCTATTAACTATGATTTTCATTTTCTTAAAATTGGGGAGGAGAAAAACTTTTCTTTAAAATCATAATCACAGCTGATGCAGAAAAAAATGGGCAAAATCAGTATGACAATGTCATCATGCCAAGCATCTTACTCTCCAAAAGCTACCTCATGTCATTCCACTTCATTCCCCGTCACCTAATTCCAACAACTCTTCCACCTCAGTG
Organism: Callorhinus ursinus; assembly: GCF_003265705.2. Taxonomy (NCBI): domain Eukaryota; kingdom Metazoa; phylum Chordata; class Mammalia; order Carnivora; family Otariidae; genus Callorhinus; species Callorhinus ursinus. The sequence continues at coordinate 36,608,277 of NW_027397064.1, read as the reverse complement.
GGATCTACAAAGGATTCATCTACCTGTTTCATGTCCTGCTGCTTCCTGCCCTCACTTTCCTCTTTCTCCACAGACCAACATTATAATTATTCCTTTGCACAACTCCTCACTTCTCCTGCCCCTCTCTCCTTTCTGATAAAGTCATATGATAAAACCCCAACCCTTGTTAATCCAAATATGCCTGCTCTTCACCACCACCTGTCCATGCTGACTGGGCTCACTCTAAATTGACAATCATAAGCCTTAAGCGGGCCCATGGTGCTGATCAGCAATCTTGCTACAGTTACCTTGTCCAGTACTTTTCAAACTTGAATATGCATGCAAAGTAACTGGGGATCTTGTAAAAAGGCATATTCTGATTCAGTAGAGCTGGGGTAGAGCTGAGATTCTACATTTATGAGAGGATCCCAGGTGATGCAAATGCTGCAGCAAGGCCCCAAGGACCTAGACAACTATTGCTCATCTTCTCCTTTCTCTTCAAACCTCCAAAACTCTCTGATCCTCACTCTCAGCTGATAACCTTGCTTCTTAGTTTGCAAAGAGAACCAGATCATAACATCTCACATATTCCCAACATATCTTCCTAGTTACACATACCCATGGCCATATATGCCACCTTCTCCACTTAAAAGGCCAACGCCCAACTAGATCCCAGTCCCTCCAACCTACTCAAGGATCTCACTCAAGCAATCGTCCCTTCTCTCATGAATCTTCAATGTGTTCCTCAATTGTGGGTTATACCATCTGAATTCAAATAAACTGTAATTTTTCCCAACTTAAAAATTATCTTACCCCTACAACCCATACCAAGTATCTCCCCATTCCTCTGCTCCCCTTAGAGCTGCCTATCCCCAAGGAACTCCTACCCCCATCTCCAATATCAATACTCAGTCCTCATTTTACGTGAGCTACCTGGACTATTTCACATAGATGATCATCCTTCCTCCTTGAAGTGCTTTCTTCAATATTTCTAGAAAATCATGCTCTCTTCATTTCCTCCTACTTCATTGCCCATTTCCTTTCAGTCTCCCTGCTGTTTCCTCCTCATCTTCCTGATTTCTAACACTGGAGGACCTCAGGGTTTAGTCCTCAGAACTCTTCCCGTGTCTGTCATCTGTGTGTGTCTGTCTGTCTGTCTGTCTCTCTCTCTCTCTCTCTCTCTCTCTCTCACACACACACACACACACACACACACACACACACACACACACACACACACCATTTCCTATCAGAAAATCCTGAGAGCTCAGCCTTCAAAATACATCCAGAATCTGATTACTTCTCACCACCTCCTGCACTTTTATCCTGGACCATACTACTATTACCCCTTTCATAGACTGTTGCAATAATTTCCTAACTGGTCTTCCTGCTTCTGCCCTTACCACTCCTCAAAATAATAGTCAAAACTGATTTAAAGTTAAAGCCAAATTATGCCACTCTTCTACTCAAAACCTTCTAATGACTCCCAAACTCATTCACAGTAAAACCTAAAGCACTTACAATGGCCTGCTAGGGCCAAGTGACCTTTTCCTGACACCTCTCTGATCTCAGCTCCTGCTATGTTCCCTTAAACCTTCAGCTTGTTCCCAGAACATACCTCTGCACTTGCCATTTTCTTTGCCTGTGACACTCTTCCCTAAATATCTGCTCCCATACCTCCTTCAGTTTACTTTCAGGTCATATGATCATAACATAGGGAACTGAGTCCTTCTCTAACCACCCTATTTAAAATAATATACCCTTATACTTCAGCTTCCCATCCCTTTTCTGCTTCATTTTTCTTCATATCCCTTATTAACATTTGACATAGTATATATTTAGTTGTTTTTGTTTATTGCTTGTCTCCCTCAACTAAAAAGTAAGCTCAAGGGCAAGGAAAATTAAAACTCATTCAATACTGGATCTCCTGGTGTCTTATACACTGCCTAGCACATAATTTATATTTAATAAATATTTCTGGAAGAAAAATAGCATCTGAGAGAAATCCTAATAAACTGAAGTTATGGTAACATAATTCCATGTAGGAAGGATCTCTATGACAGTGGCAAAACTATTCATCCTCACACTTTCCCAACAAAAATATTATAAATAATACAAGTGGAAAACAAATTTACTATCAAAGGTCAACTAATAGTTCATAAAATACAGGCTTAGTGGGCTAATCACTATGACAGCTAGAGATGTGACCAATAGCAGATAACCTGAAAAGTTCCTCAATGCTCATCATATACACCAGAGGATCAACTTAGAACTGCCTTGCCTCAACACATTACTTAAAAATGCTTCTAGTATTCTTACATAACCCATCCTTATGATAACAGGGAGTGAGTTCACAGCTAAGCATCTTCATGACAATGGCCACAAGGTTAACAGGGTTAACCCTAAGATACCCAGATGAAGATGGTTGATCCTGGGCTGAAATACTATATAACAGATATCCCTAGAATAGAGAGCTTATGACAAGACATTATTTAGCCAAATGTTTCTTGCTTTGCTTTGATGTACAGCATATTGGAGAAGTAAACGTAGTAGTACATATTTTAGAATAAAATATATATCACAGTCAGTAGCATGTGTCAACTATAAAGAACGTTTTTTTGTCTTAAATGTTAATCTAGTACTGACTAAAGATAAAATGATTACAAAAAACCCAGATCAAAAACATTTCATTAGCACATTTACAACAAACAATTTAAAATAATATAACCGCAAATGTACACAACTTCAACTAAGTCATGGAAACCTGGCAACCTAATCATCCTTTTAGAACATGCCCCACTTTTGGGCGCCTGGGTGGCTCAGTTGGTTAAGCGACTGCCTTCGGCTCAGGTCATGATCCTGGAGTCCCGGGATCGAGTCCCACATCGGGCTCCCTGCTCAGCAGGGAGTCTGCTTCTCCCTCTGACCTTCTTCCCTCTCGTGCTCTCTCTCTACCTCATTCTCTCTCTCAAATAAAAAAATAAAATCTTTAAAAAAAAAAAAAAAAAAAAGAACATGCCCCACTTTTAAGTTTCTGAACACTTGAAGGCAATTGTATATACAAATTTTTCTGAGTAACCACAGAGCTGACTTGCAAACAGAAAAGTACTGAAAAAAATAAAAAACCACCTCTAAATTTAAGCACAGTATAAAAATATAGGAAATAAAACACTTCTCTGAACCTCAAAAAAAAATATACTTTACTTCAAATATGTGTTTTGATTTGTAAAATAAGATGATTAACAGGAGCATCTATATATACTCCAAACTTACTTTGCCATATCTCTAGCCAATTGCATAAAACGTTCTCCATCAGATGGAGACAAAAGGTTTAAAATACGCCTATAACCATCCATTGCCATCTTATGATCTCCCATCTGTTCATAAAGGCTTGATCGCTCCCATAGATAACGGACATTAGTAGGTTCATATTTAAGAGCTAAAAAGAAAAAAAAAATACAGATTTACTACAAAAAGGGGTTCACGATACCTGGTTAAGACCAATCCTCTTTTCAGAAAATTAAATAAAAAACACTAGTAATATTTGAGCAGACATTTGAATGAAGAGGAATGAAATGTGGGGAGCTTTGGAGCATGAAATTTGGGCCACGCGGAAGAAACAGACAATACAAAGACCTCAAGGAAGGGGAAGGATTTGGCACACTGAGACAATCAGGAGAGGGCATAGGTAGATGATAAAAGCACTTGGAATACCCGTGTTATTCCTGAGGGCACCCCCATCCCCAGCCCCATTTCTCTGCTTCTCCTTTGTTTGAATGACTTCTTCAGACCAATCTGTCACCCTCCCTGTCTATTTAATAAATCTTCTACATTGTCTATAAAAAACAAAACAAAACAAAACAAAACCACTCTAAACTAATTCTCCAAGAGAGCTAAGTGGGTTATTCTGGAACAAAACTACTTTCACAGGAACTCTCAACTAAGTTTAGTCTAAGACCAGACAGAACCCGAATCTCTATATTAATCTTCATTTGGTCACTCTCGTGTGATGTTAACCCTCAAGGAACAGCTTAGAACCAACAATGATCTTAGCAGAAAATTGAAGGTACTGTTCTTCTACCAACTTTTGTGCTGTATTAGCTCATAATATAAAGTGCTGATAAACATGAAAGCAGAGAGACCCCCAAATACTTAGCTCTGGGATGCCAGAATATAAGGAATAAATATACTTCAGCTAACATCACCCCAGAGTAGTAAGTACAATTATCAAAAAATCTACTATGTAACATTTTATCAAACAAAATAAGAAAAACATTTTAATTACCTTTTGTGTAGCAAAAAATAGCCTGCTTAATATTGTCTTGTTCCAGAGACATTTCTGCCAATCTAACCCATTCTTCGGTGTCACTAGGATTTAAATGTGCAGCAATCAACTCAAACTGAAGAGATTTTTCCATGTCACCTTGGTCCTCATATATCATAGCAAGAGTCGAAAATGGCTCATAAGCCAGAGGAGCTAAAATGAATTAAAAAAACAAATTCTACTGGCTGAAGAAAGAGGCATGAGATGACATCAATCCCATGGTTCAAACCATGGATCCTTTCTTTAATGTTTAAACTCTTTAAAACACTCTAGCAGAATTATACAAACTACTTAATAGAATTTAGAAAAAAAATTAAATTTGCTTTACTTCATGTTCATACAAAATTAGTATTTTAGTATTATTGTCTCTGAGCCAAGTGTAATTTCATGAAAAAATTCTACTCTCCACCATGCAACCTTCATGAAAATCCCCATTTGCTAAGGTTAAACATGGCTCAATAACTCAGCAAGTTCATCCCAAAGAACATCATCACAACAGTGTTTATTTAATCTTCATGATCCAACAACCACAGGTGTATGGGATGAACGGACTAAGGTTAGCTAAACTGCATCTAACTGAGGATATCAAAGTGAATAGTTAATCTACATTTCTGAAATGTTTCTGAAATGAAGTTCTAAGATCATAGGGGATTAAAATCAAAGATAATTGTTAAAAATAAACAATTATAACCTAGAATAAAGAACAGATAATACTGGAAAGTAGGAACCAAACAAAATATCCTTAAGGAAAAGTTTGGTTAATCTTGTCTCTGGTGGAGTAGAAAAAAAGCAGTGACCTCAAATTATCCTAATGAGTAATCTAGGAATTTTTTTTTTTTTTTAAGTAAGCTCTACACCCAACATGGGGCTTCAACTCACGACTCCAAGATCAAGAGTTGCATGCTCTACCAACTGAGCTGGCCAAGTGCCCCAATCCAGGAAACGTTTAACAAGATTTTCAGGAGGGTTGGCTGGGAAGATGGTAGAGTAGGAGGACCCTAATCCCACCTCATCCCATGGATACAACTAGATAACATTCATTTCAGCATAAATAACCCAGAATATGATCTGAAGACTGGCAAAACAAATGCCACAATTAAAAGTAGGGAAGCCACACTGAAGAAGGGAGGAAGGGCAAAGACACCGTCTGGGAGAGAAATGGATGGGGTTGTCCACAGTGGGGAGTAAGCCCGTAGTATGGAGAAGGATGAAAAACAGACTTTCACAGTGAAGAGCCCAAATGAAAGAAGAGGACCAAACCACAGCAAGAGACCAAAGCAAAACCAATGTAAGTAATATGCCTGATAAAGAATTTAAAGTAATGATCATAAAGATACTCACTGGACTTAAGAAAAGAGTGGAGACCCTTAACACAGAGATAAAAAAGAACAAATCACAGATCAAAAATACAATAAATGAAATTACAAATACACTTGATGGTTGGGGCACCTGGGTGGCTCAGTTGGTTAAGCATCAAACTCTTGATCTCAGCTCAGGTCTTGAATTCAGGGTTGTGAGTTCAAACCCAACATTGGGCTCCATGCTGGATGTGGAGTCTACTTAAAAAAAAAAAAAGGAAAAGAAAATACACTTGATGGTATAAATAGCAGGCTAGATGAAGCAGAGGAACAAATTAGCAAGTTGGAAGACACAGTACTAGAAAGTAACCAAGCTGAGCAAAGGAGAGGAAAGAAAATAATGCAAATTGAGAATGGTCTTAGGGAACTCAATGACTCCATCAAGCATAATAACATGTGATTTATAGGATCTCAAAAGAAGAGAGAGACAAAGGGACAGAAAAATTTATATGAAGAAATAATAGTTGAAAACTTCCCTAATCTTGGAGAGGAAACAGATGCCCAGATCCAGGAGGCACAAAGATTCCCCCAAAATGTAACCCAAAGAGGTTCACACCAAGATGCATAGTAATTAAAATGGTGAAAAGTAGTGATAAAGAAATAATTTTAAAAGTAGCAAGAGAAGGGGTGCCTGGGTGGCTCAGCTGGTTAAGCATCTGACTCGATTTTGGCTCAGGTCATGAGACTGAGCCCCACCCACATCAGGCTCCATGCTCAGCAGGGAGTCTACTTGTTTCCTTTTCCTTCTGACCCAACCCCCCCACTCTCTCTCTCTCTCTAAAATAAATAATCTAAAAAAAAAAAAGGCAGCAAGAGTAAAGAAGACAGTTACATACAATGGAAACCCTATATGACTATCAGCAGATTTTTCAGTAGAAACTTTGCAGGCCATAAAAAAGTGTTAGGATATTTTCAAAGTGCTGAAAGGGAAAAGTCTGCAACAAGAATACTCTATCCAGCAAGGCTGTCATTCAAAATAGGAGAGTTTCTCAGACAAAGAAACACTAAAGGAGTTCATCACCATTAAACCAGCCCTTATAAGAAATATTAAAGGGGACTCTTTGAGTGGAAAGGAAAGAATTTAAGTGAGAATATGAAAAGTAAAAAACGCGAAGGCAATAAAAATATTTCTGTAAAAATCTGTCAAGGGAGACTGGGCTAGCAAGATGGCGGAAGAGTAGGAGACATAAATTTCACCCAGTCCCAGGAATTCACCTAGATAGTTATTAAACCACTGTGAACACCTATAAACTCAACAGGAGATCAAAGAAAAGAATAGCAGCAACTCTATGGAAAAGTGACCACTTTCTGGAAGGTAGGACATGCAGAGAAGTGAATCCGAGGCCATATATGGGAAGACAGACTGGAGGGGGGGTGGACGGAGCCTCCATCAGCCGGCTACCAGCAAGTGATAGAACAGCAGAGCACAAAATCAGAACTTTTAGAAGTCTGCTCCGGTGAGGGATGTCACTCCAGTGGCTAAGTGGGGGGTGGAACCCTCGCTGGGACAGTATGGTCTCAGGACACTCAGGGTCACAGAAAGACTGAGGGTGCTTGAGTGTGACAGAACCTCCCAGGTATCGGTAGCAGGGAAGCTGGCCGCAAAGAGTGAGTTGAGGAGTAGGCTCTCAGCTTGGGGCTGCCATAAACCGTGATCGCCGGCACAGTTGGGCAAACACTCTTCGAGCAGGGGCCCAACAAGCAGCAGATCAGGGGAGATTCCCCTCCGTCCCCCAGGAGGAGCAGCACGAGAGTGCGCCTCAGGAATCTACTGGGTTTGGAGACTCCAAACGGGGTCATGGACCAGAGACAGAAATGCTCGGGCACAGGCTGGGTGAGCTCAGAGTGAGGCCGGAGACCAGGGAGACAGGAGTGATTGACTGCTTTTCTCTGAGGGCACACTGAGGAGTGGGGCCCTGAGCTCTTGGCTCCTCAAGGGCCAGAGATTGGGAGGCCGCCATTTTCATTCTCATCCTGCAAAGCAGCGCAGAGAGCCTTCAGGGAACAAAAGCTACCAAGAGCAAACCCAAGTGGATAACTTAGCCTGGCCCCTGGCAAGGGCAGTGCAATTCTGCCTGGGGCAAAGACATTTGAGAATCACTGCAACAGGCCCCTCGCCCAGAAGATCAGCAAGAACATCCAGCCAAGACCAAGTTTACTAACCAATGAGAACTGCAAAACTCCAGCGCTAGGGGAATACAGCACATAGAATTCATGGCCTTTTCCCCATGATTCTTTAGTCTTTCAAAAGATATTTTTTTTTAATTTTTCTTTATTTTTTATTTTTCTATTTCTTTTTCTTAATTTTTCTTCTTTCCTTTTTCAACCAACTTATCAATTCCTTTTTTAAAAATCTTTCTTAATTTTCATTTTTAGAGTCATATTCCCTCCCTTCATTGTATTTACCCTTATTTTTATACATATGTTTTTCTTTCTTTAAAATTTTGGGAGGCAGTTTCTTCTAACAAACCAAAATGCACCCAAATCTAGTGCGTGGCTCTGTTCTATTCAGCAGCCTGATCACATCCCTTTTTTTTTCTTTTCTTCTCCCCCCGGTTTCAGGTCTCTTCTGATTTGTTTAGTGTATACTTTTCTGGGGTCGTTGTTACCCTTTTAGCATTTTCTTCTCTCCTTCATCTATTCTTCTCTGGACAAAATGACAAAATGGAAAAACTCACCTCAAAAAAAAAAAAAAAAAAGAACAAGAGGCAGTACCGAATGCCAGGGACCTAATCAACATGGACATTAGTAAGATGTTGGTCAGAACTAGATTTCAGAATGACAACTATAAAGATACTAGCTGGGCTTGAAAAAAGCATAGAAGACACTAGAGAATCCCTTTCTAGAGAAATAAAATCTAACTAAGTGGAAATCAAAAAGGCTATTAATGAAGTGCAATCAAAAATGGAGGCTCTAACTGCTAGAATAAATGAGGCAGAAGAGAGAATTAGTGATATAGAAGATCGAATGATGAAGAATAAAGAAGCTGAGAAAAAGAGAGATAAACAACTACTGGATCACGAGAGGAGAATTCCAGAGATAAGTGATACCATAAAGCAAAACAATATTAGAATTGGGATTCCAGAAGAAGAATAAAGAGAGATGGGGGCAGGAGGTATATTGGAGCAAATTATAGCAGAGAACTTCCCTAATGTGGGGAAGGAAACAGGTATCAAAATCCAGGAGGTACAAAGAACCCCCCTCAAAAATCAATAAAAATAGGTCAACACCCCGACATCTAATAGTAGAACACACAAATCTCAGAGACAAAGAGAAAATCCTGAAAGCAGCTCGGGACAAGAGGTCTGTAATCTACAACGGTAGAAACATTAGACTGGCAGTAGACCTATCCACAGAGACCCAGCAGGCCAGAAAGGACTGGCATGATATATTCAGGGCACTAAACGAGAAAAATATGCAGCCAAGAATACTATATACAGCTAGGCTGTCACTGAAAATAGAAGGAGAGATAAAAAGCTTCCAGGACAAACAAAAACTAAAAGAATTTGCGATCACCAAACTAGTCCAAAAGAAATATTGAAAGGGGTCCTCTAAGCAAAGAGAGAGCCTAAAAGGAACATAGACCAGAAAGGAACAGAGACAATATACAGTAATAGTCACCTTAGAGGCAACACAATGGCACTAAATTCATATCTTTCAATAGTTACCCTGAATGTAAATGGGCTAAATGCCCCAATCAAAAGACACAGGGTGGGGCGCCTGCGTGGCTCAGTTGGTTAAGCAACTACCTTCAGCTCAGGTCATGATCCCAGGGTCCTGGGATAGAGCCCCACATTGGGATCCCTGCTCGGCTGGAAGCCTGCTTCTCCCTCTCCCACTCCCCCTGCTTGTGTTCCGTCTCACGTTGTCTGTCTGTCTGTCTCTCTCTCTGTGTCAATTAAATACATAAATAAAATCTTTAAAAAAAAAAAAGACACAGGGTTATCAGATTGGATAAAAAAAACAAGACCCATCAATATGCTGCCTGGAAGAACTCATTTTAGACTCAAAGACACCTCCAGATTTAAAGTGAGGGGGTGGGAAACCATTTACCATGCTAATGGACATAAAAGAAAGCTGGGGTGGCAATCCTTATAGCAGACAAATTAGATTTTAAACCAAAGACTATAATAAGAGATAAGGAAGGACACGATATCCTACTTAAAGGGTTTATACAACAAGAAGATCTAACAATTGTAAATATTTATGCCCCTAACGTGGGAGCAGCCAATTATATGAGCCAATTAAAAAAAAAAAGAAACATCGACAATAATACAATAATAGGAGGGGACTTTAACACCCCCCTCACTGAAATGGACAGATCATTTAAGCAAAAGATCAACAAGGAAATACTTTAAACGACACACTGGACCAAATGGACTTCACAGATATATTCAGAACATTCCATCCCAAAGCAACAGAAAACACATTCTTCTCTAGTGCCCATGGAACATTCTCCAGAATAGGTGACATCCTGGGTCACAAATCAGATCTCAACTGGTACCAAAACATTCAGATCATTCCCTGCATATTTTCGGACCACAGTGCTTTGAAACTAGAACTCAATCAGAAGAGGAAAGTCGGAAAGAATTCAAATACATGGCGGCTAAAGAGCATCCTACTAAAGAATGAAAGGGTCAACCAGGAAATTAAAGAAGAATTAAAAAAATTCATGGAAACAAATGAAAATGAAAACACAACTGTTCAAAATCTTTGGGATGCAGCAAAGGCAGTCCTAAGAGGAAAGTATATAGCAATACAAGCCTTTCTCAAGAAACAAGAAAGGTCTCAAATACACAATCTAACCCTACACCTAAAGGAGCTGCAGAAAGAACAAATAAAGCCTAAACCCAGCAGGAGAAGAGAAATGATAAAGATCAGAGCAGAAATTAATGAAATAGAAACCAAAAGAATAGTGGAACAGATCAACAAAACTAGGAGCTGGTTCTTTGAAAGAATTAATAAGATAGATAAACCCCTGGCCAGACTTATCAAAAAGAAAAGAGAAATGGCCCAAATAAATAAAATCATGAATGAAAGAGGAGAGATCACAACCAACACCAAAGAAATACAAACAATTACAAGAACATATTATGAGCAACTATATGCTAGCAAATTAGACAATCTGGAAGAAATGGATGCATTCCTAGAGACGTATAAACTACCAAAAATTGAAACAGGAAGAAATAGAAAACCTGAACAGACCCAAAACCAGCGAAGAAATTGAAGCAGTAATCAAAAATCTCCCAACAAAACAAGAGCCCAGGGCCAGATGGCTTCCCAGGGGAATTCTACCAAACATTTAAAGAAGAATTAATACCTATTGTTCTGAAACTATTCCAAAAAATAGAAATGGAAGGAAAACTTCCAAACTCATTTTATGAGGCCACCCTTACCTGATCCCAAAACTGAAGACCCCATCAAAAAGGAGAATTACAGACCAATATCTCTGATGAAGATGGATGCAAAAATTCTCACCAAAATACTAGCCAATAGGATCCAACAATACATTAAAAGGATTATTTACCACGACCAAATGGGATTTATTCCTGGGCTGCAAGGTTGGTTCAACATCTGCAAATCAATGTGATGTAATACATTAATAAAAGAACAAGAACCATATGATCCTCTTAATAGATGCAGAAAAAGCATCTGACAAAGTACAGCATCCTTTCTTGATTAAAACTCCTCAGAGTGTAGGGATAGAGGGTACTTACCTCAATATCATAAAAGCCATCTATGAAAAACTCACAGTGATTATCATTCTCAATGAGGAAAAACTGAGAGCTTTCCCCCTAAGGTCAGGAACACGGCAGGGATGTCCACTATCAGCACTGCTATTCAACACAGTACTAGACGTTCTAGCCTCAGCAATCAGACAACAAAAAGAAATAAAAAGCATCCAAATCGGCAAAGAAGTAGTCAAACTCTCACTATTTGCAGATGATATGATACTTTATGTGGAAAACCCAAGACTCCACCCGAAAAATGCTAGAACTCATACAGGAATTCAGTAAAGTGGCAGGATATAAAAATCAATGCATAGAAATCAGTTACATTCCTATACACCTACAAGACAGAAGAGAGAGAAATTAAGGAGTCGATCCCATTTACAATTGCACCCAAAAACCATAAGATACCTAGGAATAAATCTAACCAAAGAGGCAAAGAATCTATACTCAGAAAACTATAAAATACTCATGAAAGAAATTGAGGAAGTCACAAAGAAATGGAAAAACGTTCCATGCTCATGAACTGGAAGAACAAATATTGTGAAGATGTCAGTGCTAACTAGAGCAATCTACACATTTAATGCAATCCCTATCAAAATACCATCCACTTTTTTCACAGAAATGGAAGAAACCATCTTAAAATTTGTATGGAACCAGAAAAGACCCCGAATAGCCAGAGGAATGTTGAAAAGGAAAACCATCACAATTCCGGACTTTAAGCTCTACTACAAAGCTGTAACCATCAAGACAGTATGGTACTGGCACAAACACAGACACATAGATCGATGGAACAGCATAGAGAGCCCAGAAATGGACCCTCAACACCATGGTCAACTAATCTTCCACAAAGCAGGAAAGAATGTCTAACGGAAAAAAGACAGTCTTTTCAACAAATGGTGTTGGGAAAATTGGACAGCCACATGAAGAAGAATGAAACGACCATTTCCTTACACCACACACAAAAATAGACTCAAAAATGGATCAAAGACCTAAATATGAGATAGGAGTCCATCAAAATCCTAGAGGAGAACACAGGCAGCAACCTCTTCAACCTCAGCTGCAGGAACTTCTTCCTAGACATATCACCAAAGGCAAGGGAAGCAAGGGCAAAAAATGAACTATTGGGACTTCATCAAGGTAAAAAGCTTTTGCACAGCAAAAGAAACAGTCAACTAAACCAAAAGACAACCGACAAGTGGGAGAAGCTATTTGCAAATGACATATCAGATAAAGGGCTAGTATCCAAAATCTATAAAGAACTTATCAAACTCAACACCCAAAGAACAAATAATCCAATCAAGAAATGGGCAGAAGACATGAACAGACATTTCTGCAAAGAAGACATCCAAATGGCCAACAGACACATGAAAAAGTGCTCAACATCTCTCGGCATCAGGGAAATACAAACCAAAACCACAATGAGATTCCACCTCCCACCAGTCAGAATGGCTAAAATTAACAAGTCAGGAAACGACAAATGTTGGTGAGGATATGGAGAAAGGGGAACCCTCCTACACTGCTGGTGGGAATGCAAGCTGGTGCAGCCACTCTGGAAAACAGTATGGAGCTTCCTCACAAAGTTGAAAATAGAGCTACCCTATGACTCAGCAACTGCACTATTGGGTATTTACCCCAAAGATACAAAGGTAGTGATCCGAAGGGGCACGTGCACCCCAATGTTTATAGCAGCAATGTCCACAACAGCCAAACTATGGAAAGGGCCCAGATGTCTGAGATGACAGATGAGTGGATGAAGATGTAGTGTAGATATATACAACGGAATATTACGCAGCCATCAAAAAATGAAATCTTGCCATTTGCAATGACATGGATAGAACTAGAGGGTTATGCTAAGTGAAAAAGTCGATCAGAGAAAGACAAGTATTATATGATATCACTGATATGTGGAATGTGAGAAACAAGGCAGAGGATCATAGGGGAAGAGAGGGAAAAATGAAACAAGATAAGACCAGAGAGGGAGACAACCCATAAGAGACTCTTAATCTCAGGAAACAAACTGAGGGTTGCTGGAGCAGAGGGGGGTGAGAGGGATGGGGTGGCTGGGTGGTAGACATTGGGGAGGGCATGTGCTATGGTGAGTGCTGTGAATTGTGCAAGACTGATGAATCACAGACCTGTACCCCTGAAAAAAATAATACACAGTTTATTAATAAAAATAAAAGAATAAATATTTTAAAAATTAGTCATGGGATTAATAAAATAAGAGGATATAAAATATGACACCATATGCCTAAAACGTGGTGGGGAGAGGAGTAAAGAATGGGTTTAAACTTAGGTGACCATCAACTTCATATATACTGCTATATGCAGAAGATAATGGCACAAATCAAAAACAAGTAATAGATATAGGGATAAAAATAAGGAGAAAGGAACCAAAGGATAGCATTAAAGAAAGCCAACAAACCATGAAAGAGAGCAAGAGAAGGATTAGAGAAAATCTATAAAAACAATCACAAAACAAGTAACGAAATAGCAATAAATATATATCTATCAATAATTATTTTGAATGTAAATAGACTAAACATTCTAATCAAAAGACCATTTAGTTTGGGTGGGGGCGCCAGGGTAGCTGAGATGGTTGAGCACCTGCCTTCAGCTTGGGTCATGATCCTTGGCTCCTGGGATCAAGCCCCACATCGGGCTCCCTGCTCGGTGGGGAGTCTGCTTCTTTCTCCCTCCCCCCTACCTGCTGCTCCCCCTTCTTGTGCTCTCTCTCTCTGTCAAATAAATAAATTCCTTTAAAAAATAAAAAAAATTAAAAGAAAAAAGACATAGGGTGATGATAGATGGATAAAAAAATTAGACCCATCTATATGCTGCCTATAAGAGACTCATTTCAGACTGAAAGACACCTGCAGATTCGAAGTGAGGGGATGGAGAGACATTTATCATGCAAATGGATGTCAAAAGAAAGTCAGGACAGCAATATTTAGACAAAACAGACTTTAAAACACTGACTGTGGAGGGGCGCCTCGGTGGTACAGTCAGTTAAGTGTCCAACTCTTGGTTTCATTTCAGGTTGTGATCCATGGGTTGTGACATCAAGCCCCACGTGAGGCTCTGTGCTGAGCGGGGAGTCTGCTTAAGACTCTCTCTCTACGCCGCCCTCTCTCTCTCTAAAAATAAAACAAAGAAACAAAGACTGTGGTGCACCTGACTGACTCAGTCGGTAGAGCTTGCAACTCCTGATCTCAGGATTATAAGTTCAAGGCCCACATTGGGTATAAGCTCTACTTTAAAAGAAATAAAATCTTTAAAAAAATAAAATAAAACAAAACAAAGATCGTAACAAGAGACAAAGGACACTATATAATAATAAAGGGGCCAGTCCAATAAGAGGAAATAATTGTAAGTATTTATGCACCTAACATGGGAGCACCCAAATACATAAAAGTTAATAACAAACATAAAGAAATAACAGTAATACAGTAATAGTAGAGGACTTTAACACTCCACTTACATCAATGGACAGATCATCCAAACAGAAAATCAACAAAGAAACAGTGGTTTTGAATGATACCCTGAACCAGATGGATTTAACAGACATATTCAGAACATTCCATACTAAAACAGAATACACATTCTTTTGGAGTGCACACGGAACATTCTCCAGAACAGATCAGATATTAGGCACAAAACAAGTCTCAACAAATTCAAAAAAACCAGTCACACCACACAGCTTTTCTGACCACAATGCTATGAAACTAGAAATCAATCATAAGAAAAAACCTGGAAAGAGCATAAATACATGGAGGTTAAATAACATGCTACTAAACAATGAATGGATCAGTCAAGAAATCAAAGAAGAAATCAAAAACTATATGGAAACAAATTAAAATAAAATACACTGGGCCAAAATCTTTGGGATGCAGCAAAAGTGGTTCTAAGAGGGAAGTTTATAACTATACAGGCCAACATCAAGAAGCAAGAAAAATCTCAAACAAACAACCTAACTTTGTACCTAAAAGAGCTAGAAAAAGAATAAAACCCACACCCAGCAAAAGGGAAGGAATAATAATGATTAGAGCAGAGGGGCACCTGGCTGGCTCAGTGGGTAGACCATGCGATTATTGATCTCAGGGCTGTGAGTTCAAGCCCCACAGTGGGTGCAGAGATTATCTAACAATAAAATCTTAAAAAAAAGAAAAGATTAGAGCAGAAATAAATGATATAGAAACTAAAAAACCAATAGAACAGATCAATAGTTCAGAACAGAAGTTAGTTCTTTGGAAAGATCAGCAAAATTGCGGTGACTCAGTGGCTTAGTCATTAAGCGTCTGCCTTCAGCTGAGGTCATGATCCCAGGGTCCTGGGATCGAGCCCCACATCAGGCTCCCTGCTCTGCGGGAAGCCTGCTTCTCCCTCTCCCACTCCCCCTGCTTGTGTTCCCTCTCTCACTCTGTCTCTGTCAAATAAATAAATAAATAAAATCTTAACAAAAAAATTGATAAACCTTTAGCAAGACTCATCAAAAAAGAGGACACAAATAAAGTCATAAATGAAAGAGGAGAAATAACAACCAACACCACAGAAATACAAACAATTGTTAACAGAATATTATGAGAACCTATACACAATCAAATTGGACAACTTAGAAGAAATGGATAAATTCCTAGAAACATATAACCTATCAAAACTGAAACAGGAAGAAATAGAAAATTTGAACAGACCGATTAGCAGCAATGAGATTGAAGAAGTAATCAAAAACTCCAAAAAAACAAAAGTCCAGGACTAGATAGCTTCACAGGCAAATTCTACCATTTAAAGAAGAGTTAATACCTATTCTTCTCAAATCATTCCTAAACATACAAGAGAAAGGAAAACTTCCAAATTCACTCCATGAGGTATTACCCTGATACCAAAACCAGATAAAGACACCACAAAAAAAAAAAAGAGAACCACAGATCTATACCTCTCATGAATACAGATGCAAAAATCCTCAACAACATATTAGCAAACCAAATCCAACAATACATTGAAAAATCATACACCAGGATCAAGTGGGATTATCCCCAGGATGTAAGGGTGGTTCTTTATTTGCAAAACAATCAACATGATAAGATACATCAACAAGATAAAGGCTGAAAACTACATGATCATTTCAATAAATGCAGACAAAGTACAACATCATGTGCTGATGAAAACAGTACATACCTCAACATAATAAAGGCCTTATATGAAAAACCCACAGCCAACACCATACTCAAGGGTGAAAAACAGAGCTTTTCCCTTAAGGTCGAAGTAAGACACTCTCATCACTTTTATTCAACAGTACTGAAGTCCTAGCAATAGCAATTAAATGACATAGTGAAATAAAACGCATCCAAATTGGTAAGGAAGGAGTAAAACTCTCATTATCTGCAAATGACATGATACTATATATAGAAAACCCTAAAGACTCCACCAAAACATTACTAGAATTGATAAACGAGTTCAGTAAACTCACAGGATACAAAATCGATGTACAGCAATCCATCTCATTTCTATACACTACTAATGAAGTAGCAGAACGTGTTTTAAGAAAACCATCCAAGGGGCACATGGCTGGCTTAGTCAGTAAAGCATGCAGCTCCAGATCTCAGAGTCAGGAGTTTAAGCCTGATGCTGGGTGTAGAGCTTACTTTAAAAAAAAAAAGAAAGAAAACAAAAGAATCCCATTTACAATTACACCAAAAACAATAAAATATTTAGGAATAAACTTAACCAAAGAGGTGAAAGACCCGGACTGTGAAAACTATGAAATACTGATGAAAGAAATTCAAGACATTGCAAAGAAATGAAAAGACATTCCATGCTCACGGATTAGAAGAACAAATATTATTAAAAATATGCTACCTGAGCGCCTGGGTGGCTCAGTTGGACAAGCATCTGCCTTCAGCTCAGGTCATGATCCCAGGGTCCTGGGATGGAGTCCTGCACTGGACTCCCTGCTCAGAGGGGAGTCTGCCCCTCCCCTCTGCTCATGCACTCACTCTCTCAAATAAATAAAATCTTTTAAAAAAATGTCTCTGACATCGGCTATAACATTTTTCTATATGTCTCCTGAGGCAAGGAAAATAAAAGCAAAACAAACTATTGGAACTACATCAAAATAAAAAGTTTCTGCACAGCAAAGGAAACAATCAACAGAACTAAATAAAAGACAACCTAGTGAATGGGAGAAGATATTTGCAAATGACCTATCCGATAAAGGGATCCAAAACATATAAAGAACTGATACAACTCAATACCCAAAAAAACAAATAATCCAATTTAAAAATGGGCAGAAGACACGAATAGACATTTCTCCAAAGAACACATCCAGATGGCCACACACACATAAAAATATGCTCCACATCACTCATCATCAGGGAAATGGAAAGCAAAACTACAGTGAGGTACCACCTCACACCTGTCAGAATGGCTAAAGTCGGAAACAAAGAAACAACAAGTGTTGGCAAGGCTGTGGAGAAAAAAGAACCCTCATGTACTGTTGGTGGGTATGCAAACTGGTGCAGCCACTGGGAAAGACAGTATAGGGAAGAGAGTTTAATTTTAAAAAATTAAAAATGGAACTACCCTACAGCCCAGTAATTGTACTACTGGGTATCTACCCCAAAAATACAAAAACACCCTGAGGTTTATAGCAGCATTATTTATAATACCCAAACTACGGAAGCAATCCAAGTGTCCATTGCTAGATGAATGGATAAAGAAGATGTAAGATAAATATATAAGGGAATATTATTTAGCCATGAAAAAGAATGAATTCTTCCCATTTGCAACAACATGGATAGAGCAAGAGAGTATAATGCTAAGTGAAATAAGTCAGTCAGAGAAAGACAAATACCATTATGATTTCATTCATATGTGGAATTTAAGAAACAAAACAAATGAGCAAAGAAAAACAAGAGAGAGAGACAAACCAAGAATAGACTCTTAACTGTAGAGAACAAACTGATGGTTACCACAGGGGAGGTGGGTGGATGGATGGGGGAAATAGGGGACGGGATTAAAGAGTACATTTATCATGATGAAAACAGTAAAATTAACAAAGGAAAAAAGACTTCTAACAGGACCCTCATCTAGAGAAAAGGAAATGCCAAAATACTGAAAAGACAAATTAAGAGTTCACTGTATTGTAACTACCTAAGCCACTATGCAGGGCATTATTTGGCAACACACCAGGAAACCAAAATAATAAATATTAAGTGATTAGTCAGAAAGTCACTTCTGAAGATATCCTTCAATATGCCCCAGATGTGCAGTTTAAAGACAGATAATAAGTATAAATTGTGTTTTTTATCAAAAAGTAGATTAAAATAATCTAGCTCTGCCTAATCTGGAAAGAAAAAAAAGAACACTTTTTAAATGGTTTTAACATGTGCTTGCCATATTTAAAAAAGACTAATGCTACAAAAGTCTAAAACCCCAAAATAAAACATTAAAAAACAAACAAAAACAAAAAAGAAGTCTGGTAGAGTTCAAGAGATATTAATATTTCATTGAGCCATACTCAGATTTTCATTTTCTTGGTAAAGACTTCTACTCAATGTGAAAGTGGCATATCACTGTTATAACAATCACCTCCAAGCTTCTGAACATATTTTCCAAATAATACAGTAAAGCTCTCCTCCATTTGTTTTAAAAGTCACACTATTAAAATGCTATTATCAATAATCCCCACAAAAACCACCTTGTCTTATGATTTCCATGCACATCAATATCGCCTCTTCACGTTCTCCTCGAGCAAAGCGAATGTTGGCTTCACCCATGAGACCCCTCAGAGCTCTGGGAAGTTTACTTCGAGGCCTTTTCTCCTGTATAGGAAAAAGAAAAAAAAAAACATTTAGCTAAAATATAGTAATATTTTAGATTTCAATTCAAACTAATTAATAAATGCAGAAGATAATGAAAATGAAATTTCTTTTTAAAACTTAATATTCTAAATTGAGAACTAAGGACTAAATAACTTCAATACTGACTCATTAACATTCAAGTCTGTATTTCAGGAAAAAGTCTAAAATTAATCTCAGGAAAGAAATTATTCTAAAACATTCTCCAAAAAGATATACCTCAGAAAACTAAAAAAACAAGAACAAACTTCCTACAGTAGAAAGTTCAAAGCACAGTAAAATCCATGAAGAAAGCAAAAACCAATATGGTCAGGAATCACTAAATACTAATTAGAATAATAACAAATGTAGAACCTGATGCTGCAAAATGGATTTATGTGCCAGGAAACTTCTTATAATATAACCTACTGAAGATTCTCCTTCCTTCAAATTTATCTACTCAGAATAAACTTGATTAAAAAAATATCAAGTTATATTGGGGCGCCTGGATGTTTAAGCCAGTTAAGTGTCTAACTCTTGCTTTCGGCTCAGGTCATGATCTCAGGGTTGGTCATGAGATGGAGCCCTGTGCAGGGCTCCGTGCTCAGCGGGGAGTCCGCCTGAGATCCTCTCCCTCCCCACTCCCCCCACCCACCCACCCCTGCTCTCACTCATGTGTGCGCTCTCTCTCTCTCTCTCTCTCTCTCTCGCTAATAAATAAGTCTTTAAAAAAATATATCAAAGTTATAATATGGACCTTTTATTTTTTTAAAGATTTTATTTATTTTTTGACAGAGAGAGACAGCGAGAGAGGGAACACAAGCAGGGAGAGTGGAAGAGGGAGAAGCAGGCTTCCTGCTGAGCAGGGAGCCTGATGCGGGGCTCAATCCCAGGACCCCGGGATCATGACCTGAGCCGAAGGCAGACGTTTAACAACTGAGCCACCCAGGCGCCCCATAATACGGACATTTTAATAGCAAAACCATAGTACATTCTGACACATGCATAATTAAGGTTTTGCATTTTTAAAAATCTATATAAGATGAAACATAAGAAACCAGTAACAGTTGTCTATTTCCTTCCTCACAGTTTGAATTCTTTACAAATATATGTATAATTTAAAGATTCCTTTTTCAATTACTATGTCACACTTTTACCTTCCATTTATAAATACTAAAATAAGTATTTACTTTCATCATTTTCTTGGTTTCACGATTGAGAACCATCTCCAGTACAAACACATCGCCCGCAGTGGGTTGCTCAGGTGTTTCTTCTTCCTCCTCCTCCTCTTCTTCTTCTTCCTCCTCATCATCTTCATTCTCACCAAGCATGGAAGCAAAGACCTTGTGAACTGACTTACTGACTCCATCTGACATTTCTCCTGAAGAAAGACACATTAAGGATGTTGGATAAAAGAGATAGTTAATATGTTTAAGGAAGGACACAATTTTTAAAAAACCCACAAATTCTGAGCAACAGTCATTCTCATGAAATCATAACAATCATCTTAAGAATTCTGAACATCCAAAATAAATATAAAAAGAAATGTGTAAAATATAACACTGCCAATCAGTAAAATTTATTCCAGTAACAGAAAAATCATATGATCATCTTGATAAGGAGAAGCATTTGATAAAATCCAATTCCTAATAAATAATAAATAAATAAATAATAAATTTATCATTCCTAATAAAAATTCTAAGTCATCTAGAAATGGAAGGGAATAGCTTTAATTTGATAAGCAGTATCTACAAAAACCTTTCCACACAGTTAATGGTGAATTATTTAGTTACTGGGAATGAGACAAGGATGCTATCACCACTCCTTTCAACATTTTGCTGGAGGTCCTGGATAATATAAAAGAGAAGAGAAAAGGCATAGAGATGAAAGGAAGAAATAAAACTGTCATTATTCACAAATGATGTGATTATGTATATAGAAGATCCAAAAGAATGTACACACAAACTGCCAGAATACCTGAATTAAGCCAGGTTCCTGGATTCAAGGTCAATATACAAAAATTAACTGTAGTTTTTCTATCAGCAATAATGAACTGAAAGTGAAATTAAAAGAGGCCCTATTTGCATGATGTGTAGGAAAGGTACGCCAACAGTGATATTCAGTAATGCATAGGAGAAAAAAGACAATTAATTCCAGTGGCCATATATGCCAATTAGCAGATGCTGTCAAACTGTTCAAAACTGACCCTTCTGTTGTTCTGAATATATGTGCACACTCACCAAGGGTCCTGATAGAGCTCTGGGATGATTCCTTCCTGGGAAATGGGAAGTTTTATATCTTAAAAGGACTGATGGGATTATTTGAGCTGAGGCAATCTAATACATGTATGCCTACTGCTCCTGATAAGCAAGAATCGACTCAGTTAATCCCTTTTTCTAGGGAGGGCCTGATGGCCACTTCTCAGGGGCAGCTTTAGTCAACCAGGACTGGGAGGCAGCACCCAACGGTGCCTTCTACTACAGTTACACCTCAAACACCTGATGATGGAAGAGCTATTCCTCCCCTAAGCAGATAAGACCCACAAGTTATTAGAACAACTTCAGTCCTCTTTTCCACCCCACCTGCCTGACAAGGTAAGAAACCGTAGTAACCCCAATTTGCTCTCCTTTTTGCCCCTTCTTCTCCACTTGATCGAAGGAGGCAGGAATAAAGCTTGTTTTCTGTCTATCCTATTAGTATGTATTCTCTGTGTAAAGAGAGCTGTTTATAGGGGCGGGGGGGAAAGCCTCTACTTCCACTCCCTAGAACAAGAAAGTTCAATTTAGTTCTCAATCAGACACTATACACGAAGCTACATTCTAATTGATGGTTCAGTATCCCACGGAACTTGTCATGGGTAGATGAATACTAGGAACTATTATCAGTATTCTGATCACTAGAAAGGTGTATGAATCACTGGAAACTAATGAATTTGCATACTAGTTCCATCAATTAAGACTCTGATGGCTTTAATGAGTTTGGGACTAACCAAATCTAGTATCTGGACATGTGGAGCTGAGGACTGGATCCTAGAATGAGGCGACATACCAAGATACCTACTGTGTGTGAGGACCCATCTGGGCAGCCAACAGGACTTCCACTCTGGCATTTATATCTTATCTCCTATAACTAAAGCAGTTGTTTGGAAGCCACTTTGTACAGAAGTACAAACCATTACAATTTGGGGGAGTACAGTCTGGAAGTAATTAGTAACTGAAAGAGCCAATTTAAAAAACAATGACCTCAAAAAGGCTCCCATCTGAAACACTTTTCCAAAGGGCACCTGTGTGGCTCAGCCGGTTAAGCAACTGACTCTTGATTTTGGCTCAGGTCATGATTTCAGGGTCCTGGGATGGGTGGCGTGGGGCTCTGCGTTCAGTGGGGAATCTGCCTGAGGATTCTCTCTCTCCCTCTGCCCCTACCCCCAAGTGGCGCATGCACATGCTTGCTCTAAAATAAATCTTTTAAAAAATAAAAATAAACACTTTTCCACAAAAATAACCCACAAAACTACCCATCACCATATTCATTAACTCCACAAATATTTATTGAGCACCTATTATACACCATGCACTATGCTGATAAGCCAGGTAATCAACAACAGAATACCACTGCAATGAAAAAACAATGTTTTCATTAAATTATTAGGTACTCTTAATATTTAATGCAGGTGGCAAATGATTTTAACATACCTTCGTTGACATCTTTGTCTCGTGATTTGGTGGAGTCAATTCCTGATGATGATGGAACTTCAGAGTCATTTGGATTTTCTTCAGCTGATAACTTTCCTTTTTCCTGAAGACTCTGATTGAAAATTAATGATTCCAAAAATAATGCAGATTTAGTTCTCTCCAGTTGGGAATAGGGCATTTCCCTCATTTTCTCTTTCTATAAAACGAGCTCTGCAAACACATACAGTATGTGGAATCCAAACTTGAACAGTCAAAGCATTTCAGAGTACTTAGATCTCATTCCCCACGTCTGTCTGCAACAGTCACTTATGAAAAATAATTTAAAATACCTTGATGATTTCATCAATCTACACATTGTATCCTAGCTTTTCAAGTGAAAGGAGATGGATCATTATTAGCTGCATGAATTAGGAGAGAACCCACCAGTTAATTTCAAAGGGTGAGATTTTTATTTTCCCTCGGACTTCATGTAAGTGAAAAGGTAAGGAAAGTTCAGATATTCTAAAGTATGAAAAATTATGTGAGTGAAGATTTTGTTATCAGACAAGAAAATTCGCTTTTTTGTAGAAGATTACATCAATATCACTGGGAGACGCCTCAGAAAAGGGCCCTCGGTTGAGAAATAAACTGCCGCCTAAAGAAGAGAGGTGAGTTGCTCACCCTAACACAAAAGAGACTTAGTGGCGAAGCTAGGACTAGAATCAGAAACTCTGACGGGATGAGGGAGGACGGGGGTGGGAAGAGAAGGGGAGGGGGGGAGAGAGGGAGAGGGAGAGAGAGAGAGAGAGAGAGAGAGAGAGAGAGAGAGGAGGGGGCGGGGGGGGGGGGGGTTACCACAGAAACAAGTTTTTGGCGAGGGGAATTTTTAAAGAGGAGATTAACACAAGGATGAGAGGTGAGAACCCGGGTTTGGGGAAGAAGGGGAAGAAGCTGCTGGGAGTTCCGGCCCGCCCCATCACAACGAACGGGGCCATATAGGTCCCATTCGTGTATTAGGGCGACAAGACAGTGAGGAGAGTCCTGGCCTAGCATCGCCTCACTTTCTTCTCGCGGGTTTTTCTCTCTTCTCTCCGCCTTTCGAACTCCTCAAAGGAGATCTTCCCTTCCAGGTAGTCGATGAGCTCCGGGCTGAAACCCGACATGTCTGGGGGGGTGCGGAGATACAGCACCAGGTGTCAGGACAGAGAACCGGAAAAGCAAGATTTTATCCTGCTCCGGGGCGCCGAGAGAAGCGACCCGGCGTTCTCCTGGGAAACGGGCCCGGCCGGCGCTGCAGCCGCTGCGCTCGGGTTCCGCGGGAGCATCTGGCGCGGCTTCCTTCCAGGCGGCGGGAGCGGGATCTTCCGGGCGGAGTCCGGGGCTCTGGGCCTCGCCTGCTATGCTGGCTTACGCCTCCTATTGAAGATGATTGGGGAGTTAAAAAAAAAAAAAAAAAGAAAAGAAAAGAAAAGAAAAAGTGCTTTAAAGAAATTTTCCTTAACCTGGATCGTTTCTCTCAATTCTTCATTAGGATTCTTATTCCCAATTCATTTCCTTTTCTGAATGTTTGTTTTTTAATTTGAACTTTGCTGTAGTGATTATTTTCTTAATTTAACCATCTGCACTGTCACGTACATGTTCACTTTCCGTTGTTCCCCTGCCATAGAAGGCGAAAAGTCCTCTCCCAATTTGTGCTCTAAATCTCATCTCCTCCACCAATGGCACCATCAGTTAGTTTTCCTGTCTTCCATGAATCCTCAAACTCTCCCTTCCTCAGGGCTCCTTCTCAGTCTGTAAATAAGTTTATCAGGACTTCTTGTTCCACCTATCAGTCCTACCCAAGTTTTCTTCTTTTCTTAACAAACTTTTAGAAAGAATCAAATGCTTGATGTGATTACCATATACTCTTGCTCATTTACTGTAGGACGCGTACTGGCTTATGTGTTTTACATACATTGCCCAAAATAATCCTTAAAAACAGATGTTGCTATTCTTTTTTTTTTAAGATTTTATTTATTTGACAGAGAGAGACACAGCGAGAGAGGGAACACAAGCAGGGGGAGTGGAAGAGGGAGAAGCAGGCTTCCCGCACAGCAGGGAGCCAGATGCGGGGCTTGATCCCAGGACACTGGGACCATGACCTGAGCCAAGGCAGATGCTTAAGGACTGAGCCACCCAGGTGCCCCCAGATGTTGCTATTTTTAAAGCCAAAGTCCTGTATCTAATAAGGAGCAGAGCCAGGATGTGAACCCTTGTCTATCTGACCCCAAATCCCATGCGTGGAATTAATATTGTATATGGCCTCCCCTCAATGGAACTATTCTTTACCTTCTGAACACTCCTGTGGTCTGTATTTTACCTTGTATTAATATTTCTATTATTACTATTTCTCCACTGTCCTATTCTAGAGACACTGTCTGTCAACATCCTGAGAACAGTACTACCTGATTCATCTTTGTGAACTCTAGTAATCTATCAAAACACACTTATGAATTAAATTGGATGGACTTGAAAGTGTATTGGAAATGGGCAAGAGCGTTGAGGTATGGGGACTGCATCTTGACATAAAGCTAAGTTTAAAGACAAGTTACGAGGAGCCTGTCACTTAGCCATTAGTACCTCTTTGTTACAATCTGGATGAGGATAAGCAACAGTAGGATGGTAGAATGAAAGCCACGACCCCAAGACTTAGAGGTGAGAGAAAAATACCTCAGAGCTAGAAGTCCTCCCCTTTCTCATGATGAAGAACCCTCAGCACTCTACCTGGGTATAAAATATGGAGGCTAGCAGGGTGGGTTGGATTAAGGTTCTCAAAAGACATCATTTATAGGGAAATTCTCCCCTGAATTTCTCCAGGCAGTCAGGGAACTACATCTAAGAGGAAATCAAGGGTCTGGTCATAACTTCCTAGGGGAAAAGAAGGGAATCGAGGCAGGAAATATGCTCACCTCATAAGAACTCTCTCCTAAGACCCAGACGGCTTAGACCAACTTGTTTCATTATTAGCTCCCTGGAATATGGAATAACAATTGTGAAGCTGTAGATTCACGTTGGGGAGAATAGAGAACAGGGAGCATGGGGTGGAAGGATAGCTTTTATGCTGTTGATAAAGAGACAACAGACCCAAAATGGAATCACTTGTGCTAAACCCACATCACAAAACTAAGACTTAATGCTTAACTTAGTTACAGTTTCAACCTCTCTCAGGAGTGAAATCTTAAGCCTGTCGATCTGTAATTACCTGGTCAGCACTAGTGAGGTGACCTCACTGCATGATAGACCTCTGCTGTCCCCTAAAGGGAGGTGACCTTGCAAACAATCTACTCTCTGCTAGTAACTTCCTTGTCCCACCTTCTAGCTACAAAAGTCTTTCATTGTGTACAGCTCTTTGGAGCTCCTATTTGTTAGATGATGCCTAATTCATGGTTCATTGAATAAAGCCAATGAGATCTTTAAAATTTACTTTAAAGTTTGAATTTTATTTTAAACACTGCTATGGAACACCTTGTGGACACGAAGTTCTTTTTTTTTTAAGATTTTATTTATTTATTTTGACAGAGAGAGACAGTGAAAGAGGGAACGCAAGCAAGGGGAGTGGGAGAGGGAGAAGCAGGCTTCCTGTGGAGCAGGGAGCTGGATGTGGGGCTCAATCCCAGGACTCTGTGGTCATGACCTGAGCCAAAGGCAGACGATTAACAACTGAGCCACCCAGGTGCCCCAGACACGAAAGTTCTTTTACAACTCAGAGTATAGAAACATATCTTATAAAATTGTAATCTTACTCTTTTTCTTTTCTCCACTTCCTTGTAAGTGGTTTGTCCCCTGGTGAGTCAGAGGCATCCGTATTACCTTGAGATGAAGTGGAATTGTTCTAGAAGTAATAAAAATAGCAAGAAGAAACCTTTCAGACTTTCTGAGTGCTTTTGGGAATCAAAATGGAATGTCTGAAGGAAGCAGAACATTGAATTTGTGCCATTACAATAGAATTAAGAGTACACAGAGGAGATGACTCCATCCTTTCTCCTCCTGAGGGGAGGAACCAGAATGGGGTGTGATCCTTTTGGGGAGACAATTTTTCCATAATTCTCTCACTTTTCTGCAAAAGCTTGTGACAACTTTCAATCTGGGCTATATTTTCAAAGATGTCTGTAGAACAAACAACCTTGAAAGAGGAATTATCTTTCCCTGGAGCAGAGGACAGATTTGTTTTCTGACCAGTACACTAAATATAATGTTTCCCTCTGGGGCAAAGGTTGGGTGTGTTGCTAGTAGCCCCTTATAAAAGTGGGGATTTCCTAAGTTTGGGGTTCCTCAGCTGTGGCACAAACCCACTTGTGTGCAGCATATACTTGAACGCACCTCCATGTGACTCCCATGATACTTGGGGGGATAAGGAGAGCCAATGCGGATGTAAAACTCATGCTGCCCGCAGCTCCATGAGTAATAAAGTCTGTTGCCTCAGCCTAAGAGTCTCATGTGTCTGACAGAATCTGAAACTGCAACAGGATAGTGTGCGGCTTACAAGTAGAGCAGAACCTCACACCCTTAATGGTTCTTGACTCCCCTAGATCTGTGATAGGGGACAATAGGTCATGTCCTGAGAATGGAGTACTCATCAAAGAGGAACAGAGTCAGTGTTGAAAGGCTGTCAGAGACCTATGGAAAGAATTACCATGGGCCCCTTGAGAACCTGAATCTCGTACAAAACATTGATTTTCACTGGAGGAAACATGACACTTCTGCTCTTTTCCTAGCAATGGCTCTCAGCCAAGAAAAATATCCTTTCCCCTGTGGGATTTTAGAAATGTCTGTAGGGAAGTTTGGGTTGTCAAAATAATAGGGCAGGGGTGGGGAAATGACTGACATACAGTGTCTGAGGACCAGGGATGCTAAATGGTCATACAAGTGGAGACTTGTCCTTCCCCAATTGCCAATAGCATCACCATCAAGAAACTCTAGTCAGGCCTTCCATCAACAGCTACCTGCCAACGGTGAGGAGTTTTCCAGCAGAAGGATGCATGCTCCTGCCTTGAGATTGTGTAAGCTCCTAGCTAAAAGTCCATGTGGATGCTCTTCCTTTTCAAAGGCCCTGAAACATAAGCATTCCCTTTGTGGAGGTATTGACACCAGAGTAGGGGTCGTAAAAGGGAAAGGGAAAAACCAGCCACTGGTCTTGAGTAGAACTGGACAGTGGTAAAACACTCCTTACCATTCTACCCTTTATCTGAATAACATATTTTTATGAGGAATAGTTCATTAGTAATCACTTATATCTTTTAAATGGTAAGAAACATAATCTTGACATTAACTAGAAGTAACTTCTATTACTGTGTGAATAATAGAATAGCACACCTTCACTTCAAGACATATTTATTGGACACTTGCTATATGCAGAGCATTGTGCTAGGTGCTGGAGAAATAAAAATGGCTTAGATATAATCTCTGCTCACAAAGACCTCACAACACTCCAGGGAAAACAGGCACATATACAACTACTTAAAACAGAACAAATTAGGGGTGCCTGGGTGGCTCAGTTGGTTAAGCATCTGTCTTTGGCTCAGGTCATGAACCCGGTGTCCTGGGATCGAGTCCTGCATTGGGCTCCCTGCTCAGCGGGGAGTTTTCTTCTCCTCCCTTTGCCTCTCCCCGCTGCTGGTGCATGTACTCTTTCTCTCCCTCAAATGAATAAATTAATCTTTTCTAAAGAAAAGAATTAAACCAGATTCAGAAACCTATTTTTGCATAAATACTTTATTATTGATATTGAGTATCAATGATCCACAAAAAGCCACAGAAGACTATTGTGGAATGTACAGACTAATGTTTCTATGATGTCAATATTTGCATTCTAGTACAATGCTCTTTTTGTAGGAATCACAGAGAAAATGATGCAGCTCTCCATAATGATACAGGAAAAGTAGTATTCCAAATGAAAATACAAGAATCAGAATAATTCAGCCTGAGCTGGTAGGAAGAGGAGAAGATTGGTTGTAAAAGAAGGGAATTCTACCCATTTCTATTCTCCCTTCTTAAGGACGTGTGTGGAGAAAAACCAGAGCTGGATTGTGGTTAGGATATTTCATGTCCACCTCTGAATATGGTGGCAGGTAATATCTCCTAGAGACCCTAGCAACTCCTAGAATCCCAAAGGTTTTTTCTTTCCATTTCAACTTAATTGTGGCTATTTATCACTTCTTCTCCCTTGGTATGAAACTGTAAGGTTTCTCAATAACATATGCTGAAAGTGGGAATGCATCTTCTTTTCAGGAAAAAGACAAATTTTAAGCCCAAATCTCTATTACATATAATGAACTATAGTAAAAAATAGCAGAGTCTCTTTCAAATAAAAACATTTATTGATAAAAGGTAATTAGCATACAAGTTTTAAGGAGAAGCTTAAAAGAAATGTAATTTAGAAGATCATCTCTTCTGACCCTGCGGTGTTTTTGTAATTCTTACAGATAGGTGCAGTGCTCTACATCGGTGTTTATGGTTTTACAGAGTAGAAAAAAGCCTTCAAAAATACGCACATAAGTCACATTTGTCCCAGAGGTCAATCTATTTATATGTAAATCTGGAAATGTAGAATAAAATCATTATAAATTGACAAATAAGTGGAGGGGGAAAAGGTTTAGCCATAACCATGATTGAATTTTTCTAACGTGAAGCTTCATCTGTAGTTTTAAAATAGCCAGACACCTGAAAGAACAAGAAAATGTTATCAAGAAATAGAAAGTGAAGACTATACAAGCAAAACAATGACCCCCCTTTTTTTTAAGATTAATTTATTTGAGAGAGAGAGAGTGCAGGAGGAAAGGCAGAGGGAAACAGAGAAGGAGTTTTATTTTTTTAAGGTTTTTTATTTATTTATTTGACAGAGAGAGAGAGAGAGAGAGAGCAAGAGAGGGAACACAAGCAGGGGGAGTGGGAGAGGGAGAAGCAGGCTCCCTGCCGAGCAGGGAGCCTGATGTGGGACTCGATCCCTGGGATCATGACCTGAGCCAAAGTCAGATGCTTAATGACTGAGCCACCCAGGCGCCCCTAGAGATCAGTTTCTGCAATTTATAAATGAAGAAACCAAGGCTTACAACCGACTTGTATACAACTCTGTCTCATACTGAAGCAGGTGCTGTGGTATTTTTTTTTAATTTTATTTTATTATGTTATGTTAGTCACCATACATTACATCATTAGTTTTTGATGTAGTGTTCCATGATTCATTGTTTGCATATAACACCCAGTGCTCCATTCAATATGTGCCCTCTTTAATACCCATCACCAGGCTAACCCATCCCCCCACTACCCTCCCCTCTAGAACCCTCAGTTTGTTTCTCAGAGTCCATAGTCTCTCATGGTTCATCTCTCCCTCCTATTTCCCCCCCTACATTTTTCCCTTCCTACTGTCTTCTTTTTTTTGTTTTGTTTTTTTTAACATATAATGTGTTATTTGTTTCAGAGGTACAGGTCTGTGATTCATCAGTCTTACACAATTCACAGCGCTCACCATAGCACATACCGAGCCACCCCATCCCTCCCACCCCCCACCACTCCAGCAACCCTCAGCTTGTTTCCTGAGATTAAGAATTTCTCATATCAGTGAGATCATATGATACATGTCTTTCTCAGATTGACTTATTTCGCTTAGCATAATACCCTCTAGTTCCATCCACATTGTTGCAAATGGCAAGATTTCGGGGTTTTTGATGGCTGCATAATATTCCATTGTAGTATTAACAACTGTTCTGTTTTAGTGTCTAATAGCCTAGGGCCTAAGTGTGAATAATAGTCAAGGGAACCCTTCATTAACATCTTTCTGTTTATTCTGTCTTATTTCTCATTGTAGGAGCTGTCAAGTGCATATGCCACATGGTAAACTGCATCTTCCTGTTAGAATAAGAAACATTATTTTAAAAAATCATCACATTTAAAAAGGAACTAATAATCAAAACCCTTTCACATGCACAATAAAGTGCAACAATGGTATACTTCCTCAGAATTCCATCCCTAGCTTGTGGAAGAATGGGAGTAGATTTTATATTTTATTTTTTAAAGATTTATTTATTTATTAGAGAAAGAGAGCAAGAGAGTACAAGCAGGGGGAGCAGCAGAGGGAGAGGGAGAGAAACAGGCTCCCTGCTGAGCAGGGAGACAAATGCAGAACTCGATCCCAGGACCCTGGGATTGTGACCTGAGCAGAAGGCAGACACTTAACTAACTGAGCCACCCAGATGCCCCTGGGAGATTTTAATTATGATTCAGTTCTTTTTATTATTGAGCCAAACAAAAAGCTAATAGACTAGAATCACAATGTATTTTCTTGGAATACAGCATACCTGGTTTATTTTAATGGTAAATATTTATTTGATAGGAAAGCTAAGGTAATAAGAATAAGACTAGGGGCAACTGCGGCATGTATTGCATGGAGCACTGGGTGTTATAGGCAAACAATGAATCGTGGAACACTACATCAAAAACTAATGATGTACTATGTGGTGACTAACGTAATTTAAAAAAAGAAAAAAAATCATAAGTTGTCATTTCTTTTTTTTTTTTTAAGTCCCAACATGGGGCTTGAACTCATGACCCTGAGATCAAGACCTGAGTTGAGATCAAGAGTCAGACACCTAACCAACTGAGTCACCCAGGTGCCCAAACTATTATTTCTTTTTAAAATTAGACAATGAAATACAAGAACCAAATCCAAATATTAATAGTGATGAGTATCATCAGAACTGAGCACATGTTTCTATGAGAAAATAAAATCATTTTTCAAATAAATACTTTCAAAATCTCTTTATGACTGAGTTGTATAATTGGACAGATCCTGGGGATAAAGGAATAACTTACCTGTGTTCAGAGGAAACATTCAGCCTTTGAGGTAATTAGGAAAGGAGTTTTTCTGCTCTTCATAATCTGCAAATGCAGAAGCAAGAAGTTCTGATTGGAAAGAGAGAGGTCTAGGATTCTCATTCATGAAGAAAGTGTTTGGAAACCTCCCGAGATCAAGACCTCTTCCCTTAAAATATGCCTGAAGAGTTCTGAAAAACTGAAGAGAGAAAGAAAGTGTTCAATGCTATATGTAAATTAAACATAAAAAGTACTCAGAGACATTTTTTCCCCTCTGTGAATTGACTTAAGGGCCAATCTAGGAGACAGGAGGTGGAAAACCCAGAAATAGAAATACATATTTTGACTACTTCTCCTTCTTCCCCTCTGATGTGGGAATCAAAGGCAGAAGAAAAATTATTAAATTTCTTTACTATTTCCAGCCCATTGACAAATCCTTGAAACAGGCAAAGTGACATTCCTCTAGGGACTCAGCTGCCCCAATGTTGATACTTTTGCTAAGGGCAAAACTAATCTTAACCCGACCCCCAGGATTCTGTAAGTCTACTTTAATGTATAAAAATTCCTTTGGAAACTTCCTTTATCTCTACCCCCCAAGATACATGTCAGCAATCATCCCCCAAGTATATGACCCGCCGATATACATCTGAAGGGTCTCATGACTCAGGTTTTATTAGACAGTAATAAATGACCTTTTCCCAACAATAGTTAGCCCCCTCAAGATCCTGGAAACCTTGCTTCCAAAGATCCTTAGAGACTTACTCTATCCTTCGCCCCCTCCCATCTTGAAAGTATACAATGGGCCACTCCTCATGACCCCAGTGAAGCTCTTGCTGCCCACGGGTCCTGTCCCTGGGCTTTAATAAAATCACTTTTTGCACCAAAGTCATCTCAAGAATTCTTGTCTGTCGGCTTTGAACCCTAACATTCTTCCATACATCACCCTCCACTGTTCTTTACCTGCCTTCTTTCTGACATTTCAACCCTAAACAAGATAATTTAGCATTCTTGGTGGAGATTGAGAGAGGAATATCAATTATTTAATAGCATCACAGTCAGAGGGTTTGTTGTAAACCACCTCTGAACCACTTAGGTCAGAGATTAAATTGAATTTCACAGTGATCAGAGCTCCATGCCTCCTCTCTGACTGAAGGTGAGATCCCAGGCATTATCTTCTACACCAGAGCTTTTAGATGCAGTTTTTCAACTTTCCTTTAGGAAATGGATACACAGAAGCTTACAAAGGGCTACGTGGTTGTTTGAACCCTATATTGTTATATTTTACATCAGTTTCCATAAGGAAATAGTATTTTGAAATAGTAATGTCAGCATGTTTATTGTATTTGGCATATTTTTAAACGAGAAT
Source organism: Callorhinus ursinus (assembly GCF_003265705.2). Lineage (NCBI taxonomy): Eukaryota > Metazoa > Chordata > Mammalia > Carnivora > Otariidae > Callorhinus > Callorhinus ursinus. Next base: position 36,575,165 of record NW_027397064.1, on the reverse strand, counting down.
TTTTGCTGATGTTTTGAATTCTATTTCCTAGATAACTTTATGTTGAAAATAATGCCTGGCGGTGGGGGGGTACTGGCTGGCTCAGTGAGTGGAAGGTGCAACTCTTGGTCTTGGGGTTGTGGGTTCAAGCCCCACATTGCATATAGAGATTACTTAAAAATAAATCTAAAAAAAAAAAGAAAGAAAATAATGCCTGGTAAATTGATAAGAATGCAGGTCAATTTTCAGTCTTTGCAATTGAGCTTTGCATATGCTGGTCATATGAGAATCTGTTTTATTATCAATCTGAACTGTGCAAAAATAATTTCCCTGCTACGCTCTTGATTTTGTGTATCTATGAGAAATCCAGTCTATAAAGTAAATGTGTATGTAAGATCATTTAAAAATGTAATGTGTTGTATAACAAATCTAAATTTGTTTCTCCTTACAAAAACAGATGTAGACTGGCCAGAAGAACAATAGGATACCAGCCACAAGACTAGCAAAGCCCTTGACCAGTCCTGTTAAGGAATCTTCTTGGCACTTGGTAGCCTCCTCTCCACTGTGCTCTAGCAGAGGGCAGTCCAGAGAGGTGCTAATTTCACCCTGTAGCCCAGCATGTCCCAGTGTACACTCTTACCAGATCTCGATTTCTGGGGTTGTTGAGTGACTTCCATTTCTCTTCATTTCTCAACGTGGCTCCATGCACAAGCCCAGATAGCACCAGGGCAACCCACAGCAGCAGGAATGCTTTGGGCATGGTGGAACGAAGCTAAGCAGAAGGAAGGATCGGGGAAATGTTGATGGTTAGAGAAGAAAGAAAGAGAAAGAAAAGAAAAAAGGAGGATGGGGAGAAAGAGGTAAAAGAAGGGAGGGCAAAAGTGGAAAAGAGAAAGAGGAAATATTTTTAAAGAGAGACAAGGAGGAAAAAATAGTATATTGGTTCCCCTGAATTTCGCAGCCCTCTTTTCTCCACATTCATTTGCAAATGAAGACTCCCCCCAAATCCAGCTGATTGCCTCAAAGAGGTCCATGATGATTAGAACATTATACAGTGATAAGCAAAGCAATTATGAATACAGCCTAAAGAGTCTGAGTATGCCTTTTCATCTTTGAAAAAAATGCACTTTGTTGTCTCCAAAGAAAGTGCAATTCTTTTTTTTTTAAACTTTTTTTTAAAGGTTTTACTTATTTATTTGACAGAGAGAGACAGTGAGAACAGGAACACAAGCAGGGGGGAGTCGGGGAGGGAGAAGCAGGCTTCAGCAGAGCAGGGAGCCCGATGCGATGTGGGGCTGGATCCCAGGACCTGGGATCATAACCTGAGCCAAAGGCAAACACTTAATGACTGAGCCACCCAGGTGCCCCAGAAACAGCAATTCTTAAAAAACAAAACAAAAAAACCTTGAAGTACTTAAGTATTAAGATAGCACTCTTGATAAATGAAGGACAAGGAGGAGGAGGAGGCGAAAAGAGAAAAGAAAACATATACCCCAAACTGAGAAATATACTGCACACACACACAGACACACAACACACCAGCATAAGTATAGGTCGTCTCCCAACCCAATGTGTGAAATGGAAATGAAACACACAGGAAAGGCTGATAAAACTTACCAGGAGTTGGACTTTGGCTGGCCCTGGTTGGCTACCCTGTTTACAATCTGCAAGGCAATTCGTGGCTACTTGTAACCAGTGGACCAGCTGCAGGCGGGAGTCAATGACGTGAGCATGGGGAGTGGAAAAATAATGATTCCATTTTCATCCATGGCACCAAAGATCCTTGAGAATCACATCTTTAAGCTTCCTCAGGGGTGATACTGAACTTATTTGTCTTCTAAATACAGCAGCGGCTCCTCTAACCTGTGAACATTTTATGTGGTTTTTATGAAACACACAAAGCACTTCTACACAGCAAAGTGGCTTTTTACTTTTTCACTCTTAAGGGTATACACAGCAGCTGACAATATGCTGATGATTACCTACCTAATAGAATGCTCCTTTGGAGATATCAGCTTTTCAAATTAACATCATTTTTTGAACAGGAAATTCTATTGCAAGAGATAAAATTGTTCCTTGTGACCTACACCTTATATTTCTTCTGAGAATCTCAAAAAGCTTTACAGGTTTTAAATAGCAGCATGGTTTATCATAAAAACCCTTCAAAATAGAGCAAAAAGAGAGCATGTGTTTCTTGGAAAAAAGAAACGTTGCTATACGTATCGCATCTCCTTGCTGCATAATATGCCATCCAAAGAAAATGGGTGGAGAAATGGGACTTGATTTGTGAAATTGCTTCCACTGCAATAATTCAGAACAATTCAGGACAAGGTCTTTGTGAGAAGGCTAGTAATCTGGACTAGAAATTAGAATACCTGGCTATGGTCTGTCTTGCTGTATTGACCCTGGGCAAGTCACTATGACCTTCATTTGTTCATTCCTTTCTTCATCCATGCAGCAAACTTTTTTTTTTTTTAAGATTTATTTATTTATTTGAGAGAAAGAGAGTGTGTGAGGGTTAGGTTTCAGGCCACCACAATAAACTGAATATCACAAACAGGACAGTCAAATGAATTTTTTTGGTTTTCCAGTGCATATAAAAGTTATGGTTGCACTATACTACAGTATATTAAGTGTGCAAGATCATTATGTCTAAAAAAATAATGTACATACCTTAATTTAAAAGTGCTTTATTGCTAAAAAACCAAAAACGAAACAAACAAACAAAAACAAAAACAAAACAGCTAACCATCACCTGAGCTTTCAGTGACTCATCATGTTTTTGCTGGTGGAAGCTCTTGCTGTGATGTCAGTGGCTGCTTGACTGATCAGGGTGGTAGTTACTGAAGGTTGGGGTGGCAGGGGCAGTTTCTTAAAATAAGATAAAAGTGAAGTTTATCACATCAATTGACTCTTCCTTTCATGAACGATTTCTCTATAGTAAGCAATGCTATTTGATAGCATTTTACCCACTTCTCAAGTTTTATCATCAAATTGTAAATCAGTCCCATCTTCAGGCTCCACTTCTAATTCTAGTTCTCTTGCCATTTCCACCACATCTGCAGTAATTTCCTCCACTAAAGTGTTGAACCCCTCAAAGTCATCCATGAGAGTTGGAATCAACTTCTTCCAAACCCCCGTGAATGTTGGCATTTTAATCTCTTCCCATGAATCACGAATGTCCTCAATGGCATCTAGAATGGTGAATCCTTTCCAAAAGGTTTTCCATTTATTTTGCCCAGATCCATCAGAGAAATCACTATCTATGGCAGCTATGGCCTTATGAAATGTATTTCCTTGACCCAAGGGCTGCAGAATGGAAGTTGTGTCCGTAGGCATGAAACAACATTACCCTTATTGTACGTCTCTATCAGAGCTCTTGGGAGACCAAGTACTTTGCCAATGAGCAGTAATATTTCGAAAGGAATCTTTTTTTCGGAGCAAGAGGTCTCAAGAGTGGGCTTAAAATATCCAGTAAGCCATGTTATAAACAGATGTGTTGTCATCAGGCTTTGTTGTTCCATTTATAGAGCTTGGGCAGAGTAGATTTAGCGTAATTTTGAAAAGGCCCTGGGATTTCCAGGATGGTCAGTGAGCATTGGCTTCCATTTGAATCCACTGGCTGCATTAGCCCCTAGCAGGAGAGTTAGCCTATCCTTTGAATCTTTGAAACCAGGCATTGACTTCTAGTATCTAGCTATGAAAGTCCCAGATGACATCTTCTTCTTATTGAAGGCTGTTCTGTCTACATTGAAAATCTGTTGTTTAATGTAGCACCTTCATTAATTATCTTTGCTGGATCTTCTGGACAGTTTGCAGTTTCTACCATAGTTCTTGCTGCTTTGTCTTGCAGTTTTATGTACTAGAGGTGGCTTCTTCCCTAAAACTTCATGAAGTAAACACTGCAAGCTTCAAATTTCTTATTCAGCTTCCTCACCTCTCTCAGCCTTCATAAAATTGAAGAGAATTAGGGTCTTGCTCTAGATGAGGCTTTGGCTTAAGGGAATATTGTGGCTGGTTTGATCTATCCAGACCACTAAAACTTTTTCCATATCAGTAAGGCTATTTTGCTTTCTTACCGTTTGTGTGTTCACTGGAGTAATTGTTTGTTTGTTTACAGATTTTATTTATTCCTTTGAGACACAGAGATACAGACAGAAAGAGACAGCATGAGCAGGGGGAGAGGCAGACAGAGAGGGAGAAGCAGGCTCCCCGATGAGCCAGGAGCCCGATGCGGGGCTCAATCCCAGGACCCTGGGATCATGACCTGAGCTGAAGGCAGACGCTTAACGACTGAGCCACCCAGGTGCCCCTGGAGTAATAGTTTTAATTTCCTTCAAGAACTTTTCTTTTGCCTTCACAACATGGCTAACTGGCACAGGAAACATAGCTTTTGGCCTATCTCAGCTTTCAACATGCCTTCTTCACTAAGCTTAATCATTTTTAGCTTTTGATTTCTTTTTCTTCCTTCCTTCCTTCCTTCCTTCCTTCCTCCCTTCCTTTCTTCCTTTCTCTCTGGAGAGATAGAGCAAGAGTGAGAGCAAAGGGAGGGGTACAAGGAGAGGGAGAGACAGAATCTTAAGCAGGCTCCACACCCAGATCACCATAACAAATATAGTAATAATGAAAAAGTTTGAAATATTCTGAGAATTACCAAAATGTGACTCAGAGACATGAAGTGAACAAATGTATTGGGGAAATAGTGCCAATAGACTTGCTAGACGCAGGATTGCCACACATCTTCAATTTATAAAAAATGAAGTATCTGCTAAGTGCAATAGAGTGACACACAGTAAAACGAAGTATGCCTGCAGAGTTTCTCCATAGAGCCATGGACTAACCATAACACACACATTATCATCTTGTTCACTAAGACTGCAGTTTCCCTGACTGTTAAAAGAAATTATATATTTAAATAAAACATGTGTTTTAAATTCTTTTAATTATTTATTAATTTTAAATCTGTTTTAAAGAGCAGAATGTATTGTTGATAAAGCTGTTGATGACATTTTCTTCAGAATGTATCAGTATGGCACTAAGTAGTTATTTTGCAAGTATTTGGTCAATGAATTCAATTAGGAGAGGAGAAAAAAAAAACAACAACAAAAAACCCAGATAGTTTAGGTGCCCAAACCATTAGTTTCAGGTTTAAATGATCCTTTTTGGGCTCTTCATTAAGCAGAGCATTTGTGAAAGTAGCAGTCGGGATATTCTGGACAAAAAGGCTCTTCACGTGCAGAGGCATCTGAACGAAGGCCTTGGCTGGCATTTCTCAATTAGAAATTGAGAAGAAACTAGAGTACTCAGCACAGGGCTACACACAAAGAAACCCAACAAATGTGCTGATTGAATTATAAACTTAATTAGATAGATAAAAGTGAGGAAAGGATGCTAAATGAAGATGTATTGTGAGAGGCAGAGAGAAGTTTTAAGAGATATACCATCTTCAAGTCCTTCCCGTCTATTAGGCAGAAAAAGACAGAGCAGATGATAGCTATTTAGTTGTATCATGAACAGGGACAAGAATTTAATCTCCTTTTTCTTTTCCCTGCTCTGAATGAGGGAAAGGGAAAATTACTGTTTATCGACTGCTTCCTCAACGACGACCAGAACTTCAAAGCCAGTGGAAAGATGGCTCATATGATTAATAGAGTAAGCCAGGCAGCTCGCTGCTCATGGCAATCATGACGTTTTTCCTGGCAGCAGGCAGATTTCAGTTTGAAGGTAGAATAAAGCAAAGGTGGGAGATGAGGCATAGACCTCTTGCCAGGCACAGAACAGAAGCCAAGAGCTGTGGGTCAGGGGACCTGCAGTGACCATGATGCCTGGGAGAGGAGAGGCTCACCCCTCATGTCCTGGGGCCACACCAAGTTTCCGGATGCTTTGAGACCGTGGAGAGGTGTGGGAAGGCCCAGAAACCACTGAAAGTGGATTCCTTCCCTCTCCCATTCAGATGGGGGTGAGGAAACTAGTTTACAAAAAAAAAAAAATCCCTGACATTCTTGAACACCTCTACAATAGGGCTAAACAATTGTCCCTTTTGGCAATACTCGTAACGCATAAAGTATCTCCGATTCTATGGAGTTGACCCTCAGAATTCTCTAGTCATTCACCATGCAGAAATCTCTTTAATTCTTTGTTGTCCTCTGTTTTGTTTTGAATGTTTTAAAAATGTTGAAGGGGTATATTAAAGAAGAAAAAAAAGATCATATCCACCTCTAGTGGCTTCTTGATGCTTGTAAGATAAAGTCTAGGCTCTTGTGCATGACGTAAAGACCCTCAATATAACCCGATCCTACACTTCCCACCATTTGACCTCTCCAGTGAACATCACCCATACGTATACTTCGGTGCCTTTGCACTTGGCTGTTGCTTCTGCCTAGAAATCCCTTGCAAGCCCTCAGAACTTATCCCTGTCCTTGAAGACTCACCTCAAATGTCACTTCTTCTCAGAAAAAGAAACCATTTAGTCACTTCAACAGCTCTTACCTTAATGAATTAGAATGACTCCATTTGCTTCCACATGTCTTATTGTTCCCAAGGTGAGCTCCTTGAAGGAGGCACCATGTCCTTTTCATCACTGCTTCTTCAGGCTTTTTTTTTTTTATCACTGGCATAATGCCTGGTATACAGTAGGCAAGCATATCACACATATTTATGGAATTAATAATTCTTTAGGTAAAAGTTGAGCTTAGATTCTCATAATGCTCTTTTGGAATTTGAGCCTTGTTACATTTCTATCTTGTACTGTTAATCTAAAGATTTGCATCCTGCTGGGGCACCTGGGTGGCTCAGCTGGTTAAGCATCTGCCTTCGGCCCAGGTCATGATCCCAGTGTCCTGGGATCAAGCCCCACATGAGGCTCCCCACTGAATGGGGTATCTGCTTCCTCTCCCCCTGCCCCTGCTCTGCTCTCTTGCTCACTCTCTCTCAAATAAATAATAAATAAAATCTTTAAAAGAAAGAGTTACATCCTGTCATATGTTAATAAAAAGAGAAGAGATAACTATAAGTGGCCAATAAGTATTTGTTGATTTGACTTGAATATTCAATGGACCAGTAAAGTGTAAATTACTATCCACTCTAGCTGTTGCAAAAAGAAAATGAAAAAGGAAATGGGCAGAGTGTGGCACTTTTATGACCACACACACCATTCTATTTAAGTTGTTCTGGAGTTGAGACCACAATCTGAGGAATGTGGGCAGCCACCAGAAGCTCAAAGGAGAAAGGAACGGATTCTTGCCTAGAGTCTCCAGAGGAAGTATAGTCCTGTCCACGACTTGATTTTGGTTCAGTGATACTGATTTCAGACTTCTTGCCTCCAGAACTGTGAGAGGATACATTTTTGATGTTTTAAGCTACCCACTTCTTGGCAATTTGTTGCAGTAGCCACAGGAAATGAATACAAGAGGTGTTGAAATGTCGGACCAATCATGAAGGAGGAAGCCCCAGAACTCTCTGTAACTGCTTTAGCTTCTAGTGAATATAATGAACCACAGACAGACCAAGAAGCAGGCTCTAAATTCTCACTTCCCTTTTGAGAAAGGTGGAGCTTCTTGTCATCCAATCCACAATACAAAATGGATTTGGGTTGAAAGGTCTATTATGAACCTGAGGTTTTGTGAGTAAAACTATACTTAAATAAAAAAAAAATTTTTGATACAAAAGGGATGAGAAAAGTTTCCACCTTAGACTATTAAATTAGGTAAGACCTTAATCCACGAATCACATAATTTTGTAATGGACCGCATATTTTAGTCCATTGATAAAATTACATAAGTATCTGGAAGAAACACCATTCTTAAAATATTACCTAAATTTCCAGGCATATTTTTCATATGATAAAGGGAGTAGTTTCAGAGAAAGGAAAAAATTGACAACTCAGATGGGCATTTCTTTGGATGTTTTTGGGCATAATAGGCAAATGATTCTCTTTCTTGGTGCTATTCATCAATTGTGAGCTCTGAAATAGAACCAGTGAGCTTTTATTCTATTTAAAAAAATTAACAAACTCCCCTCCCCCAAACAAAACAGCTCCCCCCCAAAAAACAATGTTTAGTTCCTTGTATTCTGAGAGCTCTTTAGAACTCTGGATGCATAGGATGTTATCCAATTGTTTTATTTTATTTTATTTTAAAGATTTTATTTATTCATTTGAGACACAGAGATACAGAGAGAGAGCATGAGCAGGGGGAGAGGCAGAGGGAGAGGGAGAAGCAGGCTCCCCGCTGAGCCAGGAACCCGATGAGGGGCTTGATCCCAGGACCCCAGGATCATGACCTGAGCTGAAGGAAGACGATCAACCATCTGAGCCACCCAGGCGCCCCATATCCAATTATTTTAAACAAAACTGAATAGCAGGCCTTTACCTTCTCCCTTCAAAAGTACATTTTGATAAGTCTGGCCCTGGGAGAATCCACAAGAAATCTCGGCAGCAGAGATGATTTCACCTTAATCCTCTGACAATAATGTGCGCCCAAGTGGCACTGGGGACATTCTAAGTTTCTGCTAAAAATATTACCTGCTGACTTTTTAAAAAATTTCACTTATAAAAATTGGGTTGAGGTTCTATGATTAAGTTATAAAAGTATTTTATATACTCTGAAAAAAACCCATTGTCAGAAGTATGTTTCTGATATACTGGTTTGCCTATATATTTTCTTAATGATGTCTTTTGATGAGAAGTCTTTAATTGTGATGAAGTATAATTTACCAAATTTTAAATCATGTTGCTTTTTTTATTCTAAGCACCTTTGCTTACCATCATATCACAAAATATTCTCTTATATTTTCTTCTAGAAACTTTACACTTTACTTTTTACATTTAGATTTATGATTCACCTCAGATTAGTTTTGTGTTTGATGTGAGGAAGGGTCCAGGTTTATTTTTTTCCCCATGTGACTGTCCATTTATTCCAGCACTACATGTTGAAAAGACTTTTTCCCCCATTGGAGTGTTTTGGCACCTTTGTCAAAATCAATTGACAATAAGAATGTTTCTTTTTGAACACTGTTCTATTCCACTGATGCACGTATTTATCCTTTTGCTAATACCAAACTGCCTTGATTAGTGTAGCTTTATAATAAGTCTTGAAATCAAGTAGTGTCTTTTTCAAAATTGTTGTGACTGTTCAAAATTGTTTGTTTTTTCCACGTAAATTTTAGAATTAGCTTGTAGATTAAACAAACAACAACAACAACAACCCAAAACCAAAAAATAACCCACTGGGATTTGGATTGAGGTTGCATTTTAGTCTACATAACATTTTGGAGAAAAATGACTTTAAAAATAGCAAGTCTTCCCATCAATGAAAATTATATTTCTCTTTATATGAGGGCTTTAAAATTTTCTTTAAAGCAGCATTTTGTAGCTGTTGGTGTACAGGTCTCATACATATTTTAATTTATTCCTATGTATCTTATTTTTGTGATATATAAATGGCATTTTATAAAAATTATTTTATAATTGTTCGGTGTTAAAAAAAAACTTTTTTAGAGATTTTATTTTTTTAAGTGCTCTCTACATCCAACGTGGGGCTTGAACTCACAACCCCAAGATCAAGAATTGCATGCTCTAATGACTAAACCAGCCAGGCACCCCCAATGCTTTTAAAATATAAAATATTTTTTTGTATATTGATCTTGTATTCTGTGATATATCAAATTATTAGTCCTAGTAGTTGATTTGTACATTCCTGAGGACTTTATATATATTTCCGGATTTGATTTGGTAGTATTTTGTTAAGGGCTGTCACATCTATGTTAACAGGGATGCTGGTCAGTGATTTCTTTGTCATGCTGTCATGCCAATCATAAATGATTTGGAAAGTGGCCCCTTCTCTTTCATTTTCTGAAAGAGTTGCACAACATTGGTGTTACTCAAAGTTCAATAGAACTGAAAGTTCAATATAATTTACCATTGAAATAATCAAGTCCTGGAGCTTTCTTTGTGGGAAGTTTTAATTTTTTTAGTCAGGTTTATTAATATATAACTTATGTATCATTTTTAGTGAACAGTTCCATGAATTTTAACAAATGTTTATAGTTATGTAACCACCATCACAATCAAAATTTAGAACATTTCCATCACTCCTCAAAATTCCCTCAAGCCCCTTTGGAGTCAGTCCCCTTATAATCACTCATCTGTTTTCTGTTTCTACAGTTTTCCTTTTACTGACTGTCATAAAAGTGGAATCATATAGTATGAGATCTTTTACTTAGCGTGATGTGTTTGAGAGTCATCAATATTATTTCATGTTCACTTACTCTTTTTTTGGCAAGTAATATTCCATTTTAATGGATGTGCCACAATTTTTCTACCCATGCACCAGTTGATGGATACCTTGGTTGCTTCCAGTCTGAGGAAATTATAACAAAGTTGCTATAAATATCTGCATACAGATCTACACATGGACATAGGTTTTCATTTCTTTTGAGTAAATAGGAATGGTATTGCTTGTTCATATGGTAAATGCATGTTTAACTTTATAAGAAATCACCAAATTGGGGCGCCTGGGTGGCTCAGTCATTAAGCGTCTGCCTTTAGCTCAGGTCATGATCCCAGGGTCCTGGGATCAAGCCCCACATCGGGCTCCCTGCTCAGCAGGGAGCCTGCTTCTCCCTCTCCCTCTGCCTCTTGCCCCTGCTAGTGCTCTTTCTCTCTCTCAAATGAATAAAATCTTAAAAAAAAAAAATCACCAAATTGTTTTTCCAAAGTGACATAACATTTTGTATTCCCACCAGCAATGTATAAGAATGCTAGTTGTTTCAAATCTTCACTAGCGCTTGGTATTGTCAATTATTTTTTTTTTTAAGATTTTATTTATTTGACAGAGAGACACAGCGTGAGAGGGAACACAAGCAGGGAAAGTCGGAGAGGGAGAAGCAGGCTTCCCGCTGAGCAGGGAGCCCAATGTGGGGCTCGATCCCAGGACCCTGGGATCATGACCTGAGCCGAAGGCAGACACTTAACGACTGAGCCACCCAGGCGCCCCGTCAGTTTTTTAAACTTCGTATTTTAGTTATTGTGATTATAATTTGCATTTTTCCCATGACTGTGTTGAGCATCTTTTCATGTGCTTACTTTGCCATCTATGTATCTTCCCTGTGAAGTCTGCTTAAATATTTTGCTAAGTTTAAATTGATTTGTCTTCTTATTGTTGCATTTTGAGAGTTCTTTATGTATTTTGGATACAAGTTCTTTATCAGGTATGTTTATTTTTTTCCCACTTGTGAATTGTCTTTCCATTTTCTTAACATGGTACTTTGAAGAACAGAAATTATTATTATTGGAGCACCTGAGTGGCTCAGTTGGTTAAGCATCTGCCTTCAGCTCAGGTCTTGATCCCAGGATCCTGGGATGGAGCCCTGTGTTGGTGGTCCCTGCTCGGTGGAGAGCCTGATTCTCCCTCTCCCTCTGCTGCTCCCCCATCTTGTATGCTCTCTGTCAAATAAATAAATAAAATCTTAAAAAAAAGAAATTATTATTATTATAAGAAAGGGAGAAAGGGGGAGTAGGGACAGAGAGGGGAGAGAGAGAATCTTGAGTACGTGGGCCCTGACCTCACAATCCTGAGATCATAACCTGAGCCAAAATCAAAAGTAGGACGCTTAACTGACCGAGCCACCCAGGTGGCCCAAAGTTGTTATTTTTGATGAAGTCCAATTTATCAATTTTTTCTTTATGGTTTGCACTTTTAAAATATTTTTAAATTTCTATTTTAATTTGTCCACTGGTATTTAGCTACACCTCTTTGTATTATTATTTTGTGGTTGTTTTTGAGATTATAATGTATAATTTTGTACATAGGGTAGCCACAGATAATAATCCTTTAGAATTCGCTAGGGGTAACTGAAAAAAGAAAAACTTTTTTCAATTATTTCTATTTTTTTTACAAATAAATATATTTTTTTGAATTTTATTTAAATTCCAGTTAGTTAACATACAATGTACTATTAGTTTCAGGTGTATAATATAGTGACTCAACACTTCCATACAACACCCAGTGCTATAGCAAGTGTCCTCCTTAACCCCCATCACCTATTTCACCCATTCTTCCACCCACCACCCCTTCTGGTAACTGTCACTTTTTGTTCTCTACAATTAAAGTCTGTTTCTTGGTTTGCCTCCCTCTCTCCCTTTTTTCCACTTTGCTCATTTGTTTTGTTTCTTAAATTCCACATATGAGTGAAATCATATGGTATGTGTCTTTCTCTGACTGACTTATTTCACTCAGCATTATACTCTCTAGCTCCAAACATGTTGCAAATGGCAAGATTTCATTCTTTTTCATGGCTGAGTAATATTCCATTACAGATATAAACTATATAAAATATATATAAATACATAATATATATAAATTATATAAAATATAATTTATAAATAAATTATTCAGAAATAAATTTAAAAAATAACTTCTGAAAGTTTTTCTAAATATATTAATCTACTAGTGAATATATTTGGACCATAATTAATTTTTCTCTAATATGTAAAACTCCAACGTATACAAAAGTAAAGAGAACAGAATAATGCAATTCCCTGTACTTATCACTCAGCTTCAACACTTATCAACACATAGGCAATTGCAACATAATTTGTTTTGTTATTAGGCTTTTGAAGTATCTTGGGTCATTGCTACTATCGTTCATTCAAAAAATATTTAACAAATTTCTACCCTGTGAAATATGCATTGCTAAGTGTGGGAATACAAAGAGGTGGCACAAGGAAAGAGACACAATCCCTGCCTGCGAGGAGCAGAAAATCTATTTGGAGAAATAGAACCAAATTTAACCATGTTCAAAACTGAGCTCTGCCATTCCCGTGGGCAAATTTTTTAACCTTTCTGCACCTCAATTTCCTTATCTGTGAAGTAATCTCACTTTGCAGTGTTGTCATAAAAATTAGAAATGATACATCTAAAGGGCCCAGCACAGCACCTGACATGTAGATGTTAAATAAATATCACTATTAAGAACTGCACATGAAAAGCACACAGACATAATGTGATGACCTTCATAGGGTATGGAACTGGGACAGTAAGAGCTGGAAGTAGGGACAAGTACATTAGTCCTGACTGTGGCAGTTGATAGATTTTTGTGCAGAAAATTTTGACAACCAAGTTGTGGGAAGGAAGTTCTTAAGCAAAGGCAGAAAAGTAGCAACAGGGAGAAGAGACTCACAGAAGATGCAGTGGCCCAGTTTACTTGTGTGGCAGACTGCTTGTTGCTTCCTTTTATCCCTTTTGCTATGGACTGAATTGTGTTCCCCCCAAATTCATATGTTGAAGCCTTAACCCCCAATTGATTTTGGACTGCCCAGCCTCCATATCTGTGAGAAATAAATTTCTGTTGTTTAAGCCACCTGGTCTGTCTGTGGTATTTGGTTATGGTAGCCAAACAGATTAATGCATCTTTCTTCTTAGATGTTGTTTGGGGAGGCAACACTGTTGTCTTAAAACTTGTTTCCATAGCCTCCTTTGTATTTCTCAGTGGCCTTGTGATATCATTCTGGCCAGTGAGCTGCAGACAGAAGTCCCTGAGGTAGAAAAGGGTCAAGAGAGGGAGAATCTTTTCCAAATAAAAGCAGAGCTCCTTTAGTTCCTTCTCCCTCTTTCCTCTTCAAATGGAAATATCATGCAGCCACCATTTTGTTAAGAAAGCCACACAGTAAGGATGGAGAACTAATGGGCTAGAAGGAGTTCTAGTTCTTGATGACATCAGGGAAACTAATCCTGACCTTTTACTTGAAGAATTGATTATTTTAGCAACGGTTTGTCAGGTTTTCTGTTTCTTGCAAACTGATCCTAACTCAAATAGTTTGAGTGGGGAGGAGATGGGTATCTGGAAAATGGTAGAAGGACTGGAAATGTCGGTTGTTCGAGCTGTCAAAAGAAGGAGTTTGGACTATATCTTATAGAACGTGAGGGAAAACTAAAAGGTTTTGGAAAAGAGAGTGATAATACTAATTTGCTGTTTTAAAAAAGATTAATGGTAAAATAATGCGCAGAAGTGGGTGAGACAAGGGAAGAGATCATTTACGAAGCTGCTGTAAAACGTGGAATGCTAGTAATGAAGGTCTAAACTAGGGTGGGAGCCAGAAAGGAGGGCACCAATGTAAGGGTGACCCTAAAGTACTGGACTGTTAAGGGCTTAGCAACTGATTGCATGTGGTAAGCAAGGGAGAAATTATTGCATGCAGTAAGCAAGAAAGAAATTGTTGGGGTGCCTGGGTGCCTCAGTCATTAAGCATCTGCCTTCGGCTCAGGTCATGATCCCGGGGTCCTGGGATTGGGCCCCACGTTGGGCTTCCTGCTCAGCAGGGAGCCTGCTTCTCCCTCTCCCACTCCCCCTGCTTGTGTTCCCTCTCTAGCTGTCTCTGTCAAATAAATAAAATCTTTAAAAAAAAGTGTCAAAATAAGTGGACTTTCAATTTGTGTAATTGGGAGGATTTAATAGAAATTTGGAAACGAAAAGGAATTGCTAATTGGGGACAGAAAGAAACTGTAAGTTGAAATTTCAACAGTGAGTTGAAATTGACTTGTCTATTTTAGAGAAAGCTAGAGATTGGAGAGCTAGGAAGAAAGCACCTATCATTTCTCAAGCACCTACTACGTGCATTTGGTCCATTATCTCACTTTGTCCTCATGCCAGGTTTGTAAGATAATATTACTAGCCATAATTTAGGGATGAGGATTTAGTCTCAGGGAGGCTAAATATACTGCCATTGACTCAGAGATACTTAGCTATAGAGCTGGGGGAGGGGCAAGTCTGTCTGACTTGGTGAATCATCCACCAAAAATATAAGGTTCGAGTCAGTTAGATGAAATCTCTAAGGAAAAGTAGAGAAAGAGTAACAAAGAAGACTGGGGGCAGATCACTGGGAACTTTTTCTTTCAAGGCAAGAGGAATAACTACTAAGGTCAGGAAAGATTTTGACAGAGTAGGACGTGAACAAATATTATTATTATTGCACGTCTTCAGTGGAAAGAACTCTAATTCTTAGACAATCTGCTTTGAATTCTACTATGGGCTAATTGTTTAATTTCTCTGATACTAGGTCCTTTCTTGTAATGTGGGGACAATAATCTTTCCTCTAACGGATTTTAATGGGGAGTGAAATGAGAAGCTGAATGTGAATATGTCTGGCATGGATTCTGGTACAATGGTACTCAATGAGTATCTGCTAAAAGGATAAATTGTAGGTGACAAGGCAGTCTGTCTGGAATGTTTTTAGTAAAAGAATTGTTTATTTTCTCTATTTTCCTATAATTTTTTCTTTTCTTTTAAAGTTGAATTACACACACATACACACACACACATCTCTCTCTCTCTCTCTCTCTCTCTCTCTATATATATATATATATATATATATATTTTTTTTTTTTAAGTAGGCTCCATGCCTAGCATGGAACCCAATGCGGGGCTTGAACTCACGACCCTGAGATAAAGACCTGAGCTGAGATCAAGAGTTGGATGTTTAACTGAGTCACCCAGGCGCCCAATAGCATATATTTCTGATTAAGGATTCCAATTAGTTGTATTCTGACACCTAAAGAACTTACTGCATTGGGGTGCCTGGGTGGCTCAGTCAGTCAAGCATCTGCCTCTGGGTCAGGTCATGATCCCAGGGTCCTGGGATTAAGCCCCACATGGGGCTCCCTGCTCTGCAGGGAGCCTGCTTCTCCTTCCCCCTGCTCTTGTGCTCTTGCTCACTCTCTCTCCCCTCAAATAAATAAAATCTTAAAAAGAACTCACTGCATTATAGTCTCATTGTAACAATGGGCTTCTTTTTTTAAAAAAGTTAATGTAAAACTGTATGTTATTGCAACAAGATGAAGAAAGAACAAAATGGAGATTCAAAAACCCACTCTCCATTCCCTCCTTTGTAGTTATGGTACCTAAAATCTTAGGGATAATGAAAATTAAGATAGGCCACTGGCTGGCAGCATCTTAAATTTTAATTGTGTTAATGATATCCTTCACATCATGGGAGTCAGGCATGGTCCCATGTCAAATCTAACACAAAAAGAAGCTTGCCTACCACATCTAATTAGTTGCTAAGCCTTAAAAAGTCCACCACTTTAGGGTCATCCTTACAGTGGTTCCCTCCTTTCTGGCTCCCACCCTAGTTTAGACCACTATCAATAGCATTCCAAATTTTTAAACTTTTTAAAATATATATATATTTTTTTATTAAGTAATCTCTACACCCAACATGGGGCTTGAACTCACAACCCCGATATCAAGAATCGCATGCTCTACCGCCTGAGCAGCTAGGTGTCTCACTAGCATTCCAAATTTTATAGTGGCTTCATAAATGATCTCCCTCTCCCTGTCTCATTCACTCCCCTTCTATCCTGCACATTATATCACCATTAATCTTTTTTTAAACAAAGATCTTTTTTTTTTATTATGTTACATTAGTCACCATACATTACATCATTAGTTTTTGATGTAGTGTTTCATGATTCATGGTTTGTGTATAATACCCAGTGCTCCATGCAGTACGTGCCATAAGCTTCAGTATTAGAAGAGCTCCTCAATGCTGGCTCTGCCAGTTTCCTTCCTGCCTACCCTACCCAAAAGAGCACAACTGGAGGATTATATATATGTCATGACATTTAAATTGCCCTACTCAATTCATCTGGTCATTAAGTGTTTCTAAGAGTAATGCCAGGAGTGAGGGAGGCATTATTTCTAATACCTTGTTAAGGCTACCGACACAACAATGCTTCATGAATATTTTCATGTTTCTGCATGATTTGGTTTCCTGAGCAAAGGAAACTAACACGCTGTAAAGATCATGTCTCCTCTTCCCAGAAACATCTACTCTTCAGTGCTCTATTTCCTCTTGCCTCCTATTTAGTGGAGCCACACGTTTACATTTAATGGGGAGATAAAACCGGGAGCCATCTGTTTTCATTCCAAAGAATTATAAAACATTTGGGAGCAAAGGCTTCTCTTCCTCTCTCAGGAAGTGAAGAGGGCAGCGTGTAGCTTGTATAAACTCCCAGATTCATAATTTCAGGCTTCCTTTCCCATGGTTCAAAACAAAGAAAAAACCCCTTTTGCACATGCAGGGTTAAACTGGCTCTCCTCACATTGCCCTGAGGGAGAAAAAATGGGGCAAGGGGAACCAATGTATACACTGCTTTATGTAATAATAATCTGTTCCTGATCCAGAAATCTTATTTTTGCTTTCAGGATAATATAAATAAATATAGATATTAAAACTTTTCAAAGACAACCCCGAAGGGTTACAAAATATATTCTAAATGAAGTTTCTCCAAAGGGGGTTAGGCGCATTCTAAGTGGTGTGCAAGACAACATATTAGGATGTGTGAGGAAAACGTAATTCATTTTCATGCTTTTAATCTAACAGACTGATACACGAACATTTTACACATGGATTGATAACAATGCCCTCACACACTCAGCCTTTATCAGAGCTGATTACACAATGTGTGTGGGATACAATCTGGGAAAATTCTATGGCATGTAGGAAGATGACAGGGCACAGTAACAGTTGTTTCATTTGTTCACTTTAAGCATGTTGTAACATTGCAGGATATGTGAGCCAGTTAAAGGATTCATGGGTTATGTTATCAAATATTTATTATAGCATCTAGTTTTAACTATCACAAATAAGGAGTTTAAAAATACTCCTTATAAGAAACTACAACTTATGGGAATGCAAGCTGGTGCAGCCACTCTGGAAAACAGTATGGAGGTTCCTCAAAAATTTGAAAATAAAGCTACTCTATGACCCAGCAATTGCACTACTGGGTATTTACCCCAAAGATACAAATGTAGTGATCCAAAGGGGCACATGCACCCCAATGTTTATAGCAGCAATGTCCACAATAGCCAAACTATGGAAAGAGCCTAGATGTCCATCAACAGATGAATGGATAAAGAAGATATGGTATATATATACACAATAGAATATTTTGCAGCCATCAAAAGGAATGAAATCTTGCCATTTGCAATGACATGGATGGAACTAGAGGGTATTATGCTAAGCAAAATAAGTCAATTAGAGAAAGACAAGTATCATCTGATCTCACTGATATGAGGAATTTGAGAAACAAGACAGAGGATCATAGGGGAAGGGAGGGAAAAATGAAACAAGATGAAACCAGAGAGGGAGACAAACCATAAGAGACTCTTAATCTCAGGAAACAAACTGAGGGTTGCTGGAGTGGAGGGGGGTGGGAGGGATGGGGTGCCTGGGTGATGGACATTGGGAAGGGTAGGTACTATGGTGAGCTCTGTGAATTGTAAGACTGACGAATCACAGACCCATACCCCTGAAACAAATAATACATTATATGTTAATAAAAAAAATTAAAAAAAAGAATCTACAGCTTAGAACAAAAAGTTGAAAATAATATTAGTAATGTGAGACAGACCAACAGAAAATATCAGTGCTAACACTTCTACCCTCTTAACAGGCTCATTAGGAATTAAACACAATAATTTAATAAGATGTGACAAGAAGTTACTCCTTTCTATGAAAGACACCAAATACTCAAAGCAATTTTGAGAAAGAAGAACAAAGCTGGAGTTACCACACACCTGGATTTCAAACTATACTATAAAGCTATAGTAATCAAAATAGTATGGTACTTGCACAAAAACAAACACATAGATTAACAAAACAGAATAGAGAGCCCAGAAATAACCCATACTTATATGGTCAGTTAATCTATGACAAAGAGGGACAAGGATATGCAATGGGGAAAACCAGACAGCTACATGTAAAAGAATGAAACTGGACCACTTTCTTGCACCATATACAAAAATAAGCTCAAATGAACTGAAGACTTAAGACCTGAAAACCAGGGGCGCCTGGGTGGCTCAGTTGGTTAAGCGACTGCCTTCGGCTCAGGTCATGATCCTGGAGTCCTAGGATCGAGTCCCGCATCGGGCTCCCTGCTCGGCGGGGAGTCTGCTTCTCCCTCTGACCCTCCTATCTCTCATGCTCTCTGTCTCTCATTCTCTCTCTCTCTCAAATAAATAAATAAAATCTTTAAAAAAAAAAAAAAGACCTGAAAACCATAAAATTCCTAGAAGAAAACAGAGACAGTAAGCTCTTTGACATCATTCTTAAAAATATTTTCTTAGAACAAGACAGAGGACCATAGGGGAAGGGAGGGAAAAATGAAACAAGACGAAACCAGAGAGGGAGACAAACAATAAGAGACTCTTAATCTCAGGAAACAAACTGAGGGTTGCTGGAGTGGAGGGGGGTGAGAGGGATGGGGTGCCTGGGTGATGGACACTGGGGAGGGTATGTGCTATGGTGAGCGCTGTGAATTGTGTAAGACTGATGAATCACAGACCTGTACCCCTGAAACAAATACATTATATGTTAATAAAAAAATTAATTAATTAAATAAAAGTAAAAAAAATAAAAAGATCTTGAAATAAAAAAAAATATTTTCTTAGATCTGTCTCCTCAGGCAAGGACCACAAAAGCAAAAATAAACAAATGGAACTACATCAAACTGAAAAGCTTTTGCACAGTGAAGTAAACTATCAACAAAATGAAAAGGCAACCTACCAAATGGGAACAGATACTCACAAATGATTTATTCAATAAGGAGTTAACATCCAAAATACTTAAAGACCTGATACAATTCAGTATCAAAACCCAAACAATTCATGGGGCGCCTGGGTGGCTCAGTCAGTTGAGCGTCCAACTATTGCTTTCGGCTCAGGTCATGATTTCAGGGTCATAACACTGTGCCCTGCATCGGGCTCTATGCCCATGGGGCATCTGCATCTCTCCCTCCCCCTCTGCCCCTTTCCCTGCTCATGAGTTTCTCTCGCTCCCTAAAATAAATAAGTCTTTTTAAAAAATTCAACTAAAAAATGGGCAGAGGACTTGAATAGACATTTTTCCAAAGAAGATATACAGATTGCCAACAGGTACATGAGAAGATGGTCAACATCATTAACCATCAGGAAAATGCAAATTAAAACCACAGTGAGATATCACCTCATACCTGTCAGAATGGTTATTACCAAAAACACAAGAAATAACAAGTGTTGGTAAGGATTTGGAGTAAAGGGAACCCTTATGCACTGTTGGTGGGAATGTAAATTGGTTCAACCATTATGTAAACACAGTATGGAGGTTCTTTAAAAAATTATAAATAGAACTACAATATGCTCCAGCAATGCCACTTCTAGATATTCAAAGAAAACAAAGACACAAATTCAAAGACATATGCACCCCTATGTTCATTATAGTATTATGTATAATAGCCAGGTTATGAAGCAGCCTAAATGTCCAATGATAGATGAATGGATAAAGGAGATGTGATATACACACATGCATGGAAGCTTTTTTGTTCAGCCTGTGTTAGTATGAACACCCTTACAGAACTACTTGATACTGAAGGATAAGCTGGTTTACATATATGAATATTCAAATGAGCAAAGAGCTCTACAAAACCAGATGCAATCATTTAGATAGTATACTATGATTTAAGCACATAGAAAGTTTATAAAACTTAACTCTTATTCTGAACATAGTCAAGAGAAGCAAATCAACTAGAAGTATTTCTAAAAGCTCAATTTGATTTTATAGAATTTTCTTTGAGTTAGTATCATTACTCTCTACCCATACCCAATATAAAATTATCTATTAAGTATAGTAAAATGTTCCTATTTGATAATCTATTTTTCCTTAATCTTAGGGTCATGAGTTCAAGCCTCACGTTGGGTTCCACACTAGGCATGGAGCCTACTTTTTTAAAAAGTAAATAAAAATAAAAAACGAGAAAGAACAAAACCATCTCTAAACTAATCAAAATCTCTCTCACACACACAAATGTGTGTGTGTGTGTGTATATGTGTGTGTATGTGCGCGAGCGTGCATGTGAAGTAACCCAGGGATGGGAGACTGCTCTCCTCTCTTTTAAAATTCAATAAGGGGCACCTGGGTGGCTCAATCGGTTAGCATCGGACTCAGTTTTGCCTCAGGTCAGGTGATGATCACAGGGTCCTGAGATAAAGCCCGGTGCTGGGGCTCCATGCTCCAACTCTAGGGAGTCTGCTAGAAGATTCTCTCCCTCTGCCCCTCCCCCACTCACCCTGGAGGTGATTTCTCTCTTGCAAAACATAATTTTTTTTAAAAAAATATTCAATCAGGGCGCCTGGGTGGCTCAGTCAGTTAAGCATCTGACTCTTGAGTTCAGCTCAGGTCATGATCTCAGGGTCATGAGATCAAGCCCCAAGTCGGGCTCTGTGCTCAACAGGGATTCTGCTTGAGATTCTTTCTCCCTTTCCATCTAAAATAAATAGCGCAGGCGCGCATGCTCTAAATCTTTTTTTTTTTAAATTTATTTGTCAGAGAGAGAGAGAGAGAGCACAAGCAGGGGAGCGGCAGGCAGAGAGAGAACAAGGCTCCCCACAGAGCAAGGAGCCTGATGTGGGACTCAATCCCAGGACCCTGGGATCATGACCTGAGCCAAAGGCAGATGCTTAACCGACTGAGCCACCCAGGCGTCCCTCTAAAATAGATCTTAAAAAAAAGTTCAAAGAATTGAGGGGCTTTTCTTTCATTGAAACATTTTATATTTATCAGCTCCTTCAATTAGAACTATGAAAGAAAACATTACTTAAGTATAGCAATTATGAAAAAGAATTTAGTTCTGTGATACCCATGCTAGGCAGACTTCTAAAATGACCCCAAGATTCTCACCCACTAGTGTACCCATCTTGTATCATCCATGCCCTTTTGAGTGTGGATGGAATTTGTGAGTATGACTGGAACATGATTATGTTATCTTATATGTCAAATGGGATTCCGCAGATGTAATTAAGGTTGGCCTCTAGTTAATCAAAAGGGAGGCAGCTCTTTCTGCCCATGGGTTTTGTCCCCGTGCTTTAATAAAACCACTTTTTTGCACCAAAACCAAAACCAAAACAACCCACACGCACAAAAATAAAAACAAAAGGGAAATTACCTGAGTGGATCTGGGCTACTCACATGAGCCCTCTAAATCTGGGTCTAAAAAAAAGAATACAAAAAAATTCTGGGTCAGAGAGGAAATTAAAGATTCAAAATGTGAAAGTAATTCTTTTGATCTTGAAGGAGCAAGCTGCGTTTTTGTGGAAGGCTACATAACAGGGAGACTCGGGAGCTCAGAAAACAGTCTCCTGTCAACAGCTAGCAAGAAAAGAGGAAACTTAGCCCCTAACAACCTGAATGTCTATGACCGTAGTCCAGGCTGATACCTTGATTTTAGAAATGTGATTCTGAGCAGAAAACCCAGTTGGTCTATGCTCAGACTTCTGATCGACATAACTGTGAGCAAATAAATGTTGTTTAAAGCTGTTAAATTTTTAATTTGCTATGCAGCAATGATATATATAAAATGGAAAGGGGGGCGCCTGGGTGGCTCAGTTGGTTAAGCGACTGCCTTCGGCTCAGGTCATGATCCTGGAGTCCCGGGATCGAGTCCCACATCAGGCTTCCTGCTCAGTAGGGAGTCTGCTTCTCCCTCTGACCCTCTTCCCTCTCGTGCTCTCTATCTCTCATTCTCTCTCAAATAAATAAAAATCTTTATAAAAAAAAATGGAAAGGGAGTGAAGATGAAGTGGGAATTGAAAAAATTGAGAAAAACTAGTGGGAATGATCTATGAGGCTTTCATTTTGTATACTCCAGTGGCCTCCATATTGAGGTGTTTTCAGGATAATCTTTTAAGTATCCAAGGAAACTATTAAAAATTCTAGCTGTATATTTCTCATTTTTAAAAATTTACTTCTCGGGGTATATTCAGTAATAACATATACAATGTTAATACATGCAGATGATTTGTAAATGTTGATATATTTAGAGATGCTTGTTAAAATTATTTAGAATACATTTCTCATCAGTGTAAGAAGACACTTGTCCCTCAAAAGATGTCCTGCCCCACTTTTACTTTCGCACATTCTTAATGAAGTTTAGATCTATACTAAATTCTCAAGTTATGCAGTGTCTCTTTTGGCATCATGTAATCCTAAGGACAATCTTTCTGGATGCTTCTAGGAGTTCTAGCAAATTACTTTTATTGACTAAGGCAAAGTTTGAGAATTACTATTTGAGGCGCTTGTCAAAACAGAATCCGTTTCTTCCCTGCTGATCAAATTTAGTAGTTCTAGGGCGACCTAGATATCTTTTTACAAACTGTTTCAATTATTCTCATTTTCATGTAATTTGAGAAACTGGGCACCTAAGACTATATACCAAGTTAGCATAAGAAAAGTGGAAAGCATAATCTTTGGGAGAGAACTGTATTTGGGAGATAAACTACAATTCCTTAAAAATAGGACATGAACTATGAGATGTCCATACAAACACTACAAAATACCAAGTTGGGAAATACTAGAATTTATCTTGCTTCCAATATTTACACATGATGTGTCATCTTATGTGCCATGCTTAGTAGGCATTCAAGTTTCTGAAATTCAGATGTGCTGTAAAGAAATAATTTTGAAGGATTTTTTCCTGAGATGGTATTGTGAACTGGTAAGCAAGTAATCTCTGCACCACATGTTCTTGTTCACCAAATTTATTGTTGAACATTCAGAACACCAGATTATGACAGATTAAAAAGAAAGCACCAAAACTTGCTACACATTAATACCTGAGCGAAGACTGAAGGCAAATATTCATCTATGAAACCCCACACCATAACGCTGCAACAGATAAAAACATACACAACACTCTACAGAGTATAATAGCACTGTTTGTGAATTACAACCAGTTAAATGTAATGTTACTTATATAAAAAATACACACAAAATCACACATGTGTATTTCATACACTATATATTATAAAAGTACTGAAGAAGATCATGCTTATTTAAATGGAAAAATCTGCAAGGTGACAATCATTTTTCAGTATATGCTACAGGACAAACTCCTTTGCACTAAGTATTGTTTCTATGCACTGCATTTTCTGGATGAGAACAAAAATATCAATTTGCAAATAAAGGATTACTGAGTCTATCTCAGCATAATAAATAGTTTGTCCTTCATAAACTTTTAATTATAACATTTTCTGGATGCAGGTTGACAGCCATGTATTTTATTACATTTCCTTGTCCGAACTATTTCCATCTCATTTTTAACATGTTTTAAGGAAAGACATGTTTTCTTTCTACTTGTTTGTAGAGAAACCTAGATTTTTGTCTTTGGGAGGAGGTAGTGGAGGTGAAATGGGAAGAAGAAATATATTGGGTTTATGTTCAAAATTGAAAAATATACAACAAATTCTGAGTACATAGAGATGTGAGCATCTTTCAGCAGAGACCATGATGTCCTATGAATGGAATAATTTGTCTTAATAGAAATTATTTATTTTTAAATAAGCACAGTAAAAATATAATAAGTCTTTACATTTAAAAAAACAATAACAACTGAAACCAGTTCTTTGATACCTTAAAAATAATTATTAGGAAGGAAAAAGAGAAAAAGGGGAAAATAATATTTAAAAATATACCTCATGAATCTGAGTTTACTGAAAAATCGTTATTAGGTAAACTAACTTTTGATATTCACATATGAATGTCAATAATCTGAGAAAAAAATAAGTATAGGTCTTAGGGAAGAATTCATGTATTTGATAGATTATTTATTAAAAAGACAAAAAATGATATTTGAAGATTTTTCCATGTGTAAATAAATAAGTGCAAAACAGAAGTGCCACCACCTTTTCCTAAAATAAATTTACTTTCAGAAACTTTAGCCAAACTTACTTTTCTTTATCTATGAAGTGTAAGTCAATGTTAACTCAAAATGAGAACTCTGGAAATTAAAGGGAGGTTCTAGAGCAAAAAAAGGAATACTGGTCAACTTTAAAATTTTTACTTCACCAACTTCAAAGAAAAAAATTGGGGGTCAATTTATAAAATATACAGTTATAAAATTGCAGGGCATTCCTTCATTTTAAGGCACAGTCTGTTTTATCCTAAACAACTATAAGTTCAAGGTCACAGTGATAATATGCTTTCAATTTTGGTCTGGTTTGTCATGGGTATGTTGCTACATTTAGTTAGTCATAAGTTTAAGAAACTGTAATACAATCACTTCAAAATAATATATTTAAAGTCATTTTTATATTTAAAAATGTAAGTACACAATACAATTTCCTAAATCACATACACTAAAAATTGGGAGATTTTTTTCCCCCTCCATGGAGGAGGAGAGGTTATTTCTACCAACATTCCAACAAATACATATTTGATTATGTAGATAGCATGGTTATAATAAAATACAGGTACCTTCTATGTAGGATAAAATTATTTAACACGAAGGAAAAACTCATTCCAAAAAACAATGTTAACTGAATTTTTAGGTCTTATACATCATCTTTTTACAAATATCCATCATCTTTTTACAAATACCCAGTCATTACCGGTTAATTGGATAAACTGTCACTAAATCAAGGTCAAACATTTTAATATTTGGTTTTCTTTTGCCTCTTCCAAAACCATTTTTGCAAACTGCATCAACTTTACTGGACAGAGAAACAATAAGTGACATTAACCGATGGGCAAAACTATATAATACGAGGGACTGAAATTCCCTTTGAGAATTTCTATAGGGGAGAAATCAAAAAATTTCAGTCAGATAAATATGTCTGAGTCTATCATTTTTCTACTTTTCTCTCATGAGTATATCACCCATCAATGTTAACATTCAGCATTAACACCACTGTTTATATTTTCTCTTAAAATATGCATTTTAAAATGTCTATTTCATTGTACTGTTAGGATCTAGTAGATAAATTTCCCCTTTAAAACACGTGATTTATAAAAGGACTGAATGGAAATACATAGAAAACAAAACAAATTCCATAGTAAAATCTCTATTACATAAATGAGAGACACCTGTACTAAAAATAATCTGCACAATAACATTTAAAGTTCTACACAACAGAATGAATCTGTGATGAGTGAAAGATTACTTCAATTAATTAACAAAAGATTATTGGGTAAATTAACTTTTAAGCCCAATAAAATCAGAAAACATTACTCCATAATTCTGATAAAATAGAATATACTATGGTATATTATACATATTCAAAGAAAAGTTTGGGTATGGAATATAAGTTTTGATGATTTACATATTTAATATTAAGTTGCAGATGAAAAATACTGAAAACATTTTTCCTTTAATCCCAATATGTTAAGAAAAATTCATTGGCACAAATATCTGGAGGTATTTTACAGTTTCTTTTAGCTTTGGTGGCAAAGTATGTTTTGCTAACCATAGGAATACAGTTACATTTTTCAATGCAGAGTTTTACGCTTAAAAAATTCAAATGTGTTTTTTTTCCTGTAAAAGGGATGTAAAAAGTCCAAGAGGAAAACAAGTACAACATGAAATACAAAATATGCCTATAATTTCGCTTATGAACAGTTAATGGTTCTATGCTTTGTCTATAAATCTTTTACTAATAACATTACGAGAATACAAATACTAAAAACAAAAATAACATTAAAAATAGTATATTAACTTTACAAAACTGGCTACTTTTTAGCCTTTCTAAATTAAGATTAAAATTCAAATATGCAAATTTACTATAACCAAAATACATTAACAAATATAGTACAGAATTGGTATAGAATAATTTTGACTCATATATATCAAGTCCTATACAAAGTCATCAGAAATTGGTTACTTGGCATTTCAAACCATAGTCATTTTTGGCAGCATAACATGCCAAACACTTTCAGAAAGTCCTGTACTTGATTTAAAATTTTCAACCATAGACAATGTAATCAAGATGTAGCTTAGAATATCATTTAACTTTTGAAGGATGTATATTAGTGATTCAGGTGTACTGTTATATTTATACTATTAATGAAATAAATTAGTCTATTCTCACTATTTCCAAACTTTGTTCTTAAAACTGCTAATATACAATGTCAGTCTTCTATATTCATAATATAATTTATCACAAAAATTTGAATTCTTAAACATCTACAATACACATATTCAGATTTGGATTACTGACCTGACTTTTCTTTCGTATCATCCTTATTAAAAGTAAAAAAACACAAGTAGCTTCACAGACTTACTATTTCCTCAGGCTGTTGAAACTTACTGTGAAAGAATGCATGTGTATTAAGTATAAATAAAAGTTCATTACAGACTTTGAAATGCTGTCCTTGTTCAAAAAGAGTGAGATAAAATTTCAGCTCCTAATCATCTATTTCGTAAAAGTATCTTCTACATTTACCTTGTGTGGCAAGGAAGCTTTCTGTCTTGTCTTTTTTTTTTTTTTTAAGATTTTATTTTTAAGTAATTTCCACACCCAAAGTGGGGCTTGAACTCACAACCCCCAGATCAAGAGTCACATGCTCCACGGACTGAGCCAGCCAGGCACCCTGCATAATACAAAGATACTTTGTGTGTCATGCTCTCCAAATGGACTCCCCCCTTGAAAAACCTCACAAGGTATCTAGTTTCCTATGATAGGTGACACTGAGAAAACAAAAAACGATGATGAAAAAAATAATCAATGCATGCCTAGTCACAGAAAGTCACAACATATTTAAAAAAAATTTCCCAACTGATTTTAATAACAGTTTACTAAATTTGCAAGTGCAGTACTGTAAAGTTTTACACTAAACCTCCTAATAAAGCAAGACATTACACTAATTTAGACCTAATGCCTAAATTGAAAATACAGGTCAGTTGAACTATCTGGGGATTCAGGAATCAACAGTCCTAGTTTATCCCTTAATCTTTGTGTTTCTCCCATTTTCCCTCCTTTTATTTCCCCTGGCCACTATGTGTAAGAGGTGCTAATGAGCAGTGAGGTAAAATATACTATGCTATGAATGACAAGTCTGAAGCATTAGAAAAAGTGTAGAACTAGATAATGAACAAATCCGATAATTTGCTTCATTTAAGTATGTGTGTGTGGTGGAAACGTGTACCGTCTGCTCGAGTGATAGGATAATCAACAACAAACATTTACTAGGCCTAGTATAGTTCTTTATTTTTTTTACTGTATATAGAGATACCACAGTGTAGTTCAATCAAGAAAAGGTATTCCATTAGATACATGTGAATTTATCTGACCAAAATATGAAAAAAAATTAAAGATTAATCAATACATGATCAATATATACTGAAGAAACTCAAAATCAATGTGAACCCAAGAATGGCTTTTTGGGACCACTGTTTTAAATATCTTCATTCTAGTGACAACCAAGAAAAGAGTTAGCAGAAACTGTTTAATTTCTGGCATGAAAAAGATCCAGAAAAAAGGTGTTAATATTTTCTACCATATTATCAGTTCCAAATTATACTAGTAACTCCAACTGAGGCTTTAGAAACACTAAAAGTACTCAGTATTTTTCCTGTTTGATCTATTTATCAACAATAGGGTCCAAGAGTAATTTTTATAACACAAAACTTACTCAAAACTCAAATTCTAAATAAAAATGTTATAGCACTTGAGCTCAGAAGTTTGTTGAACTGAATAATCTGTAACTTCCAGTAAATAATTTCATTTTTAGTAACATTTCTAATAAAGCTGTACTGTTCTGCCAGCTAATTAATATAGGTTGTAAGCATGGTAGAAACAATGTATAATTTAAAGACAAAAGGACTATCTTTTCCCCAAGTGACAGAAACATCAATTTCCCTAATCTTGAGACAGAGCCTATCTTCTCATCTCTGGTAGTTATTTGGGCTTCTCATCTCTGGTAGTTATTTAGCCTTAAAGTACATCAGGATTTGATAAACACCCTGTCAAAATGTGTATGTGTGAGTGAGTGAGTGTGTGTGTGTGTAGGTGTGTGTGTGTGTGTGTATATAAAAATGGTTAAAGACCCAACCTACTATTGTTTATGTTTAATTAGAATTCTTTTTATAGGCCTAAAATGAAATATTCTGTTGGAATAAATAAGACTTTAGGACTTGATAACTACACTCATGAAAATTGTTCAGTGAGAATTAGTGTGCCTAGTCTGCTGCTTTAAAAAGCTAATCTCCTGCTCACAAATGAGAAATTTAAGCTTGTTATATTTTATTCATGAGCAGTACTGACTGAACAAGGAGACTTTAGATCATATAAATACGATGACTGTGGCTGTCAATAGAAGATACAAATTAATGAATGTTCTAAAGTTCTTTCTGTATATAAACATAAGTTTAAATTAAGAAATAGTTAAATGACACATTTAACCTGTAACTTAAAAATACAATAATATCAGTGAAAAAAACAAAGATAAAATGTATATACTTATGAATATATGAATAGGTAAACATAAGCAGTTATGTCCTTATTTAAATATACATGTGGTATGCCATGGGACAAGTGTATAATAAATTCTCTTTCCTTTCATATACTGAACAAACAAGCATTTTGTATTTTATCCTTGTGCTACCTCTCTCAAACAAGAGCCTGAAATGTCAGCCATGTCTACTATGAAGTTATCACTTCCCTTTATTGATCTCCATAAGTGAAAATATAAATACTGAACAATAGGCATGAGGTTGGGAGAGACAACAATGGAATCAAACAAACTTACAACCCTCATAGATGATACCGAGATCCTCTTCAACTGATGCCAAAACAGCAAGGACCTGAGGAATAACTGAGAAGTGAAGTGAGGTAACCCTCTATAGGTAGTGAAGTGGGGGAAACCCTCCACGGGCAGTAACAGCTGAGAGATTGTAATTGAATCCAGATACAATTGCTGACAAAATGAATCTGGTACTCTAGGACAGTCCTGGGTACTAACAAGGACAAAAGTTCACAAGTATTACTGGGATTTAAGGACTTTAAACAGTTTTGGGTATGTAGAGCATACACATCTAAAGGAAGGGCTCCATGAGCCAAGTATACCTCAGCTTCAGTTTATTCTATCTTAAGGCAAAGATACCTAGCTCCATCACCTACTCTTCTGTAGCTAAAAGCAAGCTGAAGTCTCAAATGAAATAGAAATATTACTCTCTTTTCTGTCAAACCAAGGTAATCACCTTGGCAAATTAAGATGCCATTGTTAAAACTAGTGGCTAAAACCTCCAATTTATTTAGGTACACTGTTTATACTTATGCTATTAATGGATAACAGTTGGTTATTCCATTAATAGTATAATTTTACATATCAAATGTAGTATACCACTTGATCATGCTGACTTTTTTCTACAGTAGACAAAAACTGCAAACCTAGAGTTTTTTTCTGACCACTGGAATTTAGTTATTTTAAAAATCCACTATGATCTGAGGCACTTTTGGCGACCATTGGGTCAATGAATTAAATAAAATTGTACATACTGAACAACCGTACCGCTCCAACACCAATAAGTAAATATCTGGGACAATTTTCTTTAAATTTAAGGAGAGATTTCTTTAATAGACTCCTGATATTCACCAAGAATACAAAATAAGATCTGTATTTGAAAGTAGTGAGAAAATTCCACTAAGTTTTGAGTTTAAATTATGTTCACCAATCTTCCATTGGTTACCAAGAAAACATGTCTCCTTAAAATTAAAAGTTGTATGTTCATAGACGTAAGAAAACAAAAGATCTGCCTGTTCACTGTGGCTGTCAAAAACTGACTCTTTGAGGTTATTTCATTTTTGAGGAAACCAAACAGTTGTGAATTTCATTGATCTTTTTCTTTTTCATTCATCTTTTAAGACTGATTTCTCAAATGCATGCTGTAGCAAATACAAAGTAACCAACTTTTTAGAAGAAAGTTTGATGAAATGAGCAGAATGCTTGAGTTGAGATTACAAGCAATGCTACATTTACTGAGTATTTAGAAGATTCCCAGTATGGCCAATTAAGCAGAATAGCTGATATGCAGAAGTCCTCAAAAACAGTGGCCACCAGACCCTTTTCAAAAATGACTAGTACACAGATGCCATACCACAAAACAAAACCATGCTTCAACTACTTTTCTCAAGTATTATAAAACTAATTTCCTATTTTCAATATTGTAAAAATAGACTGGTCTTCTCCAAAGGATCTTGCTGTCCACATTGATGAATCTGTGCATTCTCTCTTCTTACTGACCCTAAAGTTATAATTATTTTTATCATTCCTTAAATTCAGTCTTACATGAAGTTGCATAATGCATGGAGTAAAAGAGGAATGAAAACGAAGCATGGAACCCTGTATAAATGTGCTGACCCAAAAGCAATTACACCAACAGCCAGAGGAAGTGGAAACTGTGAAGTAGCCTTCAACAATTTACTGTAAAGAAACAGAGAAACATAAATTATGTAAACTACATTGTAGGCAAAACCAGAATATGCTGATTTAACTGTCCATAATTTTTAAAAAGATCAATACAAGCCACATTTTAGCTACAGAAAAATACTTCTATTAAGTAAATAATTTTAACAACAGAAAAATATCAGTTGGACTTTTATTCAGCAATTCTACCTCTAAAAATTTATCCTTTCAAAAATAATATTTACGAGGACATAGCTACAGAACTATTCTAACCTTACTTGTAATAGCAAAAAACAAAAAACAAAAACAAAAAAAGAAACTTAACTAAATAAAAAAGGAACCCTTAATTCCTAACAGGAACAATATTAAGACAAGACACTAAATCTTTTTAAAAGAAAAATGCTATCAGAAAAGACTATTACCATTTTACTCTGAAAACAGAGAAACTAAGGATAAGAGGGGTTAGGAAATTTGTCTAAAGACATAGAGGTATTAAATGGCAGAGCCAAGAAGCCAATGTTAGAGGGCCAATGAAGCCAGGTCTGCTTCATTCTAGCATATCTGCAACCATCTGCCAGAACCAACTGAAAACAGGCTTCTAGAGCAAACAACCAAACCAGTTAATGAAAAGTCAAATTTACAGAGGACTTTAAACATATATATAAGTGAGCTAACAGTATAATGAACTTCATGTACCCATCACCCAACTTCAAAAAGTATCAAGTCATGGCCAATCTTACTTCATCTATAATCCTTTCCACTTCACTCCTTCCCTACTTTTTGGAAACAAAATCTTATTAGACATCATATCTTTTAAGAGCTAAATTTAAAAAAAAAGGTATTATATCCTAACAAGTAAAATCCATAATTAAGAAAACAAATAAAATATACTTACATATAAATTATACCTGCATACAAACCATAATTACTGTATGATTACAGCTTTAGCTTTAGGAATATATTTCAAAATATTTAGACATAGTCAAAATATTGAGACATAAAGAACATGTTTCAGACATAAAAGAGTGATTAAGACTAGGAAAAGATGTGAGAAAAAGAAAGATTAAACTATTATACCTGGATTTTATTGAAACAGTGTGAGTATTTCCAAGAATTGCCATAGTTGGAATAAGGATAAATGCCAAAGGTTTACATGGATCAGGATTAAGTTTAAAGTAATACCTATATCCAAGAGAAAAAATCCTTATAAATCAATAAAGCACACCCAATCATTTTAAATGATCAGAATCAAACAAATTAATTTCAAAACATTCCAGATATGAGAGCTCTAAATAGCTCATGAAATCTTTGATAAATAACTTTTGCTATAGATCATCTTTATACCTAAGGTTTTATATGGAGAATTATGTTCAGAAACTAGTAAAGGAAATGAAAATATCCAATATGGAAGCACTTCCTTTTAATAACAGGTATATGCCTGAAAGCTCATATAGAAATGTTTTTATAAAACAAATTATTTAAAATATATTAAGTCTGCTCTAGAAAAAAAAAGAGAAAAAAACAAAGGTTTTTATAAAGCAATTGTCCCTATTTTTAAAAATCCAAATTCTCATCTCTGGCATTTATGGACAGTGAGGCATTGATAGCCTTTCAGAATCATAAATTCGAGCTCCTCAAATAATTTCTCCCCAAACCTGTGAACAAAAATCTGGATCTTGACTAAAAAGGAGGGATATTAACATCTCATAACCTGTTGATCTATCAAACTTACTTGGCTTTTCAAAAAAAAAAAATTTTCCAGTATTTAGATAATTTGAAATTTTTGTATTATTTCTGAAAACTGCATTGAGGAGGGAATCTATTATTACTTGGATAAGGTGGCCTGTTTTTTTTTTTAATATTTACCAATAACTAAATATTCCAGAAATAATCTCAGAGGGCATTTTAACACTCTAACCTAGAAAATTATCACGTGGCAAGGCAAAAATGGTTTTCAGTAGTAAAAGAGGTGGTCATTTATTTTAGTTCAATGTTTGATACTCAATTAGAAAACTACACTTTTTCATTATTTCTAATCTTTTTAAATGTAAGCATTTTCTTCCTTCCAAATTTAAGAAAACATAAAACTGATCATGAATTGAAAAATACTTAAAGCACCAAGCATTATGAATACCTTAAGTCAACAAAATAAAGCACATTTTTACATCTAGACTCACAGAAGGTTAAAGGTAAAATAAATAAAATACACTTCCCTCTTTTGGGCAGATTTTGAGGAAGTTTATATCCTCACAGTAAGGGAAAAAATGTGAATATACTAAAAATAAATTTTGGGAAATATATAGCTTCCTATTCTTGACGAAGTTTTATGAACCATTAGGAATCTGGTAAGTCTCTACTTACAGATATTTATTGTTTGAAGCACATAAATTATAATTATATAAATAAAACACACCTGAGATTCTTTAACCAATAAATTAAAGATGGCATGCTGAGTAATACAATCCATGTTAGTAAGTTAATCACAGTACTGTGCATGCGAAGACTATCTTCAGCATCATTGGCAGATAAACGAAGATAGTGTACTGTAGAGTCTTTATGGTGATTTGATTTTTTTTCACTTCTTCTAGAGTGTTTGGGATTCTATAAAGCAATAAAGTAAAAACACAAAGATATTAAAATTAAAGTTTATTATTTTACTCAGGATCACACTCAATTATTTATTTAATAGCTAAATAACTGCATCTTTCTATTGCCAAACTGACATAAAATATTTAAATTACCTTGCTCAATGTAATTTAAAGCAGTTATTAGCTATAAAATTTTTATTCCTTGACTTGCTATTTCCACTGCTGAGACTATATCCTCTAAGTAATTACTTAAAATTTAAAAAAGATAATTTGTAACAATAAAAATGACATAAGTACTGATAAAGATCAAATTAAAATTAGACAGAGGCACCTGAGTGGCTCAGTCAGTTAAGCGTTGGACTCTTTATTTTGGCTCAGGTCATGATCTCAGGGTTGTGAAATCAAGCCCTGAGTCGGGGGTTTGAGATTCTCTCCCTCTGCCCCTCCCTGCTACCACCTGCCCTCCACCACATGCGTACTCTCTAACAACAACAAAAAATTAAAATTAGACAATCTAAGTCTATTAGGTTTACTTTTCTTAAAGTTACTTAAATTCATGACACCTTTTTAAAATACTGTGAAATCCTAACTTAAAAAAACACAAACTTTTTTATTTCCCCATGTTCTTTTATATTAAGTGATGTAGAGTTTTGAAAATAAAACTTACCACAGTCTGGCTATTTTTGTAAGTTGTTAGGCTGGCTTGCAGATGAACAATCTAGGAAAAAAGAAAAAACTTTAATTTCACTTTTATTTTGAAACAAAAAAAACAACCATTTTTATTACAACTGAGAAACACTGTAATCTGAAATTTAAAGAAATCTGAATAACTAAAAATACATTTAAACATTTACAAATATTCTTTCAGAAAAGGTAAATAATAACTATACAAGCTTGCTATTATGGATTAAAAAAAAGAAACAAAATAAAACAAACTTCCAGAGCATGATGGGTCCAGGATATATTGCTATTCTGAGAACCTATGTTTGAATAATGCTTTGCTCTAGCAACTTAGTGTCCTGTGAGTAAAATATCTGATTATCTTCAGTATAGTATAAAGATTTTAATATGTCTTATCTATTCTCAATTTTTGAAAATTTGAACTCAATTATATATGGTGAAATGTTTACAAGAATCTCAGAAAATCTTTAGGTTTAATTTGTTAGGTTTGCTTAAGCCAAGTATTTGAGAAAGTTTTGCTCATTGTGTCAATTATTTGAAATATCCAATTTAAAAAGCTAAAAATATATTTATAAATCAAAGTAGTAAATAGATTTTTCTGATGGACATAAATTTCCTTTGGAAAACTGAAAATAATCTATAATTTATTAGTGTTTGAAGCAGATGTAAATAAACCTTTGTTTAAAAAAGAAAACAATGATTATCCATTCTGGTATCAACTGTCTCTACCTAAGTTTAATGAGGAGAGTATACAGTTGTATAACCTAGATTTTCCTGCAAAGCTATCAGACTTCTTGGAAGTGTTTTTTACTTCCTCAGTAAAATTATCAGCCTCATTATTTTTGTCTTCTGATTCTCTAGCAACATCTATAACATTCTACATTATGTCAGCACAATTGATAGATCGATCCCACTGACATAACTTTTTGTCTATTACCCATGTTCAAAGGGAGGTATGAATGAAAACTGCTGTAGTAAAATGTTTTTTTAAAGTTAACATTACTTGCAAGAGCAAGAAGCAATGCAAAACAGATCATATATTTTCCCCTTCTTTTTTAGTAAACTCAGTTTATTTTAAACTCAGATCAATAATTTCAGCTCTATAGTTAACCATATATTTTAAATAACTAAGATGTTAAGAAAAAACCTACACTTAAACCTTAAATAACAGGTTACTGCAACTGTAATTAAAATTTTTGTTAACAACACCTACAGGAAATTCTGCCTGACACAAAGCCCAGCCATTCTGACTTCAGTGATGTGACATACCTTAAACACATAATAAAGATAAGTAAGCAGTATGGCAAATGCTCCACAGGTTGTCCAACTAACTATGATCAAAACAATTGTCAAAAAGGGCAAATCTGCTGATATCATTTTGATATCTTTAGGAAGTTCAGAGGGCCTGGAAAAAACAAGAATAAAGCTTTTAAAAGTATATTAACAGTTATTTATACAGTCACATTTGAAAACAATACAGTACTCTGCCAAGCTCTCCTGCTTATTAATATGCAAGTACCATAAGGTAAGCAGTAAAATATTTTTTCATAAAGGCAAGGAATGACATACATTTGTATACTCTGTAATACATGGTGACAGCTCCTGTTCCATTTAGATACACTATGGCTGATATTTGTACTCAGAAAAAAATGCTGCTAAAAATAATTAATTATAGGCCCTGTGCCATGTATTTCCAATCTTTCTATTTCTTAAAGTCTCGAGATCACTCAGACTTAAGATGTTATTAGTGTCAGAAGCACCTCAGAAGGGTGAAGGAAGAAGCATCACACCATAAAACCCTCTGTGACAGTATATCACATAACATGTCTGGTGAGGAGCAAAGGCAATAGAAACGAGGTCAGTGGTTTACCCGAAGAACCTACTAGTAACTTCAAACTTTATCTTTGGGTCCAAAATAAAACTCGAGGCAATGTTTTTGGAATTTTTATGCATTTCATCTAATCTGATCTTAAGTATCTTGACTAGAATTATCTTGCTCTCAGGTTTGACTGAAAGTCAACATATAAAAGCATTGCCAGAAAAACGCTTCTTCCTTTGAAAGATTTACAATCATAAAAATTAAAAATACTTCAGTAATCTGTCACTTTTTAATGTAATGTCTACTCCCAATGCTGGGCTTGAATTCATGACCCTGAGTTCAAAAGTCGCATGCTCTACCGACTGAGCCAGTAAGGCACCCCTCTGTCAAACTTTTTTGATTAACTCTTGGCATTAACACAAATGTGCATTTAGCTTGCAATAAATGATTATCTTTTTTTAAATAAAAGTTTTTATTTAATTCAGTAATCTCTATACCAACGTGGGGCTCAAACTTATGATTAAGAGTTGCATGCTCCTCTGACTGAGCCAGCCAGATGTCCCTAAATGATTATCTTTAACAAAGACATAACTTTGAACACTAACACGTTTTTCTAGTGATACATCTTTCCTTAGAAATTAGAGTTTAGGGGTGTCTGGGTGGCTCAGTTGGTTAAGCGTCTGCCTTCGGCTCAGGTCATGATCCCAGGGTCCTGGGATCGAGCCCCATGTCAGGCTCCCTGCTCATCGGGAGCCTGCTTCTCCCTCTTCTTGCTGCTCCCCCTGCTTGTACTCTCTCTCTCTCTCTGTGAAATAAATAAAATCTTTAAAAAAAAATCAGAGTTTAGTGAAAGCCAATTAATTGTGAGGTTCCCTATCAAAATATAGTTTTTTCCTTAAGAGGAATTAGAAAGCTTTCATTTTTTACCTTTTCAAAGCTAGCCACAATGAAGAAAGGAGTCTCACAGATGTAGAAGAAAGTAGGCCACCCCAGTAGGCAGTACATGTTCCAAACAGAAAGAGAATCAAGGATACAAGGGGGAAACACATACTCTGACTAGTTAAAACGATGGCATCTAATTCTGGTAACATTAACACATCCCATAATTCCTTAAACCATTTATATCTGTGGATAAAAGAAAACATACAATAAAAGAAAAAAATCAACAACTGATATTCAAGTATTTAATATCTGAGGTGTCTGACCATTCACTAGAGTCCCCAAAGTTCCATGATACTCAATTCGTAATTATACAGAAAAACAATTTTCAATTCCTTGTAGAGAACAAGTCATTTATTTTCCAAGTGAGTCTACTGATCTTCAAGGATCCGAGTCCTGAGTCTGAATGCAGTTCCACTGCTCTCTATTGATTCTTGTAATAAATAAGTGGTCTTTTTTTTTAAGTTAGAAAACTAACAGGTAGTTGTAATGGCTAACGAAAAGAGATCTAAGTATATTGGTTCTAAGCAAAAAACAAAAAATTAGAATAAATTAAAAATGGAATGTTAAGTGTGGTAGAGATCCAAAATACACTTTGTATGGGAAGAAAAAGTGATCTGAGGCGCTGTTTCACAAGTATCCTATAATGGTTTGTGCTCATGAATTTGGGATACTCAAAGATTATGGACCATATGCATCCCTTTGCAAATGTTAGAAGTTTGGTATATTTACAGACTAATTTCTATAATTGATACATCTAACTTCTATAATTACTTTTGAAATGGTTATAGTATTAAAGTAAATGTTGATATACCTATTAGGCCTCTGCCTAAGAGAAAAGTCCCATTTAATAAAACAAGACAATTGCCATATTTGTATGAATATTTGTATTTCATTATGGGGCTAAACATGTTTCATATATATAAAATAATTAAAATCATTATCACAGATAATAAAACTTACCCCAACAGAAACTTAATCATAATTACAAAAGGATCAACTTTGTATGGCTTGGCTTCTTTATCCAACATAGTAGCATATTCTAAGCAATGACCTGGTGATTAAAAAAAAAAAACACCTATGTGTAGTAAAGAATTCATAGTAACTATGAGTAATCATACACTGACTGCGTTGTAAGAGCATCATATTTCATGTCAGAGAAAGCAAGGATCATTATCATAAACACTCTCTTCACAGATTAAAAATTACTGTAATTCAATAGGTCTTATATAAGAGTACACAATCCCTTCTGAAACAACTTCAGGAAGTCAAAGCTGGGGTTTCACCATTTGTATTTTCACAAAGCTCCAAAGGTGATTTTTTTTAAAAAACAATTTTACTGAGATATAATTCTCATACCACACCATTCATTCAAAGTATACACAATTTAGTGGTTTTATCACCACAATCAGTCTCAGAACATTTTCATTACTCCCAAACTTTGTTCCCCTTAACTGTCACTTGCAATGTTTCCCTATTCCCAGGCAACAATTAATCTACTTTGTGTCTATAGACTGGCCTATTCTGAACATTTTCTATAAACGAAATCACATAATATATGGTCCTTTGTGACTGGCTCCTTTCATTTGGCATGTTTCCAAGATTCATTCATGTTGTAGGATGTGTCAGCACATTTTATTTATCCATTTATCAGCTGATGGATATTTGGGTTGTTTCTGTGTTTTTGGATATTACAAATAGTGCTTGTGTGAACAGGTATGCACAAGTTTAGTGTGGGTGTATGTTTACATTTTTCTTGGTTATATACCTAGGAGTATAAATCCTGAGTCATAGAGTAACTGCCAGACTACTTTCCAAAGCATCTATACCATTTACATTCCCAACAGCAATATATGAAGATTAAAATGAATACTAATGGCAGACTTGAAATTGTAAGTCATTGAAAGGAAATAAGTAGCTGCAGAAGGATTTGGCAAGATGGAAATGGTAGAGGATATTTTCAGACTACTTTTATATATTTTGATCCACTGTCTTTTCCTATCTCTTATCTCCCTTGATTACAATCCAAGCTTAACAAGTGTGTGAGGGCTTTATAAAGTAGGCTCCCGGGAAACTATTTTCAATGCTATACTCAAAGGAAGGTTTTGTCCAGTGCAGTATATATTCTATATTTGCCTCTCCAGACCCATTCTCCCCTTACTTTGTTCTGAACTCTGGGAGGCTGACTTAGGTGCAATGAATGATAGGTACTGATAAGAGGAAATAAGGTGGGTGCCTGGGTGGTTCAGTTGGTTAAGCAACTGCCTTCGGCTCAGGTCATGATCTTGGAGTCCCGGGATAGAGTCCCACATCGGGCTCCCTGCTCAGCAGGGAGTCTGCTTCTCCTTCTGACCCTCCCCCCTCTCGTGCTATCTCTCAGTCTCTCTCTCTCAAATAAATAAAATCTTAAAAAAAAAAGAGGAAATAAGGTTAGTGTATGTATTTCCCTGCCTTTCCCCCCTGCTGAGCCACAGGCTGACAGTGGCTGCAGCTGTAGTGATGCTGCCCTCCACTATAGCTCTCTAAGGCTTGCTCACTCCCTTGCCCTGGCACCAAGGAGTATCAGATGGCTCTACTGCTAATCTGGCACTTAATCATTTCTTGCTGGTTTTCCTCAACCCTACCCATACCTTTGAAATAGTGCCTTCATTAAAATAAATTCTCAATTATTCCATTCAGTGTGCCAGGACCTAACTGATACAGTGAATACAGCCCAAACATTACACTGAATGCCTACTATGTGCTTGACACTATGTTAGGTACCAGGAATGGAATGGGGAACAAGATCCCCATCAGGGAGACTCTACCTCTTAGGATATCCTCAGAATAGAGGGAAAAACCTTCGGCATGAAAGTGTAAAATGGAAAAGCCAAGTAAGGAATCTTCTTGGGGATCTCCTAAAACCAGAGGATCTGAAATGCCTGTAAACTTGAGATGGGTCATGAATTTAGCCACACGAGGGATAAATAAGTAGTAATGGAGCACTGAGGAGGAAAGGGATGAAGAAGAGAGGAGGAATAGAAACATTCTTACCTGTTGAGAAAAGAGAGTATAACTGTCCTCCATAAGCAAGAAGGATACTAGATGTAACATAAGCAGGAAGAGCTCCACCATGAAATCTAACTACCTAGAAAACAGGCAAATCAAAGGGCAACTTCTAAATATTCATGTTAATGAAATAAAATGTACTTTCACATGAAATAAAAATGTCTTTCTT
This sequence comes from Callorhinus ursinus, assembly GCF_003265705.2. Lineage (NCBI taxonomy): Eukaryota > Metazoa > Chordata > Mammalia > Carnivora > Otariidae > Callorhinus > Callorhinus ursinus. The sequence continues at coordinate 36,534,735 of NW_027397064.1, read as the reverse complement.
CACTTTATATCTTTCCTGACATGGCCACAGAGGTATTTCCAGTAATGGGTATCAAAACTCTAAGTAAAATAAATATTAAGAATATACAGTACGTCAGAAACGTTATCGGAATTTTTCATAAGGCACAACAAAAAACTATACAATTGAGTAGCATATACTACAAACTTTTTTTTACAAGGTACATTTATTGAGCATTTAATATGGTCCAGGCATGATACTAAACACTTTATATGCATTATCTCATGCTCTTCTCCCAAAAATCCTTTGAGGTAATTCTTATCCCTATTTTACAGATGAAGAAATTCAGGCACAGGGAGCCCAAGTAACTTGCACAATTAAAAACCTAATAGACAAGTAGGGGAACCTGAGTGGCTCAGTCGGTTAAGCATCTGACTCTTGATTTTGGCTCAGGTCATAATTTCAGGGTGGTGCAAATAATTTCTGTGTCAGGCTCTGCTCTTGGCACAGAGTCTGCTTGAGATCCTCTTTCCCTTTCCCTCTGCCCCTTGCACATGTGCACACTCTCTCTAAAATAAATAAAATCTTAAAAAAAGTTAATAGACAAGCAAGTTACTTGTTAACTCTTATTGTCCTCATCAGTAAAATGGGGGCAATAACAGTACTTACCTTATAGATGGTTTTAAAGTTTAAGGATGTTCACTTATGTAAAGCATTTATATTTTTTAAAGATTTTTTTATTTATTTGACAAAGAGATAGAGAGCACAAGTAGGCAGAGCGGCAGGCAGAGGGATAGGGAGAAGCAGGCTCCCCACTGAGCAGGGAGCCCAACGTGGGGCTTGATCCCAGGACTCTCGGATCAGGACCTGAGCTGAATGCAGCCGCTTAACGACTGAGCCACCCAGGCGCCCCAGTGTAAAGCATTTAGAATATTAACTCAAACATGATAAGCTATCAAAAAATACTGGCTGCTATTACAGGCATGCCTCATTTTACTGATTTGCTTCATTGCACTTTGCAGATAATTGAATTTTTCTACAAATTGAAGGTTTGTGGCAACTGGCATTAAGCAAGTCTATTGGTGCCATTTTCCCAACAGCATTTGCTCACTTTGTGTCAAATTTTGAGAATTCTCACAATATTTCAAACATTTCCATGAATTGTATTTGTTATGATGATCTACGATGACTGATTATGACTCATGAAAAGCTCAAATAATGGTTAGCATTTTTTAGCTATGAAGTTTTAAAATTAAGGTATGTATTTTTTTAGACATACCATTGCACACTTAACAGACTACAGTATAAACATAACTTTTATATGTACTTTTATATCATTTGATTTGCTTTATTACAATATTTGCTTTATTGTGGTGGTCTGGAACTAAACTCACAACTCCAAGGTATAACTGTGTCAATATTTCTTAAACAGGGATGAGCTGTATTTTTATGTAAATGGAACTAAAGTTAAAAATTATTCATAGATGACTATGAAAATATAATTTATTCCATCTTTCCCAATTTAGAAAGTGTATCATCTATGTATTGGGTTCAATGTGCTCGGCACAGGGAATATAAGGGTGAGCACTGTCTAAGGAGTTTATAATGTAGTGACTGCTCTAATCTCATTAACAATTTCATACTTCGGTATCATTACTTGCTTTAACTTAAAACTCGAGTTTTTTTTCTTTTCCAGGAGTTTTACGGAGAGATAACATGAAATTCCAGGGTATTCATTTACTCACCTAGCCACTGACATTTAAACAAATTCAAGTCTCTCACCCTGAAAACAATGACAACACCTTCCCTTTCCTCTAATTCCCTCTCCAGTTACCACTTTTTTCCCCTCTCACAGCTAAACTTTTTTTTTTTTAATTTTATTTATTTGACAGAGAGACACAGCGAGAGCGGGAACACAAGCAGCGGGAGGGGGAGAGGGAGAAGCAGGCTTCCCGCCGAGCAGGGAGCCCGATGCGAGGCTTGATCCCAGGACCTGGGACCACGACCTGAGCTGAAGGCAGACGCCTAACAACCGAGCCACCCAGGTGCCCCATCACAACTAAACTTCTCAAGAGCTTGATGTACTATTTCTCCTCTTCTACTCACTTCTAATCTTTCACTTGCATCTACCAAAATAGCACCAATGCTCTATGGACCCTTTTCCCAAGGTATGCCTGTATTAAGCTGTTAGGTCCTTCACTGTCTTTGGAATACTGTGGAACGGGATTTAACCCAGAGCCTATATTCATAACCTTTATGTTACAGTTCCTCAAGTCATTCTGTCAGCTGATCCAATTTTTTTTAAACTAATTTATTTGAGGGGGGAGGGGAAGAGGAGGAGGGAGAGGAGTCCCCAGCAGGGTTTGGTCCCAGGACCCTGGGATCACGACCTGAACCAAAATGAAGAGTCAGATGGTCAACTGACTGTGCCACCCAGGCCTCCTCAGCTGATCCAACTTGTATAAAAATATATAAAAAGATGGTGTTAAATTCTTCTTTTAATGTTAAAACTTTAACAAAGATTTATTCTCCTCTGTAATCAACTTTTTAAAAAAATTTTATTTTATTATGTTAATCACCATACATTACATCATTAGTTTTTGATGTAGTGTTCCATGATTCATTGTTTGCATATAACACCCAGTGCTCCATTCAATACGTGCCCTCTTTAATACCCATCACCAGGCTAACCCATCCCCCCA